>NC_135806.1:90385898-90717148 GCF_964213995.1 Mustelus asterias | reverse complement strand
ACAGATCGGCACATGCACAGCAGCCGCTCAGCGCTGATTTCAGCCTCTCCAGCAGGAATAGTCTCGGCCCCCTGAAATTTAATGATGTTCACGTTGGTGGCCTCTGCAGTGTACAGACTGTCGGAGATTCTTCTCTGAACTCCCACTGAAAAAACAGCGTGAATTACTCTAGTTTTCACACAAATTCAATACTTAGAATTTTTTGGGAGAATTCCAGTCCATAACTTGTTGGAAGCGCAAGCTGATAGTGTGGTGAGGGCAGTAGGCTGCCTGGGACCTTAGTGAAAAGCGAATCAAAGCAGTCTGTCTCCTCAGCCAATTAACTTTGTGGATTGGTAAAGTTACTGAGGAATGCTCGAGAGGGAATTCTTGGAATTCGCAACTCATGGAGCACCTCTTAATCCCCTGAATTTGCCAACCAATATTTATACATGAATAATAATTAACATTATTGATGGGCCATTATTTTCCCAGCAAAATCCAACCCAATGACAGGGCTGGATGTAGGCAAGCGACTTTTTGCAATATTTCAATGTTAAACTATCATGTATTCTGTGGTCATATTTCCCAAACAAGAAAACTGAGAATAGCTGACAGCTTCAAATGATAGCCTGACATAACCTCCAAAATGTTAAAAAAATGCAAAGCATCGTAAACCTCAAAAACAGCAATCAACAAAGGGTTATGACCTATGCGACTGCTTTAAGATTACTGAATGAGTTATCCCTATTTTTAATTTCACCAGATTTCATTCCAAAGCTCACTTTGTGCTTAAAGTTAAAGTTTATTTATTAGTCACAAGTAAGACTTACATTAACACTGCAATGAAGTTACTGTGAAACTCCCCTAGTCGCCACAGTCCGGAGCATGTTCGGATCAATGCACCCTAACCAGCACATCTTCCATGATGTGGGAGGAAACCGGACGAAACCCACGCAGACACGGGGAGAACGTGCAAACTCCACACAGACGGTGACCCAAGCCAGGAATCGAACCTGGGTCCCTGGCGTTGTGAAATAGCAGTGCTAACTACTGTGCCACCGTGCTGCCGTGTTTGTTCAAAACCTAATGGTTTTCCCTTTGATATGTGTAAATTAGTAATTGCAATAAAGGACTTCATTCTAAATAAATGAAGAGGGGCAAGTAGGTATAATGCTCAATCATTGACTGGTATTCGCATCCTCTCAACTCCATTCTCAATTACACCAATTCATAGACTGCCATGATTTGTCAACCAACCTGTTATTGCTGAAACATGTGACTACAAGGATGGTGGAAGGCGAACCGGATGGATCTTGTTTTTTTTATCGTTTAGCAATTCTTAAGTTCCAAAATAGGGAATGCCCAGCAAGCAGCAACAATTATATAATTATATTCAATGTAAAAATTTGAAAAGACAGCTTAAGTCAATTTACTTGACTGGAAAGCCAATTTCAATTGCAATAAAATGAATGAGTCCAGATAACAAGGTAATTATCTATGAGGACAACTATTAAGCCAACTTAATTGATTTATCCAGGAAGAAGTCATCAGTAGATACATGGCCAACCTTCAATGTTAACATTTATTTAATGGGGTTTTTGCTGCTCTTCAATTGGAGGTATGGTGGATAAGTGCTGGAAAATAGAATTAGCGCGACTTTAGTGGTAGTGATTGTCGATGCAAACTAGATGGGCGGAAGGGTCTTTCCACACTGTATGATTCTATGACTCTAACTCAATGAATCTCCATGATAATTCAGCCTCACATTTGTTTCAGATAAGCGCAAAACAGAATTGATAGTCCTTATATCACGATGAGGGTAAATTCCCTCACCGTTTTCAATGCATTTCTGTTATACACACTAGAAATAGAAGCAGGACTAGGTCACCAGGCCCTTCAAGCCTGTCCTGCCATTCAATATGATCATGGCTGATCTATGTTGGCCTCAACTCCTTATCTGTGCCATTTCCCCATTGCCCTCTATTCCTCGATCTATTAAATATTTATCCACCTCCACTTTAAATACTTCTAATGATCCAGCCTCCACTACCCTTTGGAGCAGAGAATTCCAGAGATTCACCAGCCTCTGCGAGAAGAAATTTCTACGCACCTCAATTTTAAATTATGCATTTATTCCTAATCTGGGTTTGGGAGGTTTGTTCATCTTATTGAGAAGGCCATTTGGGACACTGTGAGGAGACACCCTTCCTCACTCAGCCATGTCTGGAATGTCAGCTGCCCCAGGTGGCTGGGGGGTGCTGGCCAGGCACTGTTACTGTGACTCTGAGGATCCTCATTGCCTCTCTGGTCTTGGACATTATTTTGAGCCCTGTGCTCCTTTATGGGGCTGACTTCTGCCCAGGAGGGCAAGAAAGAGAGTGCAGCCAAAGGATAAGAGAGTGCATGATGTGAAAACAAAGAGAAGTGACTCACCTTCACACTACCATTTGCTTTTCCGGTCAGAGATTGTTTCTTTCCTGAGCCTAGCAGCTCAAAACACGGGAGATAAACGGTCTGTGGTTGGAAGTGTGGTTCCTTGCAGAATCTTTCATTGAACTTGCCTGTGGTTTGAAGTGAGTCTGCAGGCTGGATAGGGAGGCTGAGCAAGCTGGGTAATGGACCATGGGTCTTTGTAGGACAAGCCTGTTCTAGTACATGGAACACAGAAAGTTAGCAAGCAGATACAACAAGCAATTAGGAAGACAAATGACATGTTGATCTTTATTGTTAAGAATACAAGAATGAGGAAGTCTTATCAAAATTGTATAGGGCTTTAGTGAGATAAGACCCGGAATACTGTGTGCAGTTTTAATTTCCATATTCAAGGAAGGGGTTCAATGGACGTGGTACCATGAAGGTTTACTGGATTGGCCCCTGGGATTTGAGGGTTTTCCTATGTTGAGAGGCTGGGTAAATTGGGCCTACACTCTCTAAAGTTTAGAAGAATGAGTGGTGGCCTCATTGAAACATTCAGGGCAGTGTTTATGGAGATGACTTCAAGAGATTCATGTTGTCACCTTTGGGAAAGCCTGCCAAATTGTGAGCCAATCATGCAATTGTTGGCAACCAGTGCGTCTCTCACAAGATCCAGCGGCACGATGTCCCTCCTGCCAAGACTGTTGACAATCAAAGGCCAGCAGCTCTTTCGTCACTGGGGAGCCATTGGCTGCCAGAACAACATCTACTGGAGGCCCAGGATCTTGGAGTGAAACAGCCCAGAGGTAAGCGATGACAGGAAGGGTTTTGGAGGATGGAGGTCAGGGGAAAGGGAGGCAGAGGGGACTCAGCAGCAGGGGAAAGTTGGTAGCTCTAAGTGGGCCTCCCTTTCTATTGCCATTTCCCTCAATCAAGCACTGAATGCCAGTGAACAAGGGACATCCCCTATACGACCACAAGCAACCTGCACAGGTTTGCATGTTGTGCTGCCTTTGTAGCATCAGTCCCACCCATTACTGGGTCAATACCAGAATAGATGGAAAGAGGCCTTTAATTCGGCATTAATTGCCCTTTAAGAGCCTTAATTGGCAACAGGGCAGGAAGGTTGTTCACAGGCCTTCTCACCACAGACTTAATCAGAGTGGAGGCAGGAAGGTACCATCACACACAATTAAATGCACTCCCCACCTCCAGGTCACCATGGGGAGAGATAAAACACCACCCATGAATCCTGAAGGGGTTTGATAGGGTAGATACTGCGAGATGGTTTCCCCTGACTGGGAAATTTAGTCATGATGTGGAGATGCCGGTATTCGACTGGGGTAAACACAGTAAGAAGTCTCACAACACCAGGTTAAAGTTCAACAGGTTTATTTGGTAGCAAACACCACTAGCTTTCAGAGCGCTGCTCCTTCGTCATGTTGTAGGGAAAAATCCCTTACCAGCACAGAATAGAAGCCGAGTCGCAAATCAAGGTTCAAAGCGTGTCTTTATTGTACAATTTACTAGGATCCTAGGGAGACCCCCGTAGCCAGCTCAGAAACAGTGGCTTGGCCACGTTGATCTCAATTGGATTACATCAGCCCTGGATCTTTATAGGGCTCCAAATTTGAGCGGGAACATTTGATTATGCATCTTTTTACAATATGTATAAAGTGGTCTGTCAGGTCGGGAAGTTCTCTGGGAGGCTTGTCAATTTGCATTTGTATGGTGTGTGTTCGTGTTAATGGGATTACTTGGTCCTGCCCCGGTGTCTAAATGCGTTTCCCATTATCATCTCTATGTGTCCCCTTATTTGAATTTGATCCTATTGTCCCGTGTCTGTGTTTCCTGCTTGTGAGATTGAGTGTTAATGTTATCCTGTCTTGTTGGATGTCTGGAGTACTTCATTCTAACCTTTTATTCTTATATCTTGGTTTATCAGATTTTTATGTCTGCCTTGGCCGAATTAGTAATGTTTCAGTGATAGCTTGGTTTTGATAACCCACTCTATGGCTCGTTTCATAGGGGTCTTGATCGTCCTTGACCAGTTTAAAATGCAGCTACAGGCTGTTGCTAGGCAGATTAGGGATCTCCCGCAGTTTCTGAAATTCGTGAGTCTCTCAGCTGTACAGGGGGGGGACCCGATCGAATATCCATCCGGGGGTGCCCCTCTGCATTGTTGGCCCGTTATGAGTGGTGCCAATTAGTCCAATATGTAAATATGTTTGACGATGTAAAATATGGTTTTCTGTAAGATTTTCTCCTTCAGTCCCTCCTCTCGTCCAGGGGGTGCCATTCATGGCTGACCCCCCATGGACGACCTTCAGAGGAACAGTGATTTGTACAGCTGTTGTCCTTGTCGTTGCTCCTCTTCTTCTGTATCGTTGTTAAGTTCTTGCATCTGGATACTGGCAGTGGGTAGCATTCTTGATGTAATATTTGCACATATCACTTTAATACAGGTTAGGCCAAGGCAGACTGTGAACAGGATGGCTACTACTAGGATTAATCCCTTCATAATATATGCTCCCCAAACGGTGTTAAACAGCCATCCTAACCACCCATCAGTCCCTGTTAACCCCTGTTTAAAGTTATCCAATTGCTTTTGTATCCCGGACATGGCTGCTGTTATGTTTAGTGTCTCGTCGTGTACGTATGTGATGCATTTGTCCTTGATGATGGTGCATACCCCCCCTTGTCTGGCTAGCTGATAGTCCACCGCATATCTTGTTTGTTGTGTGTATAGTCTGAGTTCTGCGAGTTCTTGGTCAATTGCGCCTAATGCTTGTAGGGTGTTGTTTCCTAAAATGGTCAGTCCACATATGAAGAAGTTCCTATTACTGGCACTGATCACCCCTGCGGCGCCTCCCAGGGATAGTGTCCCCAGAAATCCATATCCTAAAGAAGACCCTAGTGTGACAGGGGCCTGCCAGTCGGAGCAAAATTCTGCGCTGATGGCCCTGGTCACTATGCGTTTCTGGACATGCCCCTCACTTGGGCATGGAACCGTGAGAGGTCTGATTGTCCCTACGGAAAAGAACCTTGGAGGCCTGTCTGTGGCCGTCATGTATACATTTTTAAATAAAAACACGTACCCGTCTTTAACCCGATAACATGCATTACCCTGGGGTCGTTTGACCGCATGGCCCCATCTTGTGGAACCTTCCCTCCCCCTGGACTGTCCACTTGATTGTACCTCTTGGTGAGAATCAAATGGATATGTCCCTGAGGCTGAGCTTACGTGGGTGCCGTTGCACTTGCCACACATAAGCTGCCTACCCGCGGTGACTGCAATGCATTTCTGTTGCTTGCAGTCACAGGTGAAGTGTCCTTCCCGGACCCGGCACTCCTGGAGAGCACAATGTGCCTCAGCGCACGAATCATTTTTAGGGACAAAGGCATGCACGCACCCCCATCCCTCTCCCTTAAAACATTGTGGGTAGTTCCCATGTGTCTCCTCCGGTTGGGGTCCCGTCCCCCTTAGAATTCCCGGCTCAGTGAGCTCTACACACCTTCCTTGTATCCCTTGCTTAAAGTACCCAATATGTTCTTTGCAGGGTGCCCCCGATGTGTCAATAGTGAATAACTCTTGTGGGAGCCACCCTGGTGTTGCTATGAATAGGGAGTTTACTGATCGCGCTGAGGGGTAACAAGCGGTCCTATTCCCATAGATCTGGATGTGTGTTCTCAGGAATAGGTTTCCTTCCATGATTGGTGGTTCTGCTCCCCTAACCCTCGTATGCTGGAGTGTATTTACAATGGTCAGGGTTATTATCAGATATGTCCCTGTTCCCATATCGCTCTCTTTTTTTTTCAACAGTATTTTACAATTACAGTATATACAAAAAATAAACAGGCAATCAAATTAAAGGTAGTTGGTTCCGACGTCTTGATAGTGGATCTGGTCCTGGTTCCTGTGGAAGTTGAATGAGCAAAACGGTATTTTTTTTAGTTTATTTGTCCTCATATAGTTTTAATTGGGTCCAGTGTTTCCAGACCCCTTGTCCCCTTATATCTATACAGGCACAGGTATCTCCGCTAATAATGACCTCGTAAGGTCCGTGCCATCTTGGGGCAAATCCTGGTTTTGCAGGAAGCACTTTTGTTAATACCCGGCTCCCGGCTTTTGGGACTTCTGGTAATATTTCTGAGTCCCCCTCTGCGTCGACCTGTGCCTGATTAGAAATTACGGACCGGCGCATCCCCTTCAATTGGGTGCTAAGGTCTCGGATGTATTGTCGGATCCTATCTTTTATCGGACCCACATCTGTCCAGCCTGTAATAATGTTTTCGGGCAAGTGCATTGCTCGCCCGGTCATCAGCTCGTATGGAGTCAAGCCGGTAGTTCGATTTGTGGTCGCCCTAAGCCTCATCAGGACTGCAGGTAGGACTTCTGTCCAATTTCTACCTGAGGATTGCATTGCCTTTGCCATTGTTGTTTTTAGAGTCCGATTCATCCTCTCCACCATCCCGGAACTTTGTGGGTGATAGGGGATGTGAAATTTTTGTTTTATTCCTAATAGTTGGCAAATGTTTTTCAGAACCTTTCCTGTGAAGTGTGTTCCCTGGTCCGAATCAGCTTGAATTGGCATCCCCCACCGGGGAATGACTTCTGCTGCCAATATCTTGGCTACTGTTAGGGCTGTACAATTGGTTGTGGGGAATGCCTCCACCCACCTGGTGAATTGGTCTACTATTACCAGGCAGTATGTTTTCCCGTGAGAGGGGGGCAGTGGTCCGATGAAGTCCATTTGTATCTGTTCCCAGGGTCCCTTTGGTCTGGGTTGGTGTCCCATCTTTACCTTTATGGGCTTCCCGGGGTTGTGCTGGGCACATATAGTGCATCTGCGGCAGTATGTGGCCACATCTCGTCCCAATCCTTTCCACCACCACTCTCTCCCCAGGCTCTGTATCATTGCATCCCTGCCTGTATGGGGAAGCCCGTGGTGTAGTTCCAGTAATGTGTTCTGGATACATCCTGGTGCCAATACTCGGTTATCTTTTCTCCAAACCCCGTCAGTCCCTTTAACTGCGCCCAGCTCCTCCCACCTGTCTCGTTCTTGCTGTGTAATGTCCCCATGTAATTTCTGTATGTCAATCTCTTCCTGTTCTATCGTTATTGCTGCAAGGGGCATGCTTTTAATGTCACTGTTTTCTAGTGCTTGCCGTGCCGCTGCGTCTGCGGCTTGATTCCCTTTGAAGTGAATCCACCCCGGGGTGTCCCTCCCAGGTTCCCGCTGGTGGGCTTTTATTTTAATTACTGCGGCCTTTGTCGGTTGTTCACTAGCTGCTAGCAGTGCTCTTATCTGCTGTTGGTGTTTAATGGGGGTACCTCCTGTTGTGATGAATCCCCTTCTCCCCCATGCTGGCATGTAATCGTGGATCACACCAAATGCGTATTGGCTGTCTGTATACACATTGACTGTTTTTCCTGCTGCTAATCTTAGGGCTTGGGTGAGGGCAACTAATTCTGCTACCTGAGCGGACTGACCCCCGTCGATCCTTCCTGATTCTAGGGTTTCCAGGTTCTGGTCCACTACTGCCCACCCTGTCCTTGGGGATCCGGATACATATTTGCGGGACCCATCCACATAGACGGTCTTATCTGCTGTTGGAAGGGGTTCATCTCTAATCTTTCCTTCCTCGTCATTTTTGTCAGTTTCTCCACAGCTGTGTGCCTCCCCAATATCTAAAATCCCTTCCGCGGGATTTTCTCCCGTGTCCCTTACGATCGTGACTGACTTGTTAGGCGGTAGGAGTGTGGCCTCCCACCTTGCCCTCCTTATATTGGAGACTGTTTTAAGTTTGCCCGTGTTTAGCATCTCTACCAATGTATGTTTTGTGTGTAGTACAATATCTCCTGTCATGACAATGGGCTCACTTATCCCTACAGCCCATGCTGCACAGTCTAGGGCGGCTATGCACCTGGGCATCCCGGTGACTACTGGTCCCTCAGCCGTTGAATAATACCCTACGGGTCTCTTTCTATCTCCATGAGTCTGTGCCACTACGGCAGAATAGAAGCCGTCCCGGTTGTCGCAGAAGATGTGAAACTTTTTGCTTCCATCGGGCAATCCCAATCCAGGGGCTGAAACTAACCTTGCTTTCAGTTCTGCGTATGCTGTCTCTTGCTCTTGTCCCCACTCTATCCTTTCCAGGGCTGGCTTTCCTCCCTTTACTAATCTCTGAATTGGTTCCGCGATCCGTGCAAAGTCAGGGATAAAACTCCTGCTATAATTGAATAGTCCTAAAACTTTCCGGACCCCTCTTATTGTGACTGGTCGTGGCATTTCTTTAATCGCGGTTTTGCGATCTGCGGGCATGTTTTTAACTCCCTGGGAAATTAGGTGTCCTAAGTACAGGACCTGGGGTTTCGCAATTTGTGCCTTATGTGGGCTTATTTTCAGCCCGGCTTTTGCCAATTCTTTTAGTACTGCATACAGGGCTGCCTTGTGCCCTTGTTCTGTTTTGGACGCTATTAAGACATCGTCCACATATTGGAGAACTGTATTGTCCTCATGCAATTTCACCCTACTTAGGATGTCGCTCATCGTTCTGTGGAATATGGCAGGACTGTTATGAAATCCTTGTGGGAGACGGGTCCATGTGTACTGTTTTTCTCCCACAGTGAAAGCAAATTTGTCTTGGGATTCTGGGTCTAGTGGAAGGGACCAGAATCCATTTGCGATATCTAGTACCGTGAAAATTTTGTGGTCTTGTGCCAATCCGTTTAAAATAGTCGAGGGGTTTGCCACAATGGGGTGTAATTTAGGTGTTACCTTGTTCAAACCTGTGTAATCGATGGTGAGCCGGTAGCTCCCGTCAGGTTTGATGACTGGCCATGTGGGGGAATTGGTGGTACTGGTGGTTTCCCTGAGGATTCCTTTTTCTATTAAACCTTTGACTATTTCTACCACTGCCCCTTTCGCTTCCTTTTTGATAGGGTATTGTCTGTGGGGCTTGTGCTCTGGTCCTGGGACTTTTATCGGTTCTGTGTCGGTTAGTCCGGTATCTAATTTCGTCCTAGCCCAGGCTTCTGGAATAGAAGCACAGATGGCTCCGAACCCTTCTCGTTCCTGGTCCCAATCTCGGGCCACGACAGTGGCTACCCCAACCGTCCCCAGGTGGTTGGCTAGTGTCCCTTGCCTGGTCTTTCTACCGTCAGGTTGTGGCCAAATTAGTTTTCCTTTCCCACAATCTATCAGTACCTGGTATTCCCTCATTAGGTCATTTCCCATGATTGTGCCCTCATTATTTTGACAAACGTAAAATTGCATTGGAATGTACTTGTGGTTGATTTCTACTAGTGTGGTTTCACTAAGATAGGCGGGTATTCTCTCCCCTCCTACCCCGGTTATGTGTATTCTTTTGTTGGTCAGTGGCAGGGGTAGGTTTGTAACTGATATGGCTGCTCCCGTATCTACTAACATGTGGCACTCCCTACCCCCTACCACGGCATCTACGTATATTCTCTCCCCCTCTTTCCTGTTTTGGATGGGAGCTACGGGTTGTGAGATTTTGACCAATGTTGGCCGATAAGTGGAGTGGACGGACACCGGCTTTTGTCGGGATTCACAGTCTTCTGTGGGCGTGGCTACACTAACCCTCTCTCTTCTGCCATCTCCCTGGCTTAAGGTTTCTCCTAGTCACCCTGGTGGATTCCGGGAGTGTGGTGCCCCCGGGGTTGTTCCATAGTTGTCCTGGGGTCTCCCATGCTTCCCCCAACATGTTGCCTCAGTGTGCCCTGGTTTATGGCAGTGGTCACAGCGAGGCCCGCCATTCTCAGGTTTCCCTTTGACTGGTGCCCCCCTGCAGAATCTAGCCGTATGCCCTGGCTGGCCACATGTGTAGCAGCTGAACCCGGTTCTCCCCCTATCTCCGTTATGGGGGGTTACAACTCTCTCTCGTCTGGGCTTGGTTTGGGCAGCCTTCTCTTCTCTTATCCCGCTAGCCCACTCGACTAGCTCGTCATAGTCTTGGGATGCTATCACCCCCATCTTAAGGATCTCTTGGTGTGCCTCTGAGAGCCCGTCCTTAAATGCCTGAACAAAAGCCCTGTCCCTCCTATCCGCGTCGTCTCGTCCTGAACATTCCATATATACCCCGAATAATCTCTCTCCAAATTCCGATGCACTTTCCCCCCGTCCTTGTTTAGTGTTTGTGATCCTGCTCCAATTAGTGGGGGAATTCCCTAAGACCCGTTGGACTTCGGTCTTGAATAATGTAAAGGGTGCCTGCTGGTCATCTATCTCAGCCGTTGTAGGAACGGCATGTGTCCATCTTCCTCCATTATAGTCCTGTGCTGCTTGAGCCGCTGGCCCTCCTGCTACCAACCTCCATTTATCCGCTGGACAGGCTGCCCTGACCAGCTGGTGTATGTCCCTTAAATGTAACTGGTGTCCTACCCAGAGCGAATCTAATTCGCCCCAAAATTCTAGGTTTGCGCTTCTGGGTTTTAACTTCCCCAGGGATGCCATAATCTGCTGCCTTTCCCCTGGCGTAAAAGGCTTATAGGTTGCCTTTGGTTGTGCTAACGTCCCTCCTCTCGTGACTGGCGCTAGATTATAATTGTCTATGTTTTCTTTTGATGCTGGAGTGGCTGTATGTTTCTGCACTGACTCGTATGGGCGCCGAGGGTCCGTTTCCTCTGATCTCTGCGTTATCTCCGCAGTGTTGTTTCTGTATTCTAACTCCCTCACTCTCTCCTGTAATACTTTAATTTGTTCTGTCTCTTTGTGTCTCTCCTCCATGGAGGCATTTACTTCCTCAATTAGTCCAGCTAACTGGGTCACTAATATTACTCCCATTACTTTTGTTTTGTCCCGTTTAACTCCGTCTACCCACTTTCTTTGATCTTCTAAAGTTTGTGATGCGTTCCACCCGTTCCGTTTCATCTTTGCAACAATCGCTTCTCTGGCTAACAGATACTTTAAAATGAGAGCTACTGCAGTTTCTCCCTTAACAACGTGGTCTGCCATTTTTCTGTCTAGCAGTCCTGCAACCCCCGTATGCTGGCTGCTACAGTAAAAGTGCCTCAACTCCTGTCACTGATACTGCCCCAGCACCGTCTGTATTGCTGTAGAGCCTCGTAGTGAGGTTCCAGTGGGTCTCTTTCCCCTGGGCTCCCCCAACTATTCCTGACACCTCACGCTTGGACTATTTTGTGTTGTCTTATTGGGATGTGTGCTGGTTGTTTAGTGGGTTTGTCCGCCCCTGTTCCCAGCCCCTCTAAGTACAACGCCTCCCGCTCGGCCACCACCCCCACTAGCAGGGTTGATCCGTTACCCCCCAAAACCGGGTATCCTGCTATGGGCTGTGGTGTTCTCTACAGACGAACAAGGTTATCAAACTCCGCCCGGGTCCCTAATGGATCCTCCGTCGTCGTGTCTCTTGGTCAGGATGGATCGGGTCCACTTTTCCTCAACACTTACACACCTGTACTCTGTTATCAAAGCCCCTGTTATAGTTAGTAACTGTATCGACTCTGAGGTTGTTCGTCCCTTCAGAGTCAGTGTTGTTACCCGATTTACACTGTCCGTGCCTTGCACCCTGAGTGCCTTTCTCTCTTAGCGCCCGCTTCAAAACCCAACCTTAGCGTGGGAGATTTCTCCTCTTAACGTCCAGTTTAGGGTAGGGCACCTTGAGTCAAGCACTCCCTTGTCCTATTGCCTTGGCACAGACAGCGGTTTCATTTACAATCCTGGGTTAGTTACACCAATTAGTTCTGCATGCGGTACTTATCTTTATATTAGTCTTAATTCTTTGTTATCAAATAGCCCAAAACCTGTTATCTTTACCTTTGGTCTTTTACTCCTATTAAAGTTAACAGTTACTTACCTTCTTCCACGCGGTTGTTCTGACCTGTACCTCTTTAGTGCGGACTTCTGTTTCAATTTAAAACTTAGGCAAGATTATACAGTTCTACAAGACAACAATACTCAAAACAGACAAACCCTAACCCTTAAAGGTACCTCACTTTGAACGGAGACCTGTACTCGCCTCTGACTGTTCTGGATTTGTATCAGATTCGTTTAATTTGATCCCGACTTTCAAACTGTGGTTATCAGTCAGAAGTCAGATATCAAATCCTGCTGACTACGCCATTTTGTTGTAGGGAAAAATCCCTTACCAGCACAGAATAGAAGCCGAGTCGCAAATCAAGGTTCAAAGCGTGTCTTTATTGTACAATTTACTAGGATCCTAGGGAGACCCCCGTAGCCAGCTCAGAAACAGTGGCTTGGCCACGTTGATCTCAATTGGATTACATCAGCCCTGGATCTTTATAGGGCTCCAAATTTGAGCGGGAACATTTGATTATGCATCTTTTTACAATATGTATAAAGTGGTCTGTCAGGTCGGGAAGTTCTCTGGGAGGCTTGTCAATTTGCATTTGTATGGTGTGTGTTCGTGTTAATGGGATTACTTGGTCCTGCCCCGGTGTCTAAATGCGTTTCCCATTATCATCTCTATGTGTCCCCTTATTTGAATTTGATCCTATTGTCCCGTGTCTGTGTTTCCTGCTTGTGAGATTGAGTGTTAATGTTATCCTGTCTTGTTGGATGTCTGGAGTACTTCATTCTAACCTTTTATTCTTATATCTTGGTTTATCAGATTTTTATGTCTGCCTTGGCCGAATTAGTAATGTTTCAGTGATAGCTTGGTTTTGATAACCCACTCTATGGCTCGTTTCATAGGGGTCTTGATCGTCCTTGACCAGTTTAAAATGCAGCTACAGGCTGTTGCTAGGCAGATTAGGGATCTCCCGCAGTTTCTGAAATTCGTGAGTCTCTCAGCTGTACAGGGGGGGGACCCGATCGAATATCCATCCGGGGGTGCCCCTCTGCATTGTTGGCCCGTTATGAGTGGTGCCAATTAGTCCAATATGTAAATATGTTTGACGATGTAAAATATGGTTTTCTGTAAGATTTTCTCCTTCAGTCAGGTGAGTGGGAGTTCTGTTCACAACAGGGCAGAGAAAGACACAAACTCAATTTACAGAATAATGATTGGAATGCGAGTCTTTACAGCTAATCAAGTCTTAAAGGTACAGACAATGTGAGTGGAGAGAGCATTAAGTAAGCACAGGTTAAAGAGATGTGTATTGTCTCCAGACAGGACAGTTAGTGAGATTTTGCAAGTCCATGCAAACGCTACGACAACGGATGAATGAACACCGCTCCACAATCACCAGGCAAGACTGTTCTCTTTCTGTTGGGGAACACTTCAGCGGTCACGGGCATTCGGCCTCTGATCTTCGGGTAAGCGTTCTCCAAGGCAGCCTTCACGACACACGACAGCGCAGAGTCGCTGAGCAGAGACTGATAGCCAAGTTCCGCACACATGAGGACGGCCTCAACCGGGCTCTTGGGTTCATGTCACACTATCTGTAACCCCCACGACTTGCCTGGACTTGCAAAATCTCACTAACTGTCCTGACTGGAGACAATACACATCTCTTTAACCTGTGCTTAATGCTCTCTCCACTCACATTGTCTGTACCTTTAAGACTTGATTAGCTGTACAGACTCGCATTCCAATCATTATTTTGTAAATTGAGTTTGTGTCTTTATATGCCCTGTTTGTGAACAGAACTCCCACTCACCTGACAAAGGAGCAGCGCTCTGAAAGCTAGTGGCGCTTACTACCAAATAAACCTGTTGGACTTTAACCTGGTGTTGTGAGACTTCTTACTGGGAAATTTAGAACATGGGGACCTCAGGATAAGGGGTCAATCATTTAGGACCAAGATGAGGAGAAATGTCTTCACTCGGAAGGTTAGGAATCTTTGGAATTCTTTATCCCAAAGACTTGTGGATGCTCTTTTCTATATTTAAGGATAAGATAAGCAGATTTTTGATCTCGTGAGGAATGAAGGGACAATGGTGCAGGTGGGAAAGTTGAATTGAGGCAGAAGGTCAGCCATGATCATACTGAATGGTGGAGCAGGTGTATGAAGCCACATGGCACACTCTGGCTCCTATTTCTTCTGTTCTTATTAATTTACCACCTATTTAACAGTTCATCAGTCCTATTAGATGTGTAGGGATTAAATCAGCCTGCATGTTTTTCTGGGCCACAATGCGCATTTGATCTTCAGTCAGTCCCATTTCTTACCAGGTTAATTTGCTAATTTTAATTGGAAGTGAGAAATTAAAATACAGGTTTTCAAAAATCGTACTTGCCAAAGTTATTTATCAGCAGAACATTGCTTAATAATGTTCAATGCTTACAAGTCAGAATATCACCTCCTCAAGGCTTAATAATATTAATTAATACAGAACCACTTCTTTAAAATGTTTGTACTATTTATTGAAAAGGCGTGCTTGACTGGTTACACAAAGCACTCCATGGTAAATTCTCACAGACTGTATTTCTGTCAACAATCTGGTCCTAACATGCTAGCCGGAATTTTCCAGCCATTTACAGCAGCGCGATTCTTTAGTTCCCCTGCAGTGAATGGAAATTTGACTGAGCGCCACATTCTCCATCTCAGCTGGCAGTGGCGAAGGGGTGTGAAAGGCTGGAGAATTCCAGCCTTTGTTAATCTTTATCCCATTTTTGTTTTGTTTCATTTATCTCCTCCCATGCCCTGATAGATAAAGTACTTGTGTATTTAAGAACCATCTGTTATTAATCATGTCTTGCATGGACCATGTCCTTATTTTTTCCTTTGCATAAACATCCATCTATATTCTTGCGTTATAATCTTGCTTGTAATATTCCTTAAATTACTCTCTTCAAACTCCAGTTTGAGTAGATTAAGCAAAAGCCCAATGGTAAAGCCTATTTTATAAAATCAAAAGTACTGCAGATTCTAGAAGCCTGAAATAAAAATAGAAAATGTTAGGAATACTCTGCAGGTCAGGAAGCATCTGCAGAGAGGAACAGGATCGGCGACTGCTCTGTGTTGGCCCAACCTGAACTTTGAGAGTTATTTTAAATCTCATCTATTAGTACATGGTGTGTTAGGAAATGGCTGACTGTACAACAGTAAAGCATTCAGGGTGATTAATGAAGAAGGAAATGGAATACAGTTTATGCATTTCATAAAACAATGAAGAAGACAGCTTTCCTGTAAGTCGACTGACAGTCCCGCAGATTCATGTGACATGTCTAATTTATCCCTTTATTAGCTTAATGAACTTCATTATTCTACTTTACCGCATATTGTGCAATATTTCATTATGCTGGTAACACATGGCTGGAAGGTTGAGATAAGATTAGCAATTCATGTAAGGCTTCATGACTGAACTCAGGGCAGCATTTCCTTTGTTTTTAGAATAACAGCAAATTAAACACTGAACTCACAAAAGGGATTTGAAGATGTATTACTTCGCTTGTTGCAGAAATTTGTTCGACAAGAGTGTTTAAATAACACTACCCTGTCCACAGTTGAACCGGATTCCTTTGTACTACTTTCCTTTTGAATTGCCAGTGTGTAACTGGCTGTGCATCATGATTAATAGCCCAATGCAATAAAAGATCTAACGAAGCACTTTGTTTTTTTTCCCTGTGAGTTCTAATTCATAATGATACATAATAAGAAATGCTACAGTTGAGTAAATCTGATTGGGGAGAGAACAGCACACCTTCTTAATTGCTTTTACGTTTATACAACAGTGGCATCTGATATCAACTTGAAACATAATTAGTTTCAAATGCTATTTAGTCTGTTCTGGGAAATCGTTCTGCTGACTCCAAAAGGGACTCTTTAACATGCACGTGCATGTGAGGGAAAGGGAATGAGAGAGAAAATCAATAGCTTATAGAATTAGTTGACTCATGACAAAAAGCATTCTTGCTGCTTCAGCAAAGAAACCTACACTTTTGGAAAAAGTGCCGCCATTATCATAACATTGAAATAACGCCATCCACATGATATATAAGATGATATTTTGAATAATCTTTTTGCATCAGTTTTAACTATAAAAGGAGAGTGACAGAACGCTAAGGGATTATTTTAGAATTCCAGCCCACACCGTTCTCACTGGTGTCAAGGCCACCCCCTAAAACTGGTGTTCAGTCCATTTTATATATAAATAGGGGGCTTAACATCTCTCTCGATCAAATTGGACATCGCAGAGCACAGCAGGAACTGGATCTGCTGCCCAGACTGCTGCCTGAGATGGTGCAATCCAAAGCCAAGACCTCTAGGCCCACAAGTTGCCCAGGGTTGTCCTCCAAGGCCATCTGCAGTCTCCCCCACTGAAAGCCAGCAGCCTCCCATCAGCCACAGGACCAGGATAGCATCTCATAGGATTACACAGAAGACTGGCACTAAGGCAATGCACAAAGATGGTCAGTTAATTTTTGTAAGTAATGTGACTTAAGTTATAAATGTGGATTAGGATGTGCCTTTTATTTTTGTCCCCTGAGTAAAAGGACCGCTTTGTAACAGAAGAGGGAAGTCGCTCCTGAGTATAATGTGTTCCAACTCTCTCTTGAGGGAGTCTAGCACATGGCTGTTGACATCACTGACATATCATCACCTACATCACTCATTAACATATTTATTCTAGGTGAATCTGATGATCAGCAATGGATGATGGGTAAGGCATCTGGCACTGTAGGTCAATGGGGAATTAGGGTTGAGGTTGCTGGTGGAGGTGGTTAGTTTTTCACATACAGCTACAGTACAAAAGGGCAGTCTGGGTCACAGCCTAACTTCCTTGTCCTCTTCTTCCTCCTTGTGCTCCTGCTTCTTCAGCTTTTTGCTTGAGAGGTCTGTTTCCTGAAGATAGCAAGGTTGTGCAGCATGCCACCAAATACTTTCAGACCCCATCAGCCGAGTACTGTAGGGGCCTTTCAGATCGGCTTCAGGATATCATTGGTCTGTTTATCACATTTTTCATTGTACACCGGCTGTGTTGGTGAGCACAGATTGTGAACTAAAGTCATGAGTCATGAAATTAATGGATAACTCTTGTTACTGTAAGAAATGGGCCAGAATTTCACACTCCCCCTTTGGCAGGTTTTTAAGGGGCAGGGAACATGAAATGATAGGGACGAGATTCCCTCTGGGTTCCTGCCCACCCAGAATGCACTGTGATTTTATGCTGGGGCAGGCAAGGCAGGGCTTCGCTCAGGCTGCCCACCCTTGCTCCATTTGAGGCTCCAAGGGCCATTTTCCCATTCCAAATCTGTTGTTGAAGGGATCGGAGAGCTGCCAGCCAATCTGATAAATGATACAAAAGAGAAAATGGTGGAAAATTTCAGCAGGTCTGGCAGCATCTGTAAGGAGAGAAAAGAGCTGACGTTTCGAGTCCAAATGATCCTTTGTCAAAGCCATTAGGCATAGAAAGTGGGAGATATTTATACTGCAGGGTGAGGGATTGAAGCATGAGTCATAGCCACAAAAACAAGGGGGAAGGCTGCTAATGGCAGTCCTTCGAGAGAATAGAAGGTGTGAGTGGCCAAAATCAGAGGGCAAGCTGTGATGGAGGAAGATGATGTGGGGGGGGGGGTGGGAAATAGGTGGGAGAGAGGTAAAATAGAGAAAAGGGGGGAAGGGGAAGAAAAGGTAAGGAAAGGGGGGATAAAATAAGGGGAAAGAGTGGGGGAAAGGAAAAATAAAGAAAGACAATAAAGAAATAAAAGGTCGAGAACAGTTAAGAATTAAATGAAATGAAAACAAAGGGGTCAAGGTGGGGTGGATAATGATACAACTTGATATGAAATGATGTGGAAATGGAGATGTAGATATGAAATGAGGAATATGGAAAGTAATATGCATGCAGGCCATAGCACATTGAAGCATGGGGAAGCCAGAAAACCTGGCACGAGTGAATGATTTGAAGCCAGCTCCCTTTTTATAGAGTCTCAGTAAACTCCTTTATGAGGCAGGACACTTCAAACTTCAAACTGTTGTTAATATTGCCAACAGTAGCATGGGGAAAGCCCGATTCATGAAGATTCATAAACACAGTCACCTTCACAGTTACTGGCAGTATGGTTCTTGCCCTGCAATGAGCTGAGAGTTGTGGTTGCAGGGGATGAATGATTTCAGAATCAAGCTCCTAGGTGCAACGTGAATGTCACAAACATTGGCTATTGCTGAAGCTAAGGTTTGAGAATTGCTCCACTTGAACACCCTGGTTGGAAATAGCTTCTTGCTGAGAGCCCTTCGCCTCCTCCATCTTACGCTAGCCTGCGTGACTTGCCTCCATTGTCTCAAGCATGTACAATTTCTAGAGGAAGGCTAGTGTACCCATGTCTGGGATCAACTATTTTGTGCAGCCAAAGCTACTTCAGCACCTACCACATGACTGCCTGTGGACATCTGAAACTTGAAACAGTAATTCACGCATCTGAAACGTGTATACTTTTAGAAACAACTAGAAGAAATTAACTAGCAACTCACCTATATAAATGTTGATGATTCCTTTAATAACAATGGTTTGAGTTCCTTCATGATGCTTAATGCCATGTTCAATTGTATGTGTTCAGAGGAGACATAACTAAGCATGACAGTCAAAAATGTCAACACTGACATCAAGTCAACATTGGACTCTGTTTGATAGTATAACCTGCCTGCTTTGTGGATATTAGGTGTGTACACAGACCCATTTATAAATATGACACTTGCACACTTCACATCAGAAACATCCTTCAATGCTTTGGATCCTTTTTTAGGATTTAAGGGTGATTATAATATCCAAACACAAGTGCTACTGAGCCTAAGTTTGTCCCCTTGGTCAGTGACTCTGCATTTTTTTTAACAGCTTATCGATTTGTCCTACTCACTTCAAACGTTTGTAAACAATACACCCCCCTCCCCCCCAAGTCTTACTGTTACAGACCAGCCATGATCTCATTGAATGACGGAACAGGCTCAAGGGGCAGAATGGCCTACTCCTGTTCCTATGTACTATTCCTGTAAAGCCTTTAAAATTATGTGATTTACTTTGCATTGCAGCTCCTAATTTTCATGTCCAAAACACATCACTTCACACTTCTCTTTTTAAGTTTCAGCTGCTATCTGTTGGCCCATTTCACCAGTCCATCTTGTTCTCTTGGATCTATTATTATACCATAGATTCATAGGCTCTTACAGCGTAGAAGGTGGTCATTCGGCCCATCGAGTCTGTACCGATCACAGTCCCACCCAGGCCCTATTCCTGTAACCCATACATTTACCCTAGCTAGCCCCCTGACACTAAGGGTTAATTTAGCATGGCCAATCCACCTAACCCGTACATCTTTGGGACTGTGGGAGGAAACTGGAGCATCCAGAGGAAACCCAAGCTGACACGGGGAGAATGTGCAAACTCCACGCAGACAGTGACCCAAGCCGCGAATTGAACCCAGGTCCCAGGCGCTGTGAGGCAGCAGTGCTAACCACTATGCCACCATGCCACCCATTTCCCATTAAATTTTTAACTTAAATTTTACGAAAGCATCCCTGTGAACCAGTAGGAGCAGGCTATTCTACACTACCCACAATCGGTGCTCCATTCATTCCCACTCTTCCTGTTATATATTCTGTCCAGCTCAAGCACTACAGAGGAAAATTTGCCTTATTGATACTTAAGAACATGAACCTTCTCTGCTGTAGTGTAAACATTCCCAGCTTTTGCAGCCTCTTCGCATAACACAGGATCCTAGTCCTGCATCCTGTCCAATGCAAACAGTGGCCAGAATTATTTATAATACTGCAAATAGACTTCAACTTTATGAACTCAGAGACACTTCCTGAGATCTGTGCTCTACTTCTGGAACTTTTCAGTCCCTAATTGCTCTATTTATAGTTGCTACTCTCATCACTATCCACGAGATTGAAGTTTTTTTTTCCCGAGTTGTATCCTACAGTATAATGTCATTTAGCTCATAATGTCAGTGATTGTTAGCTTCTCTCAATCTTCCGTTTCTTCACATTAAATTAAATCTAACTGTCATCAGCTCAGCTGTCTAATCTGCCCAGCTGTTTTTGCATCTGACCACTCCTGTTGCTTGTAGTGCCTCCCAGTTTGATATCACCTCAGACCTGGAGAATAATGCTTCAGTCCCCATCTCCAAGTAATTTATATCCATTGTAAACATGATGTGGAGTTGCCAACGTTGGACTGGGGTAGGCACAGTAAGTAGTCTCACGACACCAAGTTAAAGTCCAACAGGTTTATTTGGTAGCACGAGCTTTTGGAGTGCTGCTCACCTGATGAAGGGGCAGCGCTCCAAAGCTCGTGCAACCAAATAAACCTGTTGGACTTTAACTTAGTAAGAAGTCTCACAACACCAGGTTAAAGTCCAACAGGTTTATTTGGTAGCAAATACCATAAGTTTTCGGAGCGCTGCTCCTTCGTCAGATGGACTTTAACTTGCCATTGTAAACAGTAAGAGCCCAGCACTGATCCCTGAGGCACCTTATGAGTTATCTTTCTCCTTTCACATCCAGCTATATGTGTAACCACCCTTTTCTTTGTTTGTTTCACCTCATTTTTGATCCATCCACTGACACTATACTTCCAGACCAATTACCAATGTTATGTTGTCTTGTTGAAATATAAGTAAGCAAGAGAAATTGAGATCTACTATACGCCACATTAGTTCATAGAAATCAGAGAAACCCTACAGTGCAGAAGAAGGCCATTCAGACCATCGAGCCTGCACCAACAGCAATCCCACCCAGGCCCTAACTCCGAAACCCCACATATTTACCCTGCTAATCCCCGTAACATACAGACCCCGGGACTAAGGGTCAATTAGCTTGGCCAATCAACTTAACCTGCACATCCTTGGACTGTGGGAGGAAACCGGAGCATCCGGAAGAAACCCATGCAGACACAGGGAGGTGCGCAAACTCCACACAGACAGTGACCCAAACCGGGAATCGAACTCAGGTCTCTGAACTATGAGGCAGCAGTGTGCCACCGTGCCGCCCCAAAATTTCCACAAAATCTCCTTCTCAGAAAACATTATCGACTTTTCTCCGACAGTTGCATATTTTCAAAACTCGGTCATCATTCATTCCTTCAGAGCCCTTTCTAATATATTTCCTCTGGTTGATGTAAAGTTGGCGTAGTAACTTTGTTCCATTAGTTATTAACAAGCAAAGAACATGTATTCACAGCAACAACTATATACAGAGCAATGCAGATTTGATGCTTACAGTCATGCCTCCAGGATGTAACTGTTGGGACAAGCTCAGATAGGTTGGAGTGAAGGCCCAACTCAGTTCCCAATTGGTCAGCCTGGCCCAGCCAGACACCACATCCTGTCCACCTCCAAGATCCTTAATATACAGAATAATAGTAACTTATACACTTCCCCATAATTTACAGTAATGAACATTTTTAATCAGTCCAGCAAAAACTCAGTCTCTCAGGTAGCTTCTGCTTCCTCATAGAGTGATGTAGCTCCATCAAATGGGGTGTATCTGTTGAGGGAATTCCTGCAGAGACTGTCACATTGGGTCTCTCTTCTGGTACTGATGCTTCAACCTCCTCTGTTTCAGTCGGAACAATACTCCTTCCTGTCATAGACTGATTGGACATTTCAGTTCTTGGGCAGCCAACAACACCTCCAACTGGCAACAACAAATCAAGGCTGTGACACTGGCTCTTGGGACCAGTTTTGCCTTCGCAAATGGTCTCCATATTTCTTCAAAATCCTGGCCTGCACTTGCACCACATACAATAACGGACCCGTCTTGGCCACAACAATTCCGGGAACCCAACTCGGGCCATTCCCGAAGTTCCTCACATAGACTGGGTCATCTGTTTCGAATGATCTTGCATCTTTTAGCAAATCATGGCCCTGTCTTACCTCTACCTTCCCCACTAAATTTGGGAATATTAGGCTTAGCTTAGTCCTTGGGCGGTGACCCATCAATAGTTCTGCTGGAGATATACATGTGATCAAATGCAAGTGGTCCTGTATGCTAAGAGGAATTGGGCTATTTTAGTTTCCAAACATGCAGGTGGTTGTTTCTTCAAGCCAGCCTTGAAAGTCTGGACTGCCCGCTCAGCCAGTCCATTTGAAGAGGGATGATACAGTGCAGTTTTAATGTGCTTTATCCCAATGGAAAACATGAAATGTTGAAATTTGGTGCTTGTAAAAGCCGTGCCATTATCTAAAACCAGCATTTCCAGAAGTCCATGGGACTCAAAGCGCTGGTGAAGTTTTTCAACTGTGGCGTGTGTGGTAAACCACTGTTAGCTTATTACCTGTATATGTGACATGCCTGGACACATCCCTGCCGGCCCTACCCGAGATTCCTCCCCCCCCGGTCCAGGTATAAAGGCGACTGCTCCCCACCCCCCTGCCTCAGTCTGGACCAGTTCATCGACATGGGTGTACTCCAAGTCTTTTGCTAATAAAAGCCTATTTGTTCTTGCATACAAACTAGTCTTTGCTTGATTGATGGTGCATCAGCGTGTGCGGTTGTGGATCTTACCTCAAATACCTCCATCCATCTGGACTGGGTGTCCATTGTGCCAAAAAATGGTCCCACATTGGCTATGTGGACTCACACCCATGGCCGACCTGGCCATTCCCAGGGGTGCAAAGGTGCTGTGACTGGTAACTTATGCTGCAACTGGCACTGATCACAGTGCTTTACCATTTTCTCAATATTGGTATCGATGGCTGGTCACCAAACATAGCTTCTTGCAAGCATTTTCATTTTTGATATGCCTGGGTGGGCTCTGTGCAGCTCTGCAAGAAGCAATTCCCTTCCTTGCGCAGGAATGACTACTCTCGCTCCTTGTCGGATAATACCGTCCCTGCAACTTAGCTTATTCTTCCTAATATGGTACAGCTTCATCTCATCAGAAATCCTCTCATTCTACCAGCTTACTAATATCCCATTTCTGATCTTTGACAACAGTGGGTCTCTGCTGCTCTTAAATGTTATCTGCTGTGCAGAAACTGGCAAGGGGTCTTAAAAATTCACTGCCACCATGATCTTTGGTGGCACTTGGGGGGATTGGTGGCGTACTCTCTGGCGGACAGCTCAAGGCATCAGTGTTGGCTATCTGTGTCACTGGCTGGTGTTCAAATGAGTATTTATAGGCTGACAACAGCAGTGCCCAGAGCAGAATCCTAGCCGATAAAATCAGTGGAATGTTTTTATCCTCCTTGAAAAGACCCAACAGTGGTTTGTGGTCCATAACAACTGTAAAATGTCTACCTTAGACATATTGGCAGAATTTTCTCATGCCACATACCACAGATAGCCTTTCTTTTTCTATCTGAGAGTAACCCTTCTCAGCTTCTGAAAGGGTACATGACACATATGTAATGTCTCTACGACCCATCATCCATTCTATGTGATAAAGCAAACCCAATGCCCTATGGGAAGGCATCGCAGGTTAGCACTAACTTCTTAGATAGGTCAAAATGTACCAAAAGGCATGATGAATGTAATAGTTATTTGATTTTGTTAAATGTTTCTCTCTGTGGTGCTTTACTAAACCATTTCTGGTGTTTCTTCAAGAAAAGGAGCCAATAGTTGTTGACAGATTTGGCAGGAACTGCCTGTAATAGTTAACCATCTCCAGGAATCATTTAAGCTCAGAGGTGTTTCTAGGGGCTGGAGCCTTCTTCATTGCTTCCGCTTTGTCCTTCGCTGAAAGTAATCCCTGGACATCGACACGGTAGCCAAGGTAAGGCCTGGAAAGTGCGCTTTTCCATTTTTTGGCGAACTTCCGCTGTCAAATCCTGTTGTACTGAGGCTTCTCCTCAATAACTATTCCATAATCAGGCATCAGGGAACATAGCTCCATATTAGGTCTTGTCACTCCACACTCCAATCGTAGACTGCCCACTCTGGGCGGATCCCAATAGCTCATCCCATACCCCGAGGTCACATGACCCATTCCGTTAAAGGGACTATGCTGTAACATTGGCCTCCTGAAGTCTTCTTGGTACTTCTTCCAGATTGGACAAATTTTATCTTTGGCTGCACCAGTAATTAGTAAGTTTTTTCATTTTACGGAATGTGGGCATCGCTGGCTGGGCCCAGCATTTATTGCCCATTCCTAATTGTCCTCCATTTCAGAACGCATTTGACAGTCACCACATTGTCATGGGTCTGGAGTCACATGTAGGCCAGAGCAGGTAAGGACGGCAGATTTCCTTCCCTAAAGGACATTAGTGAACCAGATGGGTTTTTACAACAATTGACAATGGTTTCATGGTCATCAGTAGATTTTAATTCCAGATTTTTACTGAATTTAAATTTCACCATCTGCCATGGTGGGATTTGAACCCAAGTCCCCAGGGCATTACCCTGGGTCTCTGCATGCTAGTCTAGTGACAATACCACTACGCTATGGCCTCCCCAAATACACACACAACAAGCCCCGCAATAAGCTCATCATGGTTCTTTGAAATATGGTGCATTTTGACGAAACACCAAAGGCAAGTGTGTATACCGGTACAATCTTTTATGTGTGCTAATATTCCCGTAGCCTCTGGAAGCATCAACCAACTCCAGTTGTTGATATGCATGACTCCAGCCAATCTTGTATATAAATCCTGTATAATTGCAACAACACATTCCTGCTCCTGTACTTGAAACCTCTCGCTACGAAGGCCAACATACCATTTGCCTTCTTTTCTGCTTGCTGCACCTGCATGCTTACCTTCAGCGACTGGTGCACAAGGACACCCAGGTCCCACTGCACACTCCCCCTCTCCCAATTTACAGCCATTCAGGTAATAATCTGTCTTCTAGTTTTTGCTTCCAAAGTGAATAACTTCATATGTATCCAAATTATACTGCATCTGCCATTGATTTACCCACTCGCCCAACCTGTCCGGATCATTCTGAAGGACCTCTGCATCCTCGTCACAGTTTACCCTCCCACCCAACTTGGTATCATCTGCAAACTTTGAGATGTTACATTTTGTTCCCTCATCAAAATCATTAATATATATTGTGAATAGCTGGGGTCCCAGCACTGATCCCTGTGGCATCCCACTAGTTACTGCCTGCCAATTTGAAAAGGACCCACTAATTCCTACTCTTTGTTCCCTCTCTGCCAGCCAGCTTTCTATTCATCTTAATACACTTCCCCCAATCCCTTGTGCTTAATTCTTGCAGGATAATCTCTTACGTGGGATTTTGTCAAACGCTTTCTGAAATTCCAAATATACCGCATCAACTGGCTCCCCCTTGTCAACTCTACCAGTTACATCTTCAAAGAATTCCAACAGATTTATCAAGCATGATTTCCATTCATAAATCCATGCTGACTCTGATCCTGCCACTTCCTTCTAAATGCTCCACTACAAAGTCCTTGATAATAGATTTGAGAAATTTCCCCACTACCGATGTTAAGCTTACTGGTCTATAATGCCCTGTTTTCTCTCTACCTCCCTTTTTGAATATTGGAGTGACATTAGCTACCCTCCAACCTGCAGGGACAGTCCCGAGTCTCTAGAATCCTGAAAGATGACCACCAATACATCCATTACTTCTAGAGCCACTTCCTTATTCATCTGAAGAACATTCTGATCACTCAGAAAAATCCTCAACACTGTGTACCGGTGCCAATCTGTCCACTCTATTACTACTAAGTAGGTTTTGCTTTTTCTTACATCAGTGCCTCAAATGGCCCTTTCAGTGGCACACAAAGCATTCTGCCCTTTGAATCTGCAAATCTCTGATGAGTAGTTTCCCTCACACTTATGACACTCTGTGCTGATCTTGATTGGTTGATTCATGCTCTTGAATCTTCTAATTCTACCATCTCTGATATCTGTTTCCCAGATTAAACTAATGTCTTTACTTTTGGCACCACTGCTGTCTGCAGTTTCTTACCCTAACTAGTGGACTGTGCCATTTTGCATGCTCTGAAGTTCCTGGGCACCCTTCTCGGTGCTCTCCATTGCTAAGGTTATTTCCAGTGCCTTTTTGAAATCAATCTCAGTTTCTGCCAACAATTTTGTCTGTATTGCCATGTCATTTACCCAAAAACCAATCGATCCCTCAGCATCTCATTTAATGTTGACCCAAAGACATAACATTCTGCAATTTTCCAAAACCTCGCTATATATGCTGCAATGTTCACCCCCTTGGACTCTCCCCATTGAATTAAACTTAAATCATTGTAAAATCACAGAGGGCTGGGACTGACAGTGCGCTTTTATCAACGGTACAATTTCTGTTTAGGAATTTGAATCGGGCATGTTCGGGGACATAAGACTATGGAACAAATTATAAGTTTGGGTTTCACATGCACTTAGTAATATCGCCTTCCCTTTTTATAAATCAAGATTACTATTTGAAATCCTTACTATCAATGTCTGCAAAAAAGAATGATACCTTTTTATACCTCTAGTGTTCACTTAAATTGTTTTATGTACCTCTTATGATTCCACAAGGTTCAAAGAACAATGACCAATAAAGCAACAACTGTAGACTTAGCACTGACAGCTTCAATGTTCAACCACAACACCCGCTTTCTAGACAAGCAACCATTATGCTGAAAGCTTTGCTTAAGCATTCTTGGCCTATATTGCACAGTACGTCAAAAGTGCCATGCTTAAACATGAGTTTCCATTATCGGCAGCATTAATTTCTCAGCTATAATGTCTAGAATGCATATAATTCAAAATTTAGAATGACAAAATCTTCCAGCACATGAGAAGACCCATCATGCAAGAGCTGTCCAAATTAATTTCACAGCCTAGTATCTTTTTCCCACTATGACACTGCAAAGTAGCTTTATTCATGTATATGTCTAATTGCCTTTTGAAAGTTCCTAAGGAATCTGATTCCACCATTCTTTCAGGTATTGCATTCCGGACCTT
Organism: Mustelus asterias; assembly: GCF_964213995.1. Taxonomy (NCBI): domain Eukaryota; kingdom Metazoa; phylum Chordata; class Chondrichthyes; order Carcharhiniformes; family Triakidae; genus Mustelus; species Mustelus asterias. The sequence continues at coordinate 90,689,992 of NC_135806.1, read as the reverse complement.
AACAATCCTGTGTGCAGACATTTCACCTCATTTCCCTTCCAGTTCTTTGCCAATTATTTTAAATCTATGACCTTTAGTTACTAATTCACTTGCCAGAAGAAACAGTTTCTCCCTACTTGCTCTATCAAAACTCCTCATAATTTGGAATAATTCTACTGTATCTGTTAACTTCCTCTGCTTTAAGAATGATTTCAGCTTCTCCACATAACTGAAGCCCTCATGCCTGCCATCATTACTGGTATATCTCAGGTGTACACCCACCAAGGCCTTGATATCATTTCTAAGCTGTGGTATCTGAAATTGTACCAAATAGTCCAGCTGAAGGCAAGTGTGATTTGGACAAGCTGAGTAAGTGGGCAAAAATGCACAGCAGATGCAGTATAATGTGGATAAATATGAGGTTATCCACTGTGGTAGCAAAAACAGGAAGGCAGATTATTATCTGACCGTCCATAAACTAAGAGACTAATGTGCAACAGGGTTTCCTCACACATCAGTTGATGAAGGGCCTTGGTGAGATCACACCTGGAATATTGTGTATAGTTTTGGTCTTATCTAAGGAAGGATGTTCTTGCTATGGAGGGAGTACAGCGAAGGTTTACCAGACTGATTCCTGGGATGGCAGGACTGACATATGAGGAGAGATTGAGTCAGTTAGGATCATATTCACTGGAGTTCAGAAGAACAGGGGGAATCTTATAGAAACCTATGGGATACTAACAGGACTAACAGAACAGCTAATGTGGTTCTGCTATTTAAGAAGGGTTGTAGGCAGAAGTCTGGGAACTAAGTTTAAGTTTATTTATTAGTCACAAATAGGCTTACATTAACACTGCAATGAAGTTACTGTGAAAATCCCCTAGTCGCCACACTCCGACACCTGTTCCGATACATTGGGAGAATTTAGCATGGCCAATGCACCTAACCAGCAGAGCTTTTGGACTCTGGGAGGAAACTGGAGCACCCGGAGGAAACCCATGCAGACACGGGGAGAATGTGCAAACTCCACACAGACAGTGACCCAAACCGGGAATCGAACCTGGGTCCCTGGCGCTGTGAGACAGCTGTGCTAACCATTGTGCCACCATGCCGCACTACAAACCAGTGAGTCACACATTAGTGATAGGGAAACGTTTGGAGAAAACTCTTAAGGAGAGAATTAACTCCACTTGGAGAGGCAAGGTTTGATCATGGATAGTCAGCATGGCTTCATCAGAGGGAGATTATGCCTAACAAATTTAATTGATTTTTTTGAGGAGGTGACTGGGTGTATAAATGAGGGTAGTGCAGTTGATGTAGTTTATATGGATTTCAACAAAGCTTTTGACAAGGTCCCACATGGGACACTAATAAAGAAGGCAACACATATGGGATACAGGGTAATTTGATAAAGTGGATTCAAAATTGCCTCAGTTGTAGAAGACAGAGGGTGATGACAAGAAGCTGCTTTAGTGAGGGAAGCCAGTGTCCAGTAGCATACCAGAGGGATCTGTGCTGGGTCCCCTATTATCCGTCTTTTACATAAATGACAATAGATGACTTTGTCATCTATGTAAGATTAGTAAGATTTTAGATGCCGCAATGATTGGCTGGGTGGCTAACAGTGAGACGGAGTGTCTTGGGCTACAGGTAGACATAGGTGGGTTGGTCAAATGGGCAGGTAAGTGGCAGATGGAATTTAATCCTGAAAAGTGTGAGGTGATACACTTTGGAAGGTGTAATTTGAGAAGGAAGTAATCATTGAATGGTATAACACTAGGAAGTCCTGAAGACCAAAGGGACCTTGGTTATTTGTCTATAGGTCTCTGAAGGCAGAAGGGCGTGTTAGTGGAATGTGGAAAAAGGCATATGGACACTTGCCATTATCAATGGAGACATAGGGCCCGATTTTACGATCGCATTACACCTGTTTTTGGGTGTAGAAACTTGGTAAAGGTGGGCGTGAGGTGAGTAGCACGATCTGCACCACCTCCATGCCGGTTTCCCTTTTACCAAGGCCTGAAAACAGCCGCGTTCGGGACTGCACCCGAAACGGGCACAATGGCCATTTAAATATATTTGCATGCATTTAAATTGACTTAATGGGCTGCACACACAACTTTACTGGCACTTCTCCCTTTACCACCACATTCGCCCAACCAGAATCGGCACGAAACAGACATGCTCCATATATGTCCAATTCGGGCGCTCTATCCGTGAGGGTTAGTGAGGAGATAAGTGCTGAGCGTCAGATGGTTCTCTGCTTGAGATCGGTGGGAGGGGGAGGTTGGTCAGACGGTTCTCTGCTTGAGATCGGTGGCGGGGGAGGGGGGTGGAAGAGGGCTCCGTTGCCACTCTGCCTGAGATCGTTGGGGGGAGGGGCCCGCGATCAGTCTGGGTGGCGGAGAGGGTGGGGGGATAAGGTGGTCAGTAATGTTGTGGGGGTGCAGCAATGTCTGTGAGGGCCAGGGGGAGGCATTATCCGGCCTGGGAGGAATGTGGTAGGGGAGCCGCATTCTATCATTTTTTTCTGCGCATGCGCAGTTGGAGGCGCTGATCGGAGCTGCAGGCTTTCGGGCACGTTAAGACCTGCCCACAGGCTTGGGCAGCGTGATTCGGAATCGCTGATATTTTTACGGGCAGAGTGTGTATGGGGGTGCTGAACGGGTCTAAAAGTCGGATCTGAAACACTCCCAGTTTCAAGTCCACCCAGCATTTAGAATCAAAATGGTAAAATAGGGCCCATGGTTTACAAAAGCAGGGATATCATGTTGAAGTTGTATGGAACTTTGGTGAGGCCACGGCTGGAATATTGTGTGCAGTTCTGGTCACCACATTATAGGAAGGATGTGATTTCATGGAGGGGGTGCAGAGGAGATTCACCAGGATGCTGCCTGGGATGGAACTTTTAAGTTATGAAGAAAGGCTGAATGGAATTGGGTTTATTTCATTGAAGCATAGAAGACTGAGGGGCGACCTGATCGAGGTGTACAAGATTATGAGAAGCAAGGACAGGATGGATGGGGAGCAGTTGTTCCCCTTAGTTGAAGGGGGCACAAGTTCAAGGTGAAGGGCAGGAGGTTGAGGGGGAAGATGAGGAAAATCCTTTTTACCCAGAGGATGGTGCAGGTCTGGAATGCGCTTCCTTGGAGGGTGGTGGAGGTGAATTGTCTCATATCCTTTAAAACATACCTGGATGAACCCTTGGCACATCATAACATTCAAGGCTATGAACCAAGTGCTGGCAGATTAGGTTGGAAGTTCAGGTGTTCCTCACTTGTTGGTGCAAACCTGATGGGCCGAAGGGCATCTTGTGATTCTGTGACTAGACAGGGTGGATGCAAGAAGGATTTTCCAGATGGTGGGGGGAGTCCGGAACCAAGGATCATAATCTAACGGTACAGAGTAAGACCTTTGGGACTGAGATGAGGAGAAATTCCTTCACCTCAACAGTGGTAAGCAGAAGGAATTTGCCAGCACAGAAAGCAGTTAAGGCCAAAACATTATGGGGGCCGATTCTCCCGGCCCACTGCACTGCAGCGCAGGGGGCCGGGAGACCTCAGCGGAGGCCATGTAGCAGGCTTCCCGCTGGGCGTCACAGTCTCCACGCGTCTCCAGCCGCTGGATTTCCAGCTTCATCAGCTCCATGCCAGAAATCAGTGCAGAGCTGGATGAATTATTTAAATCGCAATTTATATCTTATTACCAGGGCTGAGGTCTTCAGGACTAAGGTCTCCGGGCCCGCTAGCGTTTCCCATCCCGCCAGGAGTGTTTCACTCCAGTGGAGTTTCCAACAGCTCCTCACTAGCGGGAAGCTGACAGCCTGATCTCGCTGGAGTGAAGGGGGGCCATGGAGGACCCCAAGAGGTCGGGGGTAGGGGGTGCCACCTGGGCATTGCCAGATTGGCAGTGCCAGCCTGGCACTGCCCAAGGGGCACCTTGGCACTGCCCACTGGGCACTTGGCTGTGCCAAGGGGGTGCAGAGGGGGCAGGGCCTGAAGGAGGGAGATCGGTGGGGATGGGGTGTCCCGCTGCCACTCTGCATTTGGGATTGTAGGTAGAGGGAGGGAGGACTGCCATCAGGGCTGGCCATCGGGGTGGCGGGGGGCTTGGTCAGCCTGCCGGGCTGGTCGGGACTCCGGGGTGGGGGGGGGGGGGGGGGGGTGCGCGGTCAGGACTGCAGTGGGGGCGTCAGGGCTGTGGGAGGGGGCAGGGCTGTGGGGAGGGCGGTCGGGACTGTGGAAGGGGAGTTGAGGCTGCTGGGGGGGTTGGGAGATCGAGACCGCCGGGAGAGGCGGGGAGGGGGATCGAGGCGGGCTGGGGTGGGAGGAGGGGCTCAGGGCTGGCCCGGAGACATTTAGAAGGCCAGCGATCAAGTGGTGGGGGTATCAGAGCAGCAGCATTGAGGGTCCACGGGACTGGCCAGCCATCAAACTGACCAGCGATCGGAAGGCCAGCAGTGCGGGGCTACTATGCATGTGCCGATCTCGGTGCTGACATGCGCAGTGGCCCGCTCAGCACTATGCTGTCGGCCTCTCCAGCGGGAATAGGTTCTGCTCCCAGCTTTGCAGCGTGGTTCAAGCTGAGGGCACTCTGCGATGCACAGAGTGTGGGAGATTCATTTTGAAAATCCCACTGAAAAAAGCAATGGGATTTACTCCAGTTTTTACGTGAATTCAGCACTTAGAATCTTTTTGGGAGAATTCCAATTAGAAATAGCTCTTGGAGGAAAGGAAATCAAAGGATATGAGGAGAAAGTAGAAACAGGTAACTGAGTTGGACGATCATAATGAATGGGGGAGCAAGCTTGGAGGGCCAAATAGCTATCCTTTCTCCTATTTTCTATGTTTAAACCAGACATTTATAAAGGTTTAGCATTTCTTGTTTTTGTACCAATGCTCCATATTTACAAAGTCACTTTTGTAAAATAATTTGCCCTACAATCTTCAAAGATTTGGGAACATGCATCCCAAGTTCCTCTACTCCACAAAGTAATACTACGTAGATTGAACAAACCTATGGGAACACCACCACTTGCAAGTTCACTTCCAAACTACCCGCCATCTTGACTAGGATGTAGAGTTGCCGACGTTGGACTGGGATGGGCACAGTAAGAAGTTTCACAACACCAGGTTAAAGTCCAACAGGTTTATTTGGTAGCACGAGCTTTCGGAGCGCTGCCCCTTCATCAGGTGATGATCCTGACTAGGAACTATATCACCATTCTTCTACTATTGCTGGATTAAAATCCTGGAATTCCCTTCTTAACAGCACTCTGCGTGTACCTACACCACATGGACTGCAGCAATTGAAGAAGGCAGCCAGCTCACCTCAACCTTCGCTAGGGTAATTAGAGATGGATAATAAATTCTGGGCTTGCCAGTGGTGCTCGCATCGCACAATGGAATAAAATCTATATTTCTACATTGTTTCTCCCAAACTGCATCACTTCCCACTTGTCCACATTAAGCTCTTCTCTCATGCTTTTGCTCATTTCACCATCTGCTACTATCCTGTTCACTATTTACCAACTTACTAAGTTTTGTATTATCCTCAGACTTGGAACTCATACATCCTACTTGTAAGTACAGGTCATTTATATATAACAAAGAAAATGGCCCTAACCGCAATTGATTGGGGACCTCAATGCATTTCTCTCCAGTCAGAAAACCACCTGTCGTCCCATTTAGCCGATTTCATAATCAAATGACCTTTAATATCCTTTAATAAATGTACTTCCGTTTTCTAACTAAGACTCTAATGTGGTGCTTTAACAAATGCCATTTGAAAATCCGTACATACATACATCTACCACAGGGCTCTCATCAACCCTCTCTGTTACTTCCTCAGGGAAATCAATCAAGTCAGTCAGACACAATTTGCCTAATCCATGCTGGCTGTCCCTTAGTAAGGCTTCAGGTGCCGGGTTTTAGATGTTTCAGGAAGGACAGGGAGGGAGGCAAGAGAGGGGGGGGAGTGGCACTGTTGATCAGGGATAGTGTCACGGCTGTAGAGAAGGTGGACGCCGTGGAGGGATTGACTACGGAGTCTCTGTGGGTGGAGGTTAGGAACAGGAAGGGGTCGGTAACTTTGCTGGGTGTTTTCTATAGGCCGCCCAATAGTAACAGAGATGTTGAGGAGCAGATGGGGAAACAGATCCTGGAGAGATGTAGGAATAACAGAGTTGTCGTGATGGGAGATTTTAATTTCCCAAACATAGATTGGAATATCCCTAGGGCTAGGGGTTTGGATGGAGAGGAGTTTGTTAGGTGTGTCCATGAGAGTTTCCTGACACAGTATGTGGATAAGCCTACTAGAGGAGAGGCTGTACTTGATCTGGTGCTGGCTAATGAACCTGGACAGGTGGAGGATCTCTCGGTGGGTGAGCATCTTGGGGATAGCGATCATAATTCTATCTCCTTCACGATAGCATTGGAAAGAGATAGGATCAGGCAGGCTAGGAAAGTGTTTCTCTGGAGTAAAGGGAAATACAGTGTCATCAGGGAGGAAATTAGACGGGTAAATTGGAAGGAGGCATTCTTGGGGAAAAGTACCGAAGGAAAGTGGAGGATTTTCAAGGAATGTTTGTCTGGAGCTCTGCATGACAACATTCCGATGAGACAGGGGGGTGTTGGTAGGGTACGGGAACCGTGGTGCACGAAGGTTGTGATGTACCTGGTGAATAAGAAAAGAGAGGCGTACAGAAGGTTCAGAGAGCTAGGAGGTGTTAAGGATTTAGAGGAGTATACGGGATGTAGGAAGGAGCTTAAGAAGGAAATTAGGAGAGCGAGAAGGGGTCATGAGAAGACCTTGGCGGGTAAGATTAAGGAGAATCCCAAGGCTTTCTACAAATATGTCAAGAGTAAAAGGATGAGATGTGAAGGCATAGGACCCTTAAAAGGTGAAGGGGGAAAAGTTTGTGCGGAACCGTTAGAAATGGCAGAGGTGCTTAATGAATACTTTACCTCGGTATTCACGGTGGAAAGGGAAGTGGGTGGTTGTACTGCTGGTTTGCGGTGGACAGAAAGGATCGAGCATGTGGACATAAAGAAAGAGGATGTGTTGGAACTATTGAATGGCATCAAGGTTGGTAAGTCGCCGGGACCGGATGGGATGTACCCCAGGTTACTGTGGGAGGCGAGGGAGGAGATTGCGGAGCCTTTGGCGATGATCTTTGCATCGTCGATGGAGACGGGAGAGGTTCCGGAGGATTGGAGGATTGCAGATGTGGTCCCTATATTCAAGAAAGGGAACAGGGACAGCCCGGGAAATTACCGACCGGTGAGTCTAACCTCAGTGGTTGGTAAGTTGATGGAGAGGATCCTGAGAGACAGGATTTATGATCATCTAGAGAAGTTTAGTATGATCAAAAGTAGTCAGCACGGCTTTGTCAAGGGCAGGTCGTGCCTTACGAGCCTGGTTGAGTTCTTTGAAAATGTGACCAAACACATTGACGAAGGAAGAGCGGTGGATGTGGTCTATATGGACTTCAGCAAGGCGTTCGATAAGGTCCCCCATGCAAGACTTCTTGAGAAAGTGAGAGGGCATGGGATCCAAGGGGCTGTTGCCTTGTGGATCCAGAACTGGCTTGCCAGCAGAAGGCAGAGAGTGGCTGTGGAGGGGTCTTTCTCTGCATGGAGGTCAGTGACCAGTGGAGTGCCCCAGGGATCTGTTCTGGGACCCTTGCTGTTTGTCATTTTCATAAATGACCTGGATGAGGAAGTGGAGGGATGGGTTGGTAAGTTTGCTGACGACACCAAGGTAGGTGGTGTTGTGGATAGTTTGGAGGGATGTCAGAAGTTGCAGCGAGACATAGATAGAATGCAAGACTGGGCGGAGAAGTGGCAGATGGACTTCAACCCGGATAAGTGTGTAGTGATCCATTTTGGCAGATCCAATGGGATGAAGCAGCAGTATAATATGAAGGGTACCATTCTTAGCAGTGTAGAGGATCAGAAGGACCTTGGGGTCCGGGTCCATAGGACTCTTAAATCGGCCTCGCAGGTGGAGGATGCGGTCAAGAAGGCGTACGGCGTACTAGCCTTCATTAATCAAGGGATTGAGTTTAGGAGTCGGGAGATAATGCTGCAGTTTTATAGGACCCTGGTTAGACCCCACTTGGAGTACTGCGCGCAGTTCTGGTCACCTCATTACAGGAAAGATGTTGAAGCCATTGAAAGGGTGCAGAGGAGATTTACAAGGATGTTGCCTGGATTGGGGGGCATGCCTTATGAGGATAGGTTGAGGGAGCTTGGTCTCTTCTCCCTGGAGAGACGAAGGATGAGAGGTGACCTGATAGAGGTTTACAAGATGTTGAGAGGTCTGGATAGGGTAGACTCTCAGAGGCTATTTCCAAGGGCTGAAATGGTTGCTACGAGAGGACACAGGTTTAAGGTGCTGGGGGGTAGGTACAGAGGAGATGTCAGGGGTAGGTTTTTCACTCAGAGGGTGGTGGGTGAGTGGAATCGGCTGACGTCGGTGGTGGTGGAGGCAAACTCGTTGGGGTCTTTTAAGAGACTTCTGGATGAGTACATGGGATTTAATGGGATTGAGGGCTATAGATAGGCCTAGAGGTAGGGATATGATCAGCGCAACTTGTGGGCCGAAGGGCCTGTTTGTGCTGTGGCTTTCTATGTTCTATGTTCTATGTAACCCATGTTTCTCCAAGTGGAAATTAATTTTGTGTTTGGCAATAGTTTTGAGTAGTTTTCCCACCACTAATGCTAGCCTGACTGTAGTCTAGTTTACCAGATTGATCCCTCTCCTTTTTGAACAGGGTCATTACATATGAACCCTCCAGTCTTCGGACATCATTCCCTTATCCAAGAAGGTCTTGTTCAGAGCTTCTGCTCTCTCTACCCCGGCTCTCCTGAGTAATCTAGGAAGCATGCCATCTGGATCAGGTGACTTGATGACTTTGCATTATGCCAAACTTTTTAATACCTCCCTCTGATCCAATTTTGTTCTATCCAATGACCCATACGCAAACATAAACTTCATTCTCTTCTTTTTTGAAAGCACATTGTGTCCTAGAATCTAGCTGACAATAGTAGTAAATGGCATTTAAAGTATGCAGGTGGCATTTTAAAATAGGAGACAATTATTTACTTTTAAATGAGTTGCTACCTCCACTAATGCAGAGTGCAATATGATATGAATGCATTAAGTATTCAGCTGTGAGCACTACCAACAACAATTTCTATCTTTTAAAGTATTAACTTATCACGGATCACAAAAGTCAACCTGTTTTCTCTGCAGAATCATTTTCAGCCTGCTCTCACATAACATTAAAACTTCATTTGGTTAAACTCTATGGATACTTTGCTCCTTTGATTTTTGGCAGGTCAGACGTAAGAAGCACAAAATAAATGGACCATTTCCCATTTCTGGAAATGGGGTAAATGTTCAGATTTAGCTTTTGTTCCAGTTAGCGACCCTCTCTCTGGCCTCTTACCATTTCTTGATCTTTAAGTTGGGAACTGCAGGTGCGATCAGCAGTCCCAATTTCTCTATTCCCCGCGCTCATGCTAACCTACCTCCCTCTGAAGTCCATTCTCTCACGCAAACTGCGGTATTGTCACTGAATCTGCCCACAAGGGTGGTGCTGCTGTTGTTTGGCAAACCATCTTCTTCTTTGCAAAGGCTGAATGGCTCTCTGCGACACCTCCTCTCATTTCCCTTGACAAGGGTCCATACTGAACATCAAGCCATGATTTCCAACAATTCCAATTTCATTTCCTCCGAAGATCTTCACTCCCCTGTCTACTACCTCATAGCCTCCCAACCGTACAAAGCCCTCTCTACCACCTTCCCAAGATTCACAAACGGGATAACCCAACTGCTTCAACCTGTTCTTGCCCAACACGGCTGATTTATTCTTATCTTAGCTTTATTTTTCCCCACTTGTCCAGTCTCTTCCCACCTTCCTCTATGACATTATCAACACCCTCTGCCACTTTAACAGTTTATAGTTTCCGGGCCCTACTTTTTGTCATGGATGTCCACTTCCTCTATACGCCCATCTCCCACAGAACTGCTGGGCCAAGGCCGAATTTGTTCTCACATCTCCTCCAAAGAAAGTGTTCCAATAGGAATCCCTATGAGTCCCAGAAGATCCTCCCTTTTTGTATAAGATTCGAAATATTCTCTGTTCCTACTTGATCAGCATCCATCCACCACCTTAAACATTAAAAGGGGTAAGGGCCCTACTCAGGGCCCCTCCCTTATCCCTTTCCTTTGTACAGTCGTGTTTCCTGATTGCACCTTGAACTGGAAACTTTCATCAACTTGACTTCAAGTTTCCGTCCTTCTCTCATTTCACATTGCCTATTTCCAACTCTTCCCTTCTCCTCCTCGGCTACTCTGACTCCGTTTCTGGGAACAAGATATTTTATGTTTTATTGGTTCATGGGATACAGGCATCACTGACTAGGCCAGCATTCTTTGCCCATCCCTAATTACCTTTGAGAGGGCGGCGATGAGCTGCCTACTTGAACCAATGCATTCCATGTGGTGCAGGTACACCCACAGTGCTGTTAGGAAGGGAATTCCAGGATTTTGACCCAGTGACAGTAAAGAAATGGTGATATATTTCCAAGTCGGTATGGTGCTTGGCTTGGAGGGGAACTTGTATGTGGTGATGGTCCAGTGCATCTGCATCAGTGCCGCTGTCCTTTTAGATAGTAGTGGCCATCGGTTTGGAAGGTGCTGTCAAAGGAGTCTTGGTGAGTTGCTACAATGCATCTTGTAAATGGTACACACTTTGCATCAATGGATGAAATTAATGTTTACTTGCTGATTAAGTAGGTTGCTTTGTTCTGGATGGTGTTGAACTTATTGCCTGTGTTATGGACAGGAGGAGGGGTTAACTTAAATTAACTGATTTCCCCTTTCCTCACACATCCATTTTTGATTTTCTTCCCCCTTTATAAATGGTGGTATAGTTCCCAATCTCAGTTTTTTTGTGATCCAATTCTCATTCATAATTCTGGGGCAAACTTCAGATAGAATGAACTCAAAGGGTGAGTTTATTTGCATACTCTCAAACTGTGGGAGGATGGTCACAACATTGCCTCCTGTGCGCTCATACAGTAAAAGCGTGATAGAGGAAAGAAAGATTTACAGAGAAAAGTAGGATTGTTTCACGTTGGTTCCACAGTCCAGAATCAAGTTCCAATGAGATATTCCTTCACAGAGGCAAGCAGGTTGAAAACCACATCGAGGCAAGCAGGTTAAAAACCAATGCTGTATAATTCATGTTTTCAGTGAAGTTGACTTCACATGATGAATTAGGCACGCAGAGATGAGTGAGTCCTTTAGGCAATGGTACAGAAGTTCCAGCAGGAACAGCGTAGATGGGCTAGGTATCCACTCTGGGCAGAGCCCCTTTTTTGTGAGGCTACCTGTAGATGGTAAAATGGCAGACTGAGCTTTGCAGCTCCACAAGGCAATATTACTGGTTCCATAAACTACGTTCATTTCACATGACTCCCACCTCTCTACTCTGGATTTGATAAAGGATGTCTATCCTTTTACCTGGGTCCCTGAGATTGTTAAATGTTCCAACCATTACAATGTGAAAGAAAGGCCATGGGTCCTTTATCATAGAAGATGAATAGGCTCCGGTTGAACAGTCTGGCTTATGACATGCAGGTGACCTCGGTATATTTCGCTTAGAATTTGGTCTCTTCAGCCCACAGGTATTATTGATATCGCTTCAGATATAACAAGGTGCAGGCTTCTGACGTACTGCCATGGAAGTTCTTTTGCTCAAAATGACTAATCCCAGGACATAGATCCCGTAATACTTTAAGGATTTAAAAAAATAAAAGATTTATTAACAAGAAGAACAAAAGGTTAAGCACAGAAGATTAAAATTATATGCTAAAACAATTTTACAAAACATCCCCCCAAAAATCCCATTTGGTCAGTGTAGTAGGGCAGAATCCAGTATTGGGGAAAATCCAGGTGTGCATGTAACAGCAGGAAAAGGAATGTTTAAGAAAGGGTTAAAACATAGGGTCCACCGTAACTGCAGGCAGACATACCCAATTAACATCTCAGACTGCCAACACAGTTACTTTACAGGTGAGATCATTTTGAGGCATTGGCGAACAATGCAGGGTCGATACTGATTAGCAAGGCTCCACTGAGTCTAGAGAAGCCATTGTTCCTGGAAATGGGGGAGATGGAGTGGTTATCAAAGCTTATTTATCACACACACAAATAGACAAGGATAGCCGGACACAACTGATTAACATGAAATACCCAGGACAATAGACCCGCCTAATGTGATCAACTATAATTAATTCAAGCTATTCGTATCAATGATATCCTGCAATACAATACTCTGGACCGCAGAGAACAGTATAAGTACAGCCTTTGTATCTTCAGAATCAGCCTACATACAGATTGGACTTCATTGGGTCCAGGCTGATTCCCCCTCATGCATGTGGAAATAAAACCGTTTTACTGAAGCCTGACACGGACGTGAAGACTCCCCCTTTATTCCCTCCTACAGTCAGAACACACAAATAAACGACTTGGCAACAACTCCCATATAGATTTTTAACGATAAAAGTCCAACAATATTATCCAAGGTGCTACTTTAGTATAGGTATAATCACACAATTTCTTGAACACTTCCATTCTGCTCTGGAGATCCAAGAAAGTTCAGAAACAGACTGCTTTCTGAAAACAAAGACTTTTCTGCATTGTAAACTGGACGGGTTTTCTCAACATAAAACTGGTCTCAGGGCATCCCCACATGCAGATACAGCTCAAAATCTTCCTTAAGTATCCTTTTCCCCTTTCATCTCAAATTCCATTGTCCTCAACATCTCTTTGAACTCAACTTTTCTAAAATATAAAAATCCTTCATGCTTTCCTATTGCCTCCATTTTCAGACCAAATAAAATTTAATAACCTTCCCTTGTTTACTTATGGAAGCTTTGTAAGTTGTATATGTCCCTTAAACTCTCCTTTGAAATTTAACATCTGAAAAGCATTTATCTCCTAATGCAAATTTTAAAACCCAACCTATTTACTTGTAAATCAAATTCCCCATAGCCTTTCATCACAAATGCATGCATCGGGTACGTTTACCCATTTTATCTTTCAAGTCTCACAGACAAGCTATCTCTAACATCCCTCCACTTAATTCAACCATGCACACACATAATGACCCATAGCCTTCTTTACAGAACACCACCATATTCCCAAAATGTAAAAAAAATCCATAGTCACACTTTCTATCCAATATACTATCAAATCTTCTAACCTATCATCCATCTTTGCACAATTATTATTTTTTCTTTCAGTTTGATACTATCTTTAACTTTTTTAGTTAACCATGGATGGTGGGTCCTTCCTTTGGATTTTTTATTTCTCATTGGAATGTATCTATTCTGTGTATTCTGAAATATCCCCTTAAATGTCTATCACTACAACTCTAGTTACCTATCCCTTAACCTGATTTTTCAGATCACTTACCTCTACTTTCACACCCTGATAATTGTCCTTAGGTTTAAAATACTAGTCTTAGATTCACTCTTCTCTCCTTCAAATTAAATGTAAAATTCATTCATATTATGATCACTGCTGCCTAGTGGTGTCTTCACTCTGAGGCCATTCATTAATTTCTGATAATCTTCCCAGTATTTCTTCTTTTACACTTTGTCCTACTATGTGTGGGTGCTGTTCTGGGGCTCATCCACCACTCCCACAAATGACTTCTTAGCCTTTATAATTTCTCATCTTTACCCAAATCACTTCTACATCCTGATTTCCCTGGGTAAATATACCAAACCATAGCACTGGACAGACAACATAGCCATCTGGTATCACGCTCTTGACTGCAGAGAACAGGATCTATCCTCCTGACTGTGCTGCCTCCTATCAATCCCACATCGCTCAACACTCCCCTTACTTGAATGGCATCCTTTACCATGGAGCCCTAGTCAGTCTGCTCATCCACCTTGCTATCTTTCCCCTTATCCACACAGGTAGCAAGCACCACACACCTTTTTGACAAAGTCAAGAGCTGAAGCTGCTCCATCATTACATGCTGGTTCTCCTTATCTGACTGATACGCTGTCATATTCTCCTATGCAGTAGCTCTTTGGGATAGTTTGCTATCCTGAATGAGACAACATCCCCGGTGATTGCAAACACTGCTGCCTCACAGTGCCAGGGACCCAGGTTCGATTCCTGGCTTGGGTCACTGTCTGTGCGGAGTCTGCACATTCTCCCCGTGTCTGCGTGGGTTTCCTCCGGGTGCTCCAGTTTCCTCCCACAGTCTGAAAGACATGCTGGTTAGGTGCATTGGCCATGCTAAATCCTGCCTCAGTGTATCCAAACAGGCGCAGGAGAGTGGCGACTCAGGGATTTTCACAGTAACTTCATTGCAATGTTAATATTTGCCTACTTGTGACTAATAAATAAACCATACTTCTAAATTGGCTGCTTCTGGTAAAATGCACCCCCAGTTCCTGCAACCCATTGAAGTGGGTTGTTTCTGCCCCTTGCTCCGACCCTGTTTTCAGCCCCGGCAGTGGGACCCCTGCCACTTCCACACAATTCTAACTGTACAAACGCTGCCTGAACTGCTGAGTATTTCCAACATTTTTTATTCTTGTTCTTCATGTTCTGCGCACTGTATTTTGACTGCGTGTCATCAGGATTTTCTGTCCATTAAAATGTATCAAAAAAATTTCATGCGGGATTGGGCCTGAATCCTTTCTATATGGTGTATGAAGCTCTTTATTGGGGGCACTGAAGATGAAAATTTATTTCTTGGTGTCACCAATAAAATCAGTCAGTGGTGAATCAAAGTTCCTTTATAAAGCAGTCACAGTAGCTTGAAGAGGGAAACCAACTCTTCAGCTAAGTCCTGACTGTATCAGCTGCATTTGTATTTCACACGAGCGAGTTGAAATGTTTCTTTAAAAATAACTTGATTCAGAATCCACTGGCACTAAGAGTCAAATTTTGCAGCCCTCATCCGCTCCTATCTCTAAAGTAGCTTGCAGCATAAAATCAGAATGAATTAATATCAATTCAACAATCGTATTCTGGGAAGAGATCTTGATATGTGGATGTGGCACAATGGTGCATTAAGTGGTGCTCTTCGAAGATTGATTAAGGTGTATTGTGGAGGCAATTTAGAGGGAGCTTTTATTTCCTCTGGTCCAAGTTAAATCTAACCTCGAAAGCACTTGATGTTTTCTTTCACTCGATGCTGAACAGAAACATGTCCCATTTGCTCGTTCACCAATAAGCACACATAAAAAAGAATTAAATAAGATTGCTAAAGATCAATGTACATCATGAATTCTGCTGCATTGATTCAGTGGCCGGTGTAAAATTAATCATTTGTTAATGTGATACAGTAACAGGTTCTTCGAGTTTGTGATTTCGATTAATGAGAAAGAGGAAGGTATCAACCCAGAAGATAAAGAATAATTAGAAGCTCCTACACATGACAGTCACTCTAATTATTGTCCAGGGTTTGATTAATTACGTCTTCACCAGTTGTCTCCTTTTTTAGGTTGTGTTTTGACATCCAAAACAAAACAAGTGAGATTTTCAGCTTGTTTTCCTATCTTACAAAGAATAAATGACAGAGGTGCCAGATGCCTAACTCACAAGGGCTGATGTATATTTTTAATGTTACATCTGGAGCACACAATTAGTATATATGATTAATTTGTTTAATTTATTTTTTTATTGCCTTATCTTTGATTTTTGATAACCCGATAATTCTATCTGTGAAGGGACAGGTATGATTGGATTTTCCTTCATATTGCTTGTTTTGGGTGCAGAAAAGGAAACTAAAAAGTTTTATAAAGGAAGCAATATAGCCTATTACCGAAAACACCCTAAAAGAATTAAAACAAAATTATTCTTAGTAAAGCTCACCAGTCTGCAGCCCCACTACATGTAAGTAGGTGGGCATGGGTGCAGTCTCTCCATAATTTCTCCCAATTGCTAAGAACACTGCCAATAACAAAGTCGACAGTATGAACATCACAATGGTATTCTTGAGGCAGTCCATCCATTATATTTATATCATGAGGGTGGTAGAAGGCTACACATTGTAACTTGGTCTTTGATCATCTAGTAATTCCTATGCTCTTAAATTGGGAAAACGATGAAGAACTACAAATGGTGCCTAATGGTCTACTTGCATCCTTCTCTTCATTGTGGGACCCCTTAGGTCATCTTGCACAGTGTTAAGTAACCACTACAATCTCCAGATTCAGCATTCACAGTAGGTCTGTTTTTTCAATAGATGATAATCATGGTGGAGATGAGCAAACAAGGCGAGTGTACATTTCAGGATGTGAAATACTTGACATGAGTTTTGCCAAATGACTTTACTCCTGGTATAAAAACATAATGATGTGATATTCCAAATATCATTAATGGACTATTGTGTTTGGGAATTTCCATTCCTTTTCTGTAATTCAGTTAATCTCCAATTAATCAGTTAATCTTTGCTGACTAAGTGATACCAATAAACTTAAAACACGGCAATGAGATCTCTTGGATTACAGAGCTCCCACTTATAGCTAGAGCCAGCTTCTTCCACGAGGAGAGTGCTTCTACATGTGACTGCTTCATCCTTGGTACACCCAATACTGTGGCCCTGCTTTCTCTCAAGTGAGATTGAAGCACTTACACGTCAGATTCAGAGAGAAAGTCCTCCCCTTTTCCCTTCAACTGTGCCAACCCTTTTCCGAAAGTCTGCCCAGGCCTTTAATGCCTGGAACCTTTAAAGAAAAGAATTGCCTTGGCTTAGCATTCATCCCAAATCTTTGCTCACTCATCTCCTGCATTTTCTCCCTTCATTTTTCCCTGCCCTTCCCCCAAATGCCATGTGCACAATATATTGAGCCCAAACTGGAGGGACTCTTGATCTAGCTAGTGTTATTTAAATTAACTGGCTCTGAAATATATGGTGGGGCCAGCCTCTTCCTATCTCAGAGGTCATAAGATCTCCTTACTGTATTTATATAATCAATTTGGGAAGTTCCAAATCATAAAATGCACAGAACAAAACAAAGCCATTCAGACCATTTTGTTTTTGGGGTAGATCTTCAGATGGAAGTATTTCCTCTAATTCCATTTGCCTGCCTTTTTCCTCCTATCCTTTTATATTTCTCCTTTTCAAATATGTATCCAATTGTTTTTTATACCACCTTCAATAACATAAACTGTAGACTTGAGATAATTACCTCCATGCTGGATATGAAACAGATGAGGTCAACTTGCAGGTCACCATTATTTAATTTAAAATGATATTAATGGAAATGTAATTACAGTGGAATGGTTTTATCAATTACCTGTCAAGGGTCAAGCCAGGTTCTACAGACACCGCCTTCTCTTCAAGCCAACAAAGAATGGCATTAAAGGAGAACATGCCACCATTATTCGCATCTTAAAATCAAATCGAAGTGTCAGAATATGAGGGCCTGGAGTGAAAAGCATGCCACTAATTCCAAATTGCTGTACTTACAGATATCTTTCACCCTGCCTCTTCAATGCCTGCACATATTGCTGTAAGTACAAGGCAAGGTTAATCTTTCAGTGGCGTAGGGCATACAACTTTCAGGCATTTGCTGTTGCAAGGCGATAGCCACATCAGGCCCCCAGGACTCTTGCCGTTGACTTCTGAACATCATTCCACTGAATTATTAAGAAAGTCTAAACAACATGCTTGGAACAAGTTAACATGGTTTTACAAAAGGGAAATCCTATTTGACAAGCAAATGGATTTTTTGAGGATGTAATTAGCAGAGAACTAATAGATGTAGGATGCTTGGATTTCTAAAAGGCCTTTGATAAGGTGCCACATGAAAGGTTAATGCACAAGGTAAAGGCTCATGAAGTTGGGGATAACATTAGCATGGGTAGAGGGTTAATTAGTGGAGAGGAAGCAGAGAGTAGGAATAAATGGGGCATTTTCAATTGGTAGGCTGAAAATTAGTGCTGGGATCTCAGCAATTTGCAATTTATATTAATAACTTAAACAAAGAATAATGTATTTAAATTTGCTGATAATGCCACACTAGGTGGGAATGCAAGCTTTGAGGAGGACACAAAGAGATTTGTACGATATATATTCAGGTTCAGTGATTGGGCAACAAGAAGGCAGTTGAAGTATAATGTAGGGAAAGTGTGAAGTTATTTACTTTGGTTATAAGAATAGAAAAGGATAATGTTTTCAGCATTTTTTTTGGATTGCCTCTGAAATGCCTGATTTGCCAGATTTGATCTTCATATTTAAGGAAAGGTATACTTGTATCCAAGGCAATACAGCAAAAGTTCATTCGATTGATCCCTGGGATGAAAGAGTTGTCCTATGATGAGAGAGTGACTAAATTGGATCCATGTTCTCTGGAGTTATGAAGAATGATCCCATTGAAACATTCAAGATTATGAAGGGGCTTGATAGGGTAGATACGCAGAAATTGTTCCCCCAGCTAGGAAATCTAGTACAAGGAGGCACAGTCTCAGGATAAGGGGCTTATTATTGAGGACTGAGATGAAGAGACGTGTCTTCACACAAAGGCTTGCGAATCTTTGAAACATTCAACTCCATAGCGTTGTGAACATGCCATCACATTTAATGCTGAGAATGACAGATTTCTCAGGGAATTAAGGGAAATGGGGAATGGGTGGGAAAGTGGAATTGAAGCCCAAGATCAGCCACAATATTGAATGGCAGAGCAGGCTTGGTGGCCAAATGCTTTTCTCCTGCTCCTGTTTCATACGTTCTTATTTTCTTATGAGGTTGTATTGTGGAGAAAGCTCAGTTGGCTGCATAGCCGTCGGCCAGTGGCTCTGACATCCATCGTTATGAAGTGTTTCGAAAGGCTATTCATGGCACGAATCAATTCCAGCCTCCCAGACTACCTGGATCCACTACAGTTTGCCTATCACCACAACAGGTCCACAGCAGACGCCATCTCCCTGGCCCTGGAACACCTAGATAACAAGGACACCTATGTCAGACTCCTATTTATTGATTACTGCTCAGCCTTCAACACCATTATTTCCACGAAGCTCATCTCCAAACTCCATGGCCTGGGTCTTGGCATCTCCTTCTGCGACTGGATCCTGAACTTCCTAACTCACAGACCGCAAACAGTAAGGACAGGCAACAACACCTCCTCCACGATCATTCTCAACACCGGTGCCCCACAAGGCTGTGTTCTCAGCCCCCTACTATACTCCTTATACACCTATGACTGTGCGGCCAAACTCCCCTCCAATTTGATTTTCAGGTTTGCTGACGACACCACCGTAGTGGGTCGCATCTCAAACAATGATGAGACAGAGTACAGGAATGAGATAGAGAATCTGGTGAACTGGTGCAACAACAATAATCTCTCCCTCAATGTCAACAAAATGAAGGAGACTGTCATCGATTTCAGGAAGCGTAAAGGAGAACATGCCCCTGTCTACATCAATGGGAACGAAGTAGAAAGGGTCAAGAGCTTCAAGTTTTTTGGTGTCCAGATCACCAACAACCTGTCCTGGTCCCCCAAGCCAACACTATAGTTAAGAAAGCCCACCACGCTTCTATTTTCTCAGAAGATGAAGGAAATTTGGCATGTCAGCTACGACTCTCACCAACTTTTGCAGATGCACCATAGAAAGCATTCTTTCTGGTTGTATCACAGCTTGGTATGGCTCCTGCTCTGCCCAAGACCGCAAGGAACTACAAACGGTCGTGAATGTAGCCCAATCCATCATGCAAACCACCCTCCCATCCATTGACTTTGTCTACACTTCCCACTGTCTCAGCAAAGCAGCCAGCATAATTGAGGACCCCCACACACCCCAGACATTCCCTCTTCCACCTTATTCCGTCGGGAAAAAGGTACAAAAGTCTGAGGTCATGTACCAACCGACTCAAGACTGGGGCGGCACGGTAGCACAGTGGTTAGCACTGCTGCTTCACAGCTCCAGGGTCCTGGGTTCAATTCCCGGCTCGGGTCACTGTCTGTGTGGAGTTTGCACATTCTCCTCGTGTCTGCGTGGGTTTCCTCCAGGTGCTCCGGTTTCCTCCCACAGTCCAAAGATGTGCGGGTTAGGTTGATTGGCCAGGTTAAAAATTGCCCCTTAGAGTCATGAGATGCGTAGGTTAGAGGGATTAGCGGGTAAAATATGTGAATGTAGGGCCTGGGTGAGATTGTGGTCGGTGCAGACTCGATGGGCCGAATGGCCTCCTTCTGCACTGTAGGGATTCTATGATTCTATGATCATATAATAGTTTCTTCCCTGCTGCTGTCAGACTTTTGAATGGACTTACCTTGCATTAAGCTGATCTTTCTCTACACCCTAGCTATGACTGTAACAATACATTCTGCACTCTCTCATTTCCTTCTCTAAGAATGGTATGCTTTGTCTGTATAGCACGCAAGAAACAGTACTTTTCACTGTATGTTAATACATGTGACAATAATAAATCAAATTAAATCAAAGCTAGTTAGTGATGCAGAGCAACAGCAGCAGCATAGGTTCAATTCCTGCACAGGCTGATGTTATTCATGAAGGCCCCACCTTCTCAACTTTGCCCCTCGCCTGAGATTCCTCAAGTTAAATCGCCACCAGTCAGCTCTCCCCCTCAAAGGGGAGAGCAATCTATGGTCATCTGGGACTATGGCAACTTCCCCTTTACTGTGGAGAGGTAGAAGGTTTGGCTTTAAGCATATCTATAGGTTAGCACAACGCCAGCACATAGTGAAAGAATAGCCCAATTCACCAATTGAACAGGTTAAACATCAGGTTAAGGATGTTTTTTCAGAATACTTTATTATAACTGGAGTGACATTGCTGTGTTCACCTCGAAGTTTGAGGGATTTGTAAAAGTGCCTCATGTGCTTATTTTGTTCAGAAGAGGCAGTAGAAATATATGGTCTTGATGACATAATTAAAGATTTGTATGCAGGGACCTATGTTATCTAAATTGACCCTTATCAGTTGGTTCAATATCTGGCTAGCAATCGGAAAAGGTTTGCTGTTTTAATTGTTAACTTTCTCCAGCAATGCTTTGTGAAATTACAATCCCCGCTACTCGCTGTCACCTTCCCTGTCTTCCTATGAAGGTTGTAAATTTAGTCATTCTCATATGGCAAACTGTGGAGTATACAGCAAACCACAGTGAGCCCAAAGACCCTGGTGATAGATGAAGGGCAAAACGGCCCAAACATCTCTCTCATCTCAGACTGGTCAACATGCTTGGAACAAACCTTTACGTCTGGATCCAATATATAAGTGTTCTTGTACAACACTTTTTTTAACATCAGTGGCAGAGCAAAGTTACAGTGACATTACATTTCTATGTAATATGTTCATTTCAGGCACCATCAAGGGATGTGTATCAGTTTGATCAACCAGCTGCAGACTGGAAAACATCTACAAGAATGGTGACGTAAATGGTGCTGAATATCCTGTGTCATTTGGTCTGTACTTTCATGTTTGAAGAAGATGAAAATTTCCCACATGAAGGACTTTTGTGACGCTTAGTGATTGAAGGAAAAATTTTGAATGCAGAATGTGAAACAGTTCAGAAGGACAGAACAGAATGGGACATAAGAAATCTGTTAGTGCAGCTGAATGCGTAACTGGAAGATGGTGCAAGAGGGAGGGCTTTAGATTCCTGGGGCTTTTGGGTCTAGTTCTGGAAAGGTTGGAAGCGTAGTGGAGAACATGCCTCTGTCTACATCAATGGAGATGAAGTAGAAATGGTTGAGAGCTTCAGGTTTTTAGGTGTCCAGATCGCCAACAACCTGTCCTGGTTCCCCCATGCTGACACTATAGTTAAGAAAGCCCACCAATGCCTTTACTTTCTCAGAAGACTAAGGAAGTTTGGCATGTCTGCTACGGCTCTCACCAACTTTTACAGATGCACCATAGAAAGCATTCTTCCTGGTTGTCTCACAGATTGGTATGCCTCCTGCTCTGCCCATAACTGCAAGAAACTACAAAAGGTCGTGAATGTAGCCTAGAAATCATAGAAACCCTACAGTACAGAAAGAGGCCATTCAGCCCATCGAGTCTGCACCGACCGCAATCCCACCCAGGCCCTACCCCCATATCCCTACATATTTTACCCGCTAATCCCTCTAATCTACGCATCCGAGGACACTAAGGGGCAATTTTAGCATGGCCAATCAACCTAACGCGCACATCTTTGGACTGTGGGAGGAAACCGAAGCACCCGGAGGAAACCCACGCAGACACGAGGAGAATGTGCAAACTCCACACAGACAGTGACCCAAGCCGGGAATCGAACCCAGGTCCCTGGAGCTGTGAAGCAGCAGTGCTAACCACTGTGCTACCGTGCCGCCCTAATCGATCACGCAAACCATCCTCCCATCCATTGACTCTGTCTACACTTCCCGCTGCCTCAGAAAAGCAGCCAGCATAATTAAGGACTCCATGCACCCCAGACATTCTCTCTTCCATCTTCCCCTGTCAGGAAAGAGATACAAAAGTCTGAGGTCACATACCAACCGATTCAAAAACAGCTTCTTCCCTGCTGCCATCAGACTTTTGAATGGACGTATTTCGCATTAAGTTGATCTTTCTCCACACCCTAGCTTTGACTGCAACACTACATTCTGCTCACTCTCATTTCCTTCTCTATGAATGGTATGCTGTCTGTATAGCATGCAAGAAATAAAACTTTTCACTGTATACTAATACATGTGACAATAATAAATCAAATCAAATCAAATCAAGCCAACTCAGTTGCAGCTGGGACCAGTATATCATGAGAAGATTTGGGAATCTGAGTATAGAGCCTTAAGGGAGAGAAGCAAAGCTGGAAATGACTACCATCACACAAACCCACCCATTGACTCTGTTTACACTTCCCGCTGCCTCGGCAAAGCAGCCAGCATAATTATGGACCCCACGCACCCCGGACATTTTCTCTTCCACCTTCTTCCATCGGGAAAAAGATACAAAAGTCTGAGGTCACGTACCAACCGTCTCAAGAACAGCTTCTTCACTGCTGCTGTCAGACTTTTGAATGGACTTACCTTGCATTAAGTTGATCTTTCTCCACACCCTAGCTATGACTGTAACACTACATTCTGCACTCTCTCATTTCCTTCTCTATGAACGGTATGCTTTGTCTGTATAGCACACAAGAAACAATACTTTCCACTGTATGTTAATACATGTGACAATAATAAATCAAATCAAATCAAAATCAAAAAATGGAAGGCATAAAATTAGTAAGCAGGTTCTGAAGTCTATAATGAACACAAGACTGGAGAATAGACAATAAAGGAGTTGGGCAGATATATACTGCAAGGAGTATCGTGAATAAGGGTACAGATGGACTCTTTGAAGTAAGATAGCAGAGCGATTGAAGAAACATGGCTGAAAAAAATGATAGGAATGGCAGAGAAAAAAAGTTAACATTTCAGGTTGATGACCTTTCATCAGAACTTGAAAAATTTAAGAGCTGTAACAGGTTTTCAGCAAATACAGAGGCACTGAAAGGAAAGAAAGAGAGGAAAGAACAAAAGGGAGAGCTTGTGATATAACGGAAGCAAGAAAGGTTGAATTAAAAAAAGGGATGCTGCAACGTGCTGGGACAAGGAAGTCATAGATTATCAACTTGAAATGTTAACTTTTGTTTCTTTCTCCACAGATTTTGCCAGGCTTGTTGAGTATTTCCAGCATTTCCTGTTTTCATTTCAGATTTCCAGCATTTGCAGTATTTTGTAGCATAAGGGTGTTTGGCACAGCAAGGGTTAATGTGGGACTGGAGAACAGTACCACCCACAGTGTGATGTAGAGAGTCACATGACAGTAAACAGAGTGCTGTACTGATGGACGCTGCACCATTCGAGGCTTACTTCTGTGGATGAGATTTCAAACTGAGAGCCCAAGTCCAGGATATTCCAGCCGCACTCACCCCATAACCGGAAAATTCCGTCCGAGTTCACTGGATCCTTACATGTTCCACACCGCCACCTCCCCCCTCCCTCCCACCCTGCACCCCCCACCGCCCCCCCACCCCGCTACGATTCCCAAGGCGGTGGGAAGGGAAAATTCCCCCCCAAATGTTCTGTCAGGTGAATGTAAAAGATTGCATGGGGTATTCCAAAGAAGAGCAGGGGAGTTACCCGTGGTGTCCTGTCCAATATTTATTCAATCCCAAAAATCACAGGGACAGATTACCTTGTCATGATCACATTTCTGTTTTGTGGGAGCTTGCTGAGTACAAATTGGCTGCTAGGTTGCCTACATTGGATCAGCCATGATCTTATTGAATGGACCGAGTGGCCTACTTCTGCTCCTGTTTCACATGTTCGTATTACTACAGCGACTACACCTCAAAGGTTTGGCTTTCAATTTATAAGGTGCTTTGAGATGTCCTGGGTTCATGAAAAATGCTTTGTAAATCTTTCTTCTGTTTTCTGTTCTCTCAGGTTGAACCTCAACCTTGTCATTAAACTTGCTGACAATGATGACACTATTGTTGTTTTCCAAACTAACCTTAATGTTGCAGAGTCTAAATGTCGATTCTCAGACACTTCCTCACGCCTCTCTCTGGACCAAGATCTCATCACCAAAAATCAAGTCATTGCGCCCAATGTGCCATTGACTTCACCTCCTCTGGAGATAGATACCCCTTTCATGGCTTCTAACATGATAGTGAAACCCATGCAGCATGCTTCTACCCCTTCCTGAGATCCACAAACAAGTTAACCCTAGACAAACCATCATTTTAGCTTGTGCCTGGGTCCTTTCTTAACATTAATTTTCTCCACTTTTTCAATCTCTTATCATTTATATTTGTGACATTTTGAGGCCCTTCTCCAATTTAACCAATTTCCTTGCTCTAAGATCCAGATCTTTATCCCCAGGTCAAATCCCCAGATTTGGCAGATATCCTGGGCTCAGCAAACCTGACCTTTAAAAGAGGCCGTCTGCAGGTCAGGTTTTCGGTTGGGAATGGGAGGGGTGCGTGTGTGTTTGTGGACTGAAATATGAGCCAGGGTGGACAACCCCAGAGCAAGTGCAGAGGTTGCCTGGTACAGAGGTGGGCTGGGCACAAGGCTTGTTTCTGTGCTCCGGTACAGTGTTTAAGTAAATAAATAATAATAAAATAACAAACATCCTTCCAGCCCTCAACCCTCACCACATACCTGCTCTCTATGCCCTATCCATCCATGCCAACCCAGTGAAGCAGTTGAGGCTACCTCATTGAATGTTTTTAAGGCAAGGATAGATAAATTTTTGAACAGTAAAGGAATTAAGGGTTATGGTGAGCGGGCGGGTAAGTGGAGCTGAGTCCACAAAAAGCTCAGCCATGATCTTATTGAATGATGGAGCAGGCTCGAGGGGCCAGATGGCCTACTCCTGCTCCTAGTTCTTATGTTCTTATGTTCTTATTAACCCATATCTCCCACCCACCTCCATGGTCCCACATTCTTCTTCTGTCAACTCATTCAATGTAACTTTTCCATGGAGACTTCAATCCACACATATGCTGGAAACATGGCGTGAGACAAAACATGCACGGACTTCTCCATCTTTTGTTCCAGTCTATTGATTGCCTCTGACAACACTGCCTAATACTCCCCTGCCTGTGCATCTCCAACATTTCTCTCAGGGCCGTTTTACCAGTTCATAAGATATAGGAGCAGAATTAGGCCATTTGGCCCATCAAGTCTGCTCCCCAATTCGATCATGGCTGGTTTTGCAGAGGCTCATCACTGAACTTGGACTCAGTAAGGAACTTCAGCAGTCTTCCGAGTGTCAGAAAGCTCTGCTGCCACTGTCTCTGCCTGCTATGGGGGATATGTGTCTGAGGTGATCACTTGACACATCATAACATTTAAGTCTATGGGCCAAGTGCTGATAGATGGGATTAGGTGGGAGCTCAGGTGTTTCTCACGCGTTGGTACAGACTCAATGGGCCCAAGAGCCTCTTCTGTACTATATGATTGTATCACCAGATTATGAACCTGAGACTGCTCTAGAACTAGAGTTTGGTCGAACCAAGGTCTGTATATCTGGCTGGTGAAGGGTACAGGGAACACAGTGATCAGTTTTTCATCAGTAGGGAGGTCTGCTTCCTAATCTGAGGTGACCTGAGGGCTGGGGCTGAGTCATCTGGAGGAGGCCATCTTTTGCTTTCTCTTGCTGATGGCTGAAATAGAGAAAAGAGGCAGTGGCATAGCGGTATTGTCACTGGACTAATATTCCAGAGACTCAGGGTAATGCTCTAGGATCCCAGGTTCAAATCCCACCATGGCAGATGGTGAAATTTAAATTGAATAAAAATCTGGAATTGGAAGTCAAATGATAACCATGAAACCATTATCGATTCTTGTAAAAACCCAACTGGTTCACTAATGACCTTCAGGGAAAGAAATATGCCATCCTTACCTGGCCTGGCCAACATGTGGTTGACTCTTATATGCCCCCTCAAGGGCAATGAGGGATGAGCTAGCCACAGCCAGCGACACTTACATCCCATGAAAGAATAATTTTTTAAAAAGAGATAATTAGTGATTGACTAGGTAGACTCCTACTCTGTAGGTCATTCACAGTCATGGCCGTATGTGGCCAATGTATACTGGCTGGACACTTACAGGCTTGGGAGAAGCTGATCTCATCTTCTACACAGTAATGACTTATAGCCTCACCAGCTAGCTCTGCTGCCTGCTCTTCATGGGGATGTGAGTGCCCTCAGCTCCAGGGTAACCTCTCTGGTCTTGTTCCTCTCACATTGATTTTGGGCATGCTTGTCCTGCATACAGATGTACGGATTGGCTGTGAACACTGCAGATGAAAAAATAATTCAGAAGCATGCATGCTTGCTGTGTTCTAAGCCCTCCCCAGTAAGGGATTAAGACATAACTTGTGCAAGATCTAACATCAAATGGGAATCTTAAAGTGGTTAGCAGGCATTCAGTGCTGATGTCCCATCTGCTGATCATGTGTGACATCCCTGTGGCCACTCCCAAATTGCCATTTCCCTCATAAACCCTCAGACTCGCCGCCTCTCACCAACCCTCCCACTTGCAGCTTCTCTCCCACTCGCTGCCTCTTCTGAGCACAGCTGGCTCTGTAAATCCCAGCATCAGGGTGGGATAACATCAGTCAAATTGCATCACATAAGTTACTGCATCAAATTTTGCCTCAAAAACAATTATTTGCAGCCACAGGGCTCATGGTTCCTCAGAATCTACTCACCAGATTGCGGCGAGTCAGATAAGCTCCTCAAATTGAGGCTCCTTTTCTCCACCATTTTCTGCTTCCAGAAATCTCTCTCTTCAAAGAACAAAGAACAGTACAGCTCAGGACCAGCTCCTTCGACCCATAGCCTGTGCTGACACATGATGCCTTTCTAAATCTTTTGCCTCTACACAATCTGTATCCCTCTATTCCCTGCCTATTCACATATCTGTCAAGACGCCTCTTAAACATTGCTATTGTATCTGCTTCTACCACCTCCTCTGGCATTGCATTCCAGGCACTTACTACCCTCCATGTAGAAAACTTGCCTCTCACATCTCCTTTAAACTTTCACCTTTTACTTTAAAATCCTACACTATAATTGACCGAGCTCCCAGCCAATGAACTGTTGCCATGTAGCCCTGCCAGCCGCATCAAGTGGGATCAGGCACCAATGGAAACTGACCATGCGTGACATCACAGCTACATAAAGCATTGATCGGCAGAGCAGCAAAATACTCTTCACGTGGTATGCGTGGTCAAGTCCATGGCATTCGATGGACTGCCGCACAGTCACATGCATCTTAGCCAGAAGTTAGGATGTGAATTAAGTGACCTTTTAAAAAAGAATTCTGTGTTGCAGGAAGCTGTTAATGCAAAACAGACTTAGATAATGTCAAGACTTTTTTATTCTTTCATGTAATGTGAGAGTTACGGGCTAGGCCGGTATTTGCCGCTCACCTCTAATTGCTCTTAAGAATGTGGTGCTGTGTTGTCTTCTTGAACCACGGCAGTCCATCTGGTGTAGATAGACCCACAGTATTGTCAGGAAGTGTGTTGTATACATGAGTGCAATTTTAGTCCAAGTCCTGAGTGGGAGCTAGGGTAATAACATTTTAGGAAGTTTCAGTTTCTTCTGTGGGTCAGGAGGAGCAGAATTAGCACCACCAGGAAATCTTGGGCCCCCTGTGCTTACCCTCTCACTCACACACACCTGACATCAGATTTTGTCTGGTGCCTATGGCCTGGTAATGGATTTGGCCAAGTTCAGCTGGCAATCCAATGAGATTTATGCAAATGAGGCCCAGCTGTTTAACTTAACACTGTTGGCAATTTTAAGTTAAATTACTAGTCACAAGTAGGCTTACATTAACACTGCAATGAAGTTACTGTGAAAATCCCCTCGTTGCCACACTCTGGCACCCATTTGTGTGCACTGAGGGAGAATTTAGGTTCATAATCTGGTGATACAATCATATAGTGCTGAAGTCCCTTACTGAGTCCAAGTTCAGTGATGGCCCTCTGCAAAACCAGCCATGATCAAATTGGGGAGCAGACTTGATGGGAGAATTTAACATGGCCAATGCACCTAACCAGCATATCTTTTGGACTGTGGGAGGAAACCGTTGCACCCAGAGGAGACCCACGCAGACAGGGGGAGAATGTGCAGACTCCGCACAGACAGTGACTCAAGCCAGGAATCGAATCCGGGTTCCTGGCACTGTGAAGCAGCAAAGCTAACCACTGTGCCATGTTTCAAGGTGTCTTGTGGCTTTAAATGTAGCATTTCCAGCTGCCCCCCCGGTAAAATCCTTTTTGTCGACCAGAGTTTGGGTGGTTATAAAAGGCAAAATGATTACACTGCAGGATTTTGATTTGCAGCTATGTAATTGACTTAGATGTCCGTTATGCTCCATTAAGTTGTTAAACTGGGGAGGGCTGTGTGTGTCTTAAAGAGCCTGCGTTGGTGACAGAGAATTCAATGAAAGCAAAGACCTGTGAAAGAAGCCTATGCAAATTCTGAGTATAGGTTAAATTGTCTGTTAGTATAATTTCCATGCATATAAGTGGATTGTAGAAATCCGGTGCATCATTCAGCATTTGGAATTGCTTGTTGTTTTTGAATTTTTGCAATTAGACCAAATTTTAAAAACAGGTGTTATTTTAAAACAAAAATCCATTTTAAAATGTAGCTGTCAAGTCAAATAATGTATGCAAAATGGTACAAATCAATGGATAATTTGATTCAGTCAAGTAAATGGACTGGAGAAATCCAGTGTAAATGATTAGTCTGTGTCTCACTTTTAGGCACGGTTCGAAAATGTTTTTCAAATCAATACTTTAGAAATGCTGCTCTTTGTTAATTCTGTAATTATCATTTTTAAATATTCAGCTTGCATCAAGCTGTTAAATGTACACCATTTTATAAATTTACAGTGAATTATCAAACATGGCCCTCTGCTGTCCACTCCACCACTAGGCAGATATCAGGAAAGAATGAGTGATCTGGAACAATCTATCCCCTAACTATGCTACCATCTACAGGAAGCAATGGTTACATGATGCCCTTTGTAAATCAGAGAAAGTTTGCATTATACCAGGGAAAATGCTTTAAAAAGGTAAATGTCTTAATTTTAAGAAGTGTTTGGTAATCGGTTTTGTTTGTGTAAAAACATATGACCCAAGACAAATTATGCAGAAAAGTACCACAGAAATATGTGCTCTGGCAGTCATTGCAATGCATGTTATCTATTGTAAACCAATGCATCACCATTTGATTAGTCACGTGATGTGTCTTGACATTATCAGAGACATTTGTGGGTTTTTCTCTCCCATCCTGGACTGTGAGCAAGCCACTCCTATCTAATAAAGCTGGACTAACTGGTTAAGTAACTCACCATGTGGCAGCCTTTTATCTTGCTGTACAAGTGAGCTGACCACATTAATAAAGAACAAAGAACAGTACAGCACAGGAAACAGGCCCTTCGGCCCTCCAAGCCTGTGCCGCTCCTTGGTCCAACTAGACCAATCGTTTGTATCCCTCCATTCATAGGCTGCTCATGTGACTATCCAGGTAAGTCTTAAACGATGTCAGCGTGCCTGCCTCCACCACCCTACTTGGCAGCGCATTCCAGGCCCCCACCACCCTCTGTGTAAAAAACGTCCCTCTGATATCTGAGTTATACTTCGCCCCTCTCACCTTGAGCCCATGACCTCTCGTGATCGTCACCTCCGACCTGGGAAAAAGCTTCCCACTGTTCACCCTATCTATACCCTTCATAATCTTGTACACCTCTATTAGATCTCCCCTCATTCTCCGTCTTTCCAAGGAGAACAACCCCAGTCTACCCAATCTCTCCTCATAGCTAAGACCCTCCATACCAGGCAACATCCTGGTAAACCTTCTCTGCACTCTCTCTAACGCCTCCACGTCCTTCTGGTAGTGCGGCGACCAGAACTGGACGCAGTACTCCAAATGTGGCCTAACCAGCGTTCTATACAGCTGCATCATCAGACTCCAGCTTTTATACTCTATACCCCGTCCTATAAAGGCAAGCATACCATATGCCTTCTTCACCACCTTCTCCACCTGTGTTGCCACCTTCAAGGATTTGTGGACTTGCACACCGAGGTCCCTCTGTGTTTCTATACTCCTGATGACTCTGCCATTTATTGTATAACTCCTCCCTACATTATTTCTTCCAAAATGCATCACTTCGCATTTATCCGGATTAAACTCCATCTGCCACCTCTCCGCCCAATTTTCCAGCCTATCTATATCCTGCTGTATTGCCCGACAATGCTCTTCGCTATCCGCAAGTCCAGCCATCTTCGTGTCATCCGCAAACTTGCTGATTGCACCAGTTACACCTTCTTCCAAATCATTTATATATATATCACAAATAGCAGAGGTCCCAGTACAGAGCCCTGCGGAACACCACTGGCCACAGACCTCCAGCCGGAAAAAGACCCTTCGACCACTACCCTCTGTCTCCTATGGCCAAGCCAGTTCTCCACCCATCGAGCCACTTCTCCTTGTATTCCATGAGCCTTAACCTTCTTAACCAACCTGCCATGTGGGACTCTGTCAAATGCCTTACTGAAATCCATATAGACGACATCCACGGCCCTTCCTTCATCAACCATTTTTGTCACTTCCTCAAAAAACTCCACCAAATTTGTAAGGCACGACCTCCCTCTTACAAAACCATGCTGTCTGTCACTAATGAGATTGTTCCGTTCTAAATGCACATACATCCTGTCTCTAAGAATCCTCTCCAACAACTTCCCTACCACAGACGTCAAGCTCACCGGCCTATAATTTCCTGGGTTATCCCTGCTACCCTTCTTAAACAACGGGACCACATTCGCTATCCTCCAATCCTCAGGGACCTCACCCGTGTCCAAAGAAGCGACAAAGATTTCCGTCAGAGGCCCAGCAATTTCATCTCTCGTCTCCCTGAGCAGTCGAGGATAGCAGCATCCTATATAACAATATATAACAATATATAACAATAAAAGATAAATCTGGAGACAAGGTGAGTTTTCTAGCAAGATGATTGACAAAGACCAGTTTTAGACAGGACTGGCGATGGAAAGAATTTTGCAATAAAATTGTCAAACAAAAAAAATCATCTCAGACTTGGACCTGCCATTAAGGAACAGTTTCCAGAAGACCACACCACCATCAACTGCATTACA
This sequence comes from Mustelus asterias, assembly GCF_964213995.1. NCBI lineage: Eukaryota > Metazoa > Chordata > Chondrichthyes > Carcharhiniformes > Triakidae > Mustelus > Mustelus asterias. Next base: position 90,658,312 of record NC_135806.1, on the reverse strand, counting down.
GCAAAACTGACTGTGGGAACCGGGTATTAGCAATGCCAAGGAATAACGATTACTTTTAAAAATGACCGACCCTGACTTTTTTTCTCTCTCAACCGTGACCCCAAAGAGTTGGAGGTGGGAGACCAGAAAAAAATATAAGCCAGTGAATCAAGCGGCACGGTGGCACAGTGGTTAGCACTGCTGCCTTACAGTGCCAGGGACCCGGGTTCAATTCTGGCCTCCTGTGTGGAGTTTGCACATTCTCCCCGTGTCTGTGTGGGTTTCCTCCGGGTGCTCCGGTTTCTTCCCACAGTCCAAAGATGTGAGGATTAGGTTGGTTGGCCATGCTAAATTGACCCTGGTGTCAGGGGGATTAGCAGGGTAAACATGAGAGGTTACGGGAATAGGGTCTGGGTGGGATTGTGTTTGGTGCAGACTCATTGGGCCGAATGGCCCCCTTCTGCACTGTAGGGATTCTATGATTCGATGATGTTGAAGAAACCAGTAGATGCAACAAAAGGAACAAAAGAAAACCTTCCAGAAATCGAGGAAGCTATTAGAATTAGTGAGTCGATTGTTTAAAAAAGTAGTTTGCTTACCGGTAAACCTGGCGAAACTGTTACAAACAGTGAATCCTCGCATATGACAAGCTGCAGCATCGGATCCTCATACTCAGAAAGAGAATGAGAGAGAGCCTGCTTTCTTTTTTAAATGAAAGGAAAACTACAACTCCAGAAATCAAATTATACGAATGAAACCAAACAAGTATCAATACTTTAAATCATCTTGTTTTGGAATGGATTGATGATTGATTCTAAACAAAGGTTACAGGTCAACAAAAAAAATTTAAAGAAACAACAAAAGAAAAATACAAATTGAAAAGGAGGAGAAAAAAAATAAGAGGTTTGGGAATTAAAGAAGTGCTACATTTCCCAGGTAGAGAGTGTACCAATAATATCATCTCATGTGCAAAGTCACACAAGGAACGATCTGGTGATGGGGAAGGTTATGGACATGGTCTTGAGAGGAACATCACTAGACAACAAAAGAAGAATCCAGAATTCAGGCCTTCTTTCATGAAGGAACTTGAATTAACTGTCCAAAATGAAGAAATGCAGTTCTGTTGGAGTAGAACTGTTTGGTTCTGTCACTGTTGGACCTTCCTGTTGGTTTAGACATTAAGTTGGCATCTGGGTATGTTTTCAACCTTTTCTTCCATCCCTTTGTGCTGAAACGCACTTCACTGGTTTGTCTATTGTGTTAATCAGTGGTTGCTGCTACTCTAACTCATTTCTTGTGAGGTGATTGATTATTGTGTTCATCTACTTGTCATTTCTTTCACTTACCCCATCATCATGTCCCTCATGGTAGGTTCATCCAGAAGATTAAGTTGCATGGAATCCATGGTGACTTGGCCGCTTGGATACAGAATTGGCTTGCCCATAGAAGTCAGAGGATAGTGGTGGAAGGGTGTTTTTCTGGCTGGAGGTCCGTGACTAGCAGTGTTCTGCAGGGATCTGTACTGGGTCTTCTGCTGTTTGTGATATATATAAATGAATTAGATGAAAGTGTAGATGGGTGGGTTAGTAAGTTTGCAGACGACACAAAGAGAGGTGGAGTTATGAATAGTGTAGCAGTTAACACAGTTAATGGCAAGACCCTGAACAGCATTGATGTGCAGAGGGATCTTGGGGTTCAAGTCCATAGCTTCCTGAAACTGGCCACACAAATAGATAGGGTGGTAAAGAAGGCATATGGCCTGCTTGCCTTTATTGGTCAAGACACTGAGTACAAGAGTCAGGATGTCATGTTGCAGCTTTATAAAACTTTGGTTAGGCCACACTTAGAGTATTGCGTTTAATTCTGGTTGCCACATTACAGCAAGGGTGTGCAGGCTTTGGTGAGGATGCAGAAGAGGTTTTCCAGGATGCTGCCTGGATTAGAGGACATGAGCTGTAAGGAGAGGTTGACAAACTCGGGTTGCTTTCTCTGGAGTGGCAGAAGCTGAGAGGAGAGCTGATAGAAGCCCATATAATTGTGAGAGGCATAGATAGGGTTGACAGCCAGAATTCTTTTCCCAGAGTTGAAATATCTAATATTAGGGGGCATACACTTCAGGTGAGAGGGGGAAAGTTCAAAGGAGGTGTGAGGGGCAAGTTTTTTAAACAGAGAGTGGTAGGTGTCTGCAATGCGCTGCCAGGGGTCATGGTGGAGGCAGATACGATAGGGGCGTTTAAAGGGCTTTTAGATAAGCACAGGTATATGCAAGGAATAGAGGGAAATGGACAAATGGCAGGCAGAAGGGATTAACTTAATTTGGTGTCATGTTCGGCACAATATTGTGGGCCAAAGGGCCTGTTCCTGTGCTGCACTGTTCGAAGTTCTATGTGCATCCTCTTGATGTCCTCTGTGGCTGAGGAAGAGTGATCATGTGGGAAGAAGTTTTAGTGCTACGCTTATCCTTTGCTTTTCATTGTCGGCAATGGATGGCTGCTACTAAGTTCCAGTACCTCTTGTGGCCTTGGAATGCCAGCTGGGAGTTGCAGCGTTAGCACAGCAGTTGCTATATGGACCTACTGTCCAACTCGTGGGGTCAGAAGTAGACTGTGGTTGCCTCCTGGGCGGGGATGGTGGCAGGGAAGGTGTTGTCTGGTCTGACCTGAGGGTTTTTCTGGGACCTGCAACAAGAATGGACAACTCTGCTCCACAACTACTCTGATAAGTAGAGTTTCTTTGTCTCAGAGTTATCTGTGTAACACTTATCTAAGTATGACAACTGTACCTGAGCAGTCAGTTCTGTTTGAAATGTTTATTCAGTAAGGAGTCTAACAACACCAGGTTAAAGTCCAACGGGTTTATTTGGTAGCAAATGCCACTAGCTTTCGGAGCGCTGCTCCTTCGTCAGGTGAGTGGGAGTTCTGTTCACAAACATGCCCTGTTTGTGAACAGAACTCCCACTCACCTAACGAAGGAGCAGCGCTCTGAAAGCTAGTGGCTTTTGCTACCAAATAAACCTGTTGGACTTTAACCTGGTGTTGTTAGACTCCTTACTGTGTTTACCCAAGTCCAACGCCGGCATCTCCACATCATGAAATGTTTATTGCCAGGTCACTGACTGTTGTTTAGCCCCTTTCAGTTCATTTGTTAGATCCTCAGTCTGTTCTCTCCTCATCTGCTTTTAAAGTCTAGATTTGCTTTTCCTTAGTACACATCTTGTCCATCACGTTGGATCAGGGCTCAACAATTTTACCAGTTTTGGTTATTAATTCAGCATTTCAGTAACTGTTCTGATTCATCAGTAACGCCTTCTCCTCTTCCGCACATTCTCACGATGTTTGCTAGAGACATCTGATACTTGAAGATCTATATTTGTTGAAGTTGTTTGGACAAGTTCATCATTTAAACATTTCCAGCCCACTTTCAAGTGTTCTACTTGGTGTGAGTGATGCTCCAGTGTTGTCAGTTCTCGTTTTTCCTTATCAAATGTTGCTTTCGTTCATAAAAGTTCATTCTCAACATTGATCCATTTTTCTTGAACAAAGTGTAATTCCTCAGTACTATCCTTCAAACTCGCATTCCATAATTGTACTTCTGCTAATTGATTTTGAGGTGCCTCACACTCTTCACTGAGAACTTCCACCTATGTTTGCTCGTCTTTTTGATTTTGATCTCTTCATATATGTCTTTGGAAGTGAATTGTTTTTTCAAGGTTCCTTCTGGATGTGAAACTATATTTCTTTGGCGCTGCAGCATCTTTCTTGTGCAATTTGCTTTCTTCCTGGAATGTAGAAACACTCTTAGTCTTCTCTACAAGCTAGTTCTTTCAGAGTGACATTAAATTTATTTTGTTTCACTTTGTAATTTTCCAGAGGCAGAAACTCTGACCTGAGGAATCCTTGCAGCATGTAAACTGCTTTTCCTTTCTGTTGTGAGGCTCAGTTACTTTGTTTGGGGCTTTATTGTAATTTAACAGGGTTTCATTGAGTTTGTTTTGTTGTTCGACCATTCTGGTACTGGAGGTACTTGTTATTCCATCATGTTTCTGAAGGGTTATGCACTGTTTTTGAATGTTGAACATGAAGGGCAATTAGCTGATTTTTCAACAGTTTATTTTCTTATTCAGCTCTTTGCTTTTCCTTCTGCATTTCAGTGTATTGATTTGTCACTACTGACAGTTCCAATGCAACTTTTTTGAACACCTTCAGCAGGAGACATAAGTGGAGGCTGTGTAGCTGGGCACCATGGCCTCTACGCGTCTCCGGCTGCCGGATTTCCAGCGTCGTCAGTTCTGCGCCAGAAATCTTTGATTTCATAGAATCATAGAATCTACAGTGCAGAAGGAGGCCATTGGGCCCATCGAGTCTGCACTGTCCACAATCCCAGCCAGGCCTTATTCCCATCACCCCTCATATTTACCCTGCTAACCCCCCTAGCATTAGGGTTAATTTAGCATGGCCAACCCGCACATCTTTGGATATCTTCAATTTGATTTGATTTATTATTGTATTTGTACACAGTGTTGTTTCTTGCACACTATACAGACAACGCATACTGTTCATAGAGAAGGAAAGGAGAGAGTACAGAATGTAGTGTTACAGTTATAGCTAGGGTGTAGAGAAAGATCAACTTAGTGCGAGGTAAGTCCATTCAAAAGTCTGATGGCAGCAGGGAAGAAACTGTTTTTCAGTCGGTTGGTACATGACCTCAGACCTTTGTATCTCTTTCCCGATGGAAGAAGGTGGAAGAGAGTCTGTCCGGGGTGCGTGGGGTCCTTGATTATGCTGGCTGCTTTTCCAAGGCAGAGTGAAGTGTAGATAGAATCAATGGAGGCTGGTTTGAGTAATGGACTGGGCTTCATTCATGACCCTTTGTAGTTTCTTGCAGCCTTGGGCAGAGCAGGGGCCATACCAAGCTGTGATTCAACCAGAAAGAATGGTTTCTATGGGGCATCTGTAAACGTTGGTGAGAATCATAGTGAACATGCCAAATTTCCTTTGTCTTCTGAGAGAGTAGAGACGTTGGTGGGCTTTCTTACGTATAGTGTTGGCATGGGGGGATCAGGACAGGTTGTTGGTGATCTGGACACCTAAAAACTTGAAGCTCTCGACCATTTTTACTTCATCCCCATTGATGTAGACAGGGGCATGTTCTCCTTTACGCTTCCTGTACTCTGTCTCGTCATTGTTTGAGATCCAACCCACTATGGTGGTGTCATCAGCAAACTTGAAAATCGAGTTGGAGTAAAATTGGCGTTTAGCTGATTAAAGTATTTAAATTCTAATTTGATTCCCATTAGCCAACCCACGACTGAAATTTCTGGGCCCAGTAGCCTCTCTCCCCACCCTGCCAGGCGTGTTTCATTCCAGGGGAGTTTACAACAGCTCCCCACTAACGGGAGCTGGTATCCGACCCTGTTGGAGTGAAATGGGGCCATGGAGGCCCCCTAGGAGGTTGGGGGTAAGTGGGGTGCTCCCTGGGCGTTGCCATCTGGCCCCCTGGCACTGCCCAAGGGGAAAAGTGGCAATGCCCAAATGGCACTTTGGCACTGCCCACTGGGCATTGGGCAGTGCCAGTCGGGTGGCGCCAAAGTGGGTGGGGCCATAGGGGAGGGATCTCTGGAGGGGCAGTTCAGTGGGGGTGGGGTACCTGCTGCCACTCTGCACTTTGGATCAGTGACAGAATGAGGGAAAGGCTGGTCGGGGCTGGCCATCGGGGTAGGGATGGTGAGTCGGCCTGCTGGGGGGGCTTGGGGCTGCAAGGGGGGCTCAAGACTGTGGGAGGGGGGTCAGGACTGCAGGGGGGGGGATTGTCAGGACTGTGGGGCGGGACGTCAGGACGGCGGGGCACAGTCAGGGGGATCGTGATTGCCGGGGAAGGGTGGCGGGGAGATTGAGGTGGGCTAGGGAGTTGGGGAGGGGGCGCGCTGGTGGTCAGGGCTGGCCCGGACACATCCTGGAGGTCAGCGATCAGGGGGTGGAGGGGTCGGAGGGGCCTGTGTTGTGGGATTCCGGGGCAGGCCAGCGATCAAGGTGGCCAGCAATCAAGAGTCCAGCAGTGTGAGCTACTGTGCATGTGCCGATCTCCGCTCTGACCTCAAAGAGTTTATCAAGACTACTATTTCTTTGAGTACCTTTTCTGCCGGCTGTTGTGCGTGGCTGTATACCAAGTTGAGTTTTGCCAACTCCCATTTTGATTTGCCAAAAGTGGAATTGAGAGTCAATATCTCTTCCTGATACATTGGTGACATCTCAGGAATTTGTTTGTTCAGATCTCAAACAGTTTGGTTCATTGAAGACTTCATTTTATCATGCATTTTCAAAGATAAACATTTAGCTTGAATCTTGTGCTTAACATCTTCCAGTTCAGCTTTGATACAAATATTTTCTGATTCCACTTCTGCTTTTTCTTTCTCCGTCCATGCAGGGCTTTGTCCTTGTCATTCACTGACAGATACTGCTAAAATTCTGGAAACATGTTGAGGTCTCCAAAAAGGAAAACTTTTGGGACTTGTCAAAGTTCCCTTTCTCTCTGGTGCCCTTGGGCCAGATTTTACCATTGCGTCACGCCCATTTATGGGTGCGAAAACTTGGTAAAGTCGGGCGTGAGGCGATTAGAGTGATCCACGCCCGCAGCCGCCCAGATGCCCACTTTACCGAGGCCTGAAAATGGCCGCCATCCAAACCGCGCTCGAAACGGGCTCATTCAATTTAAATGCATGCAAATAAAGTCTTCAATGAACTTTACCAGCATTTCTTCCTTTACCATCACGTTCACACGTCCAGATTCGGCGTGAAACAGACATGCTTAGCAAAGGTCTGTTTCAGGCACTCCAGCTTCTGAAGAGGTAGGTTCAGAGCTTCTGGCAGCTCTCTAACTCAGATTGGTGATTGGTGTGGGGTGGGCAGGGGGGGTGCGGGGCGGGCCAGATCATTCTCTGGTGAAAGGGGATGGGAGGAGGGTGGCAGGTCAGATGTATCTCTGGTGGCGGGTGGGGAGGGAGGCCAGATCGTTCTCTGGTGGGGAGGGGGGGGGCGGGGGGGGGGGGGGGGGTAGGGGAGGGGAGGGAGGCCCGATCATTCTCTGGTGTGTGTGGTGGGGAGGGGGGGGAAGAGAGGCCCGATCATTCTCTGGTGGGGAGGGAGGCCCAATCATTCTTTGGTGGTGGGGGGGGAGGAGGGAGGCCAGATGGATATCTGGTGTGGGGCGGGGGGTGGGGCGAGGGGGCGGGGGGGACTGCTGCCACTCTGTGGGCGATCGGTGGGGGGAATGGGGCAGGGGGTCACAATCAGTCTGGGTAGTGGGGGAGGGTGGGTGGATAAGGGGGGCAGTTATGTTGTGGGGGTGGGGCGACGTCTGTGGGGGCCATCGCTCCCACATTTTGCTCCCGGGCTGCTTTATCCGCTCTTTGCGGCCTGGGAGCGATGTGACAGGGACGTGTTGTTCAAATTTTGTTTTCACCGCGCATGCACAGTTGAAGGCTCCGATCGGAGCTGCAGCATTTCAGGTGCGATAAGCCCCGCCCACAGCACAATTCAGACTCGCGATTTTTTTTTCAGGCTAAGTGCATATGGGGGCGCCTGAGAGCAGTTTCCCAAGCCGGATCTGAATTGCGCCCAGATTCAGCACTTAGAATCAAAATGGTAAAATTGGGCTCCTTGTGTGGTTTGTTATGGTGCTACCTTTTCACCCCTTTCTCACTTTGCTGGAGGTTTCCTATGCCTCATTTTAAGCTCAACACGCTCCCATCTTTAAGATTAAAATATTCAGCAAAGTCTGATAATAATTTCTCAAGGCTGGTTGAGGATTCATTAATGCAATGCATTAGGATTATGGCCGGAATTCTCCAGCCGTTCACATCCCACTTCCCCTGCAAGCAAGGATGGTGAATTTGGTGCCCAACCAAATCACCGTTCGCTGCAGTAGGACCAAAAAATCCCGCTGCCATGAACGGCTAGGGAATTCCAGCCTATGTCTTCTGCAAGTTCACCAAACTAGTATAAAAATACTATTAATCTGGTCTTTTTTACTCCAACCAGTGACTTAAATACTCTAGTAACTTAAAAATTCTCTTCTTAAGGATGCCACATTGTTGGCATGTTGGGTTTCGTCCTTGGATAAATGCAAAGCAATCTGATAGCTTGTAATTTTGATTCATAGGCATTTAATAATTTTTGCAATCACAGCTTTAAGTGTTGTTGCCCTTTTAAGAATATCTGTGCAATAACCTTTCTATTACAGGCGAGGTCCCAGAGGATTGGAGAATAGCCAATGTTGTTCCTTTGTTTAAGAAGGGTAGCAAGAATAATCCAGATAATTACAGGCCGGTGAGCCTTACATCAGTGGGAGGGAAATTATTGGAGAGGATTCTTCGAGATAGGATTTATTCCCACTTGGAAATAAGTGGACATATTAGTGAGAGGCAACATGTTTTGTGAAGGGGAGGTCATGTCTCATTAACTTGATCAAGTTTTTAGAGGAAGTGACGAAGATGATTGATGAGGGTAGGGCAGTGGATGTTGTCTACATGGACTTCAGTAAGGCCATTGACAAGGTCCCTCATGGCAGACTGCTGCAGAAGGTGAATTCGCATGGGATCAGAGGTGAGCTAGCAAGGTGGATACAAAACTGCCTCGGTCAAAGAAGACAGAGGGTAGCAGTGGAAGGGTGCATTTCTGAATGGAGAGCTGTGACAAGTGGCATTCCTCAGGGATCAGTGCTGGGACCTTTGCTGTTTGTGATATATATAAATGATTTGGAGGAAGATGTAACTGGTTTGATTAGTAAGTTTGCGGATGACACAAAGGTTGGTGGATTTGTGGATAGTGATGAGGACCATCAGAGGATACAGCAAGATGCAGATCGGTTGGAGACTTGGGCGGAGAGATGGCAGATGGAGTTTAATCCGGACAAATGTGAGGTAATGCATTTTGGAAGGTCTAATACAGATAGGAAATATATAGTAAATGTCAGGATCCTTGAGAGTATTGATAGGCAAAGGGATCTGGATGTACAGGTACACAGGTCACTGAAAGTGGCAATGCAGGTGGAGAAGGTAGTCAAGAAGGCATACGGCATGCTTGCCTTCATCGGCTGGGGCACTGAGTTTAAAAATTGGCAAAAAATGTTGCAGCTTTATAGAACCTTAGTTAAGCCGCACTTGGAATATAGTGTTCAATTCTGGTCACCACGCTACCAGAAGGATGTGGAAGCTTTGGAGAGGGTACAGAAAAGATTTACCAAGATGTTGCCTGGTATGGAGGGCATTAGCTATGAGGAGAGGTTGGAGAAACTTGGTTTGTTCTCACTGGAATGACGGAGATTGTGGGGCGACCTGATAGAAGTCTACAAGATTATGAGAGGCATGGATAGTCAAAAGCTTTTTCCCAGGATGGAAGAGTCAATTACTGGGGACATAGGTTTAAGGTGCGAGGGGCAAAGTTTAAAGGAGATGTATGAGGCAGATTTTTTACACCGAGGGTGATGGGTGTCTGGAACTCGTTGCCGGGGGAGATAGTGGAAGGGGATACAGTAGTTACTTTTAAGGGCCGTCTTGACAAATACATGAATAAGCTGGGAATAGAGGGATATGGTCCCGGAAAGGGTAGGGGGATTTAGTTCATTCGGGCAGCATGGTCAGTGCAGGCCGAAGGGCCTGTTCCTGTGCTGCAATTTTCTTTGTTCTTTGTACTCTCTGTTCTGCCTCCCACAATTGTCAGGTTTCAGTGGGCTCCCGTTGTGTGGATGGGATCTTTTCTTTTTAAACTTATGATTTGATTTGCTCTCCTGAACTTTGAATTCAATTTAAAGGCAATGTTTTTGCTCTGCCTTCAGTTTTTTAAAAACTTCCTCTGGGGCCAAGCCTGGATTTCAAGTTGGTGTCACCATTCACTCGAAGACAAAAGGATTTCCCGCTCTGCAAAATGGCGATGGATCCCTTATTGAAAACAATTTTTAACAATGACTGCCTGGATTGGCTGCCTGTAGTCATCTGTTGTTCAGCTGTTTACTTTGCAAATTGTCAAGTCAGTCAAAATGGAGCTTCTGTTTTTTTTGTTCTGAGCTGGGCAGTCATGACTTTCCTGAAATATTTAATTGATTTGTCTTTTTCTTTCTTTCAAATGTGCTTGGACATCACATTCAGACTCCAACTCAGGGATTAGGTTTTAGTGAGGGGTTTTTTCAAACCATTGTGAATTTCTTAAAAAAGTTCTCAGAACTTGCTGCAGCCTGGAATTTTAAAAAAACTTAGTTCACCCTTGCAGGCTCTGTCGAGTCTGTATTCTGAAGCTGAACTTCCAAAGGGGATTCGATGATTTGATTTATTATTGTCACATCTATTAGTATATGGTGAAAAGTATTGTTTCTTGAGCACTATACAGCCAAGGCATACCATTCATAGAAAAGGAAAGGAGACAGTGCAGAATGTAGTGTTATAGTCATAGCTAGGGTGCAGAGAAAGGTCAACTTAATGTGAGGCAAGTCCATTCAAAAGTCTGATGGCAGCAGGGAAGAAGCTGTTCTTGAATCAGTTGATATGTGACCTCAGACTTTTGTATCTTTTTCCCGATGGAAGAAGGTGGAAGAGAGAATGTTCAGGGTGTGTGGGGTCCTTGATTATGCTGGCTGCTTTTCCGAGGCAATAGGAAGTGTAAACAGAGTCAATGGATGGGAGGCTGGTTTGCGTAAAGGACTGGGCTTCATTCATGACCCTTTGTAGTTTCTTGCAGTTTTGGACAGAGCAGGAGCCATATCAAGCTGTGATACAACCAGAAAGAATGCTTTCTAATGTGTATCTGGAACAGTTGGAATCTTTTGCTGCAATGAGGAATTATAGATGTCTGCCTTCAGCTTCCAGGCCTTTTTACCTTGTGCTTTCTGGCAATTCTCCCCCTGCACCTCTGCTTCTTTAGGAGTTTCTTCTAAGGTCAAAATGCCTTATTGAATTTTTTTTTAGTCTTCCCGCTTTTCGATTTGTCTCTATATTTTAGTGAGGTTTTGGCTTTTTATCCCGTTGCTGTCACCATGTTTGGATGTTGTTGGTTGCTGAGCAGTATATGTTAAGGAAGTCTCCATATCTACTGTAAGTAAATAAGGTGTAAGTGTTTATTAACTATTAGAAATATTTGCACATGTGGTAAAGTGTACAGGCTAGGAACTTTTGCCTGCAGTTGTGTGCAGTGAGAGGGAAATGTGTCAGCGAGTATGGTACAATATATTTTATGATGTGCCTATCATGTTTGAATATTTGGTAATAGATGCAGGCTGTGCAATGCAAATGTGAGATGCAGCAATGCTAAGTGTGTGAAGGTGGAGCTGAAACTCTGAATGCGAAATACAAGGCATGGTTGATAGAGATGGCTGGTACGTGAGTGAAGGTGAAGTGAATTGAGTAGTATTCAAGGCTGGTTGCTCAGTTATCAGGATACTTGCAGTAAATGTCTGCGGCTGCAGGATTTTTAGCTCAGAGTCATTGAGCTGGAGGCTGAGCTACAGATACTAAGATACATCAAGCAAGGGGAAGGTTATGTGGATATTTTATACTGGGAGGCAGTCAACACCTGATTTAGTCAGTGACTAGGTATAGAGTGTGACTACAAATGAGGCAGTTAAGGGCATCCAGAAGGCAGGAGTGAAGGAGCCTCAGTCCTTACAACAGTCCAAAAGGTATGAGGCTCCTTTAGCTTGTTTGGATGAGATTGGGAGCTGCAGGATGGATAAGCTGACTGACCGGGCAGCATGGTACTCCCATTCAAGTGAGAGAGTAAATATGAATGTAGTGGCAGTACACGATAGTAGAGTCAGTGCGATAAGACACAATTCTCTACAGCCGAGAGCACAAGTTCAGACAGCTGTGTTACCTGCCCTGTACCAGGGTTCTGGGTATCTTTCCCGGGCTGGAGAGGAACTTGCAGTAGGAGGGGGAGGATCCAGTTGTCTGGTCCATGTACATACCAAGATAATTATTGCCTGAGCAAATTGATGTGGGATTTTCTTGCACTATCCCTGTATTCATTGATGTTTTTAATATGTAGAAACCCTATTGATCCCAGTCTTGAATATACTCAATGACTGAGCCTCCGCAGCCTCTGGGGCAGAAACTTCCAAAGTTTCTCATCTCAGTCCTAAATGGCCTGCCTTTATTCTGAGATCCCTGGTTCTAGATACCCAATTAAGGGAAACATCCTTTCTAAACCTATCCTATTGAGTCCTGTAAGAATTTTTGACGTTTTAATGAGATCACCTCTCATTCTTCTAAACTCCAGAGAATAAAGGTACAGTCTACTTAACCTTTCATAGAATCATAGAATTTTACAGCATGGAAACAGGCCCTTTGGCCTAACTTGTCCATGCTGCCCCTTTTTTTTTACCCCTAAGCTAGTCCCAATGACCCACGTTTGGCCCATATCCCTCTATACCCATCTGACCGGTGTAACTATCTAAATGCTTTTTAAAAGACAAAATTGTACCCGCCTCTATTACTACCTCTGGCAGCTTGTTCTAGACACTCACCACTCTCTGTGAAAAAATCGCCCCTCTGGACCCTTTTGTTTCTCTCCCCTCTCACCTTAAACCTATGCCCTCTAGTATTAGACTCCCCTACCTTTGGGAAAAGATATAGACTATCTTGCTGATCTACCCGCTCATTATTTTTTAGACCTCTGTAAGATCACCCCTCAGCCTCCTACGCTCCAGAGAAAAAGTCCCAGCCTATCCAGCCTCTCCTTATAACTCAAACCATTAAGTCCCCATAGCATCCTAGTAAACCTTTTCTGCACTCTTTCTAGTTTAATAATATCCTTTCTATAATAGGGTGACCAGAACTGTACACAGTATTCCAAGTGTGGCCTTACCAATGTCTTGTACAACTTCAACAAGACATCCCAACTCCTGTATTCAATGTTCTGACCAATGAAACCAAGCATGCCGAATGCCTTCTTCACCATTCTGTCCGCCTGTGACTCCACTTTCAAGGAGCTATGAACCTGTACTCCTGGATCTCTTTGTTATATAACTCTCCCCAACGCCCTACCATTCACTGAGTAAGTCCTGCCTTGGTTCGATCTACTAAAATGCATCACCTCGCATTTATCTAAATTAAACTCCATCTGCCATTCATCAGCTCACTGGCCCAATTGATCAAGATCTCGTTGCAATCCTAGATAACCTTCGTCAATGTCCACTATGCTACCAATCTTGGTGTCATCTGCAAACTTACTAACCATGCCTCCTAAATTCTCATCCAAATCATTAATATAAATGACAAATAACAGTGGACCCAGGACTTTCCCCAAAGGACAATCCCTCCATCCTGGGAATTAGTTTCCTAAACCTTTGTTGCACTCACTCTAAAGCAAGTATATCTTTCCTTAGGTAAGGAAATCAAAACAGCACACAATACTCCAGGTAAGGTCTCACCAAGGCTCGATACATTTGCAGCAAAATAGCTTGAAGCCTAAACTCAAAATCCCCTTATGTAATAAAGACCAACATATCATTTGCCTTCTGAATTGCTTGCCGTGACCCAGAAACAAAGAGACCCAAGTCCCTTTTAAGTTCAACACTTCCCAGCCTCTCACCTTTTAATAAATACTTGGTATTTCTGTTTTTCCTACCAAAGTGGATAATGTCAGATTTCTCCACATTGTATTCCATCTGCTAATTAATTTTTTGTCCACTCGCTCTACCTCTCCAAATCTGCTTGAAGTGTCTTTGCATCATTCTCACAACTCATATTTCCACCTAGTTTCATGCCATTTGCAGGCTTGAAAATTTTACCTTCAATCTCCACATCCTAATCATTGATAAAAGATTGTGAATAGCTGGGCCCAAGCTCTGATCTTTGTGGTACCCCATTGTCACAGCCTGCCAACCTGAAAATGATCCATTTATTTATATTCTGTTTTCTGTCTGTTAACTAGTTCCCAATCCACACCAGTATATTCTCCCAATTCACGTGCTCTAATTATATTTACTAAACTCTTGCGGGACATTATAAAAAAATTTCAGACAATTTAAAAGACCACATCCACTGCTTCCCCATTGACTATTTTGCTTGTTACATCCCCAAAAACTCCAACAAGTTTCTCAAACATAATTTCCCTTTCATAAATCCATGCTGACTCTATCCAATTCTATCATTATTTTTCACAGGCATGATCTTACCGGCCTTTCACGCCACATTCTTGCTGCAGCGAAGTTAGAGAATTTGGCACCCAGCCAAATCTCCGTTCACTGCCGCGGGATGGGAAAAACCCACCGGCGTGAATGGCTGTAACATTCCTACTCACCCTGTTGAGTGATCACATCCTTTATTATGGCTTCTAGCATTTTTCCTACTGATGTCAGGCTAACAGATCTGTAGTTCCCCATTTTCTCTCTCCCAACTTTTTAAAATAATAGGGTTAAATTTACCACCTTCCACTTTGCAGGAACCATTCCATAGTCGATAGATTTTTGAAACTGATAGGTCCCTCTGCATTACAAACTCTTTGGCCTCCTTGAACAATGTTTTGGAAGGAAACAGATATGTGGAAATTCAATGCAATGATTATTTTCAGGGCCGCAGACATCGGACGCCCACCCAGTCCATGGGTCACAATTCATTCTGCAGCTTCCGGCCTCTCTTGATAGCCGCAGTCTTCATTGGCACAGGCGCTTTGACATCTGGAGGTGGTACAGGCATGTCAACATATTCACAATTGGGTCCATCTTGGCATGGCATACTCCTTTGAGTCCTCTTGGTGCCCTTCTGCCAGTTGCTTAGCCAGAGACTAGTTCTATTGCTGCTTCTGCTGTGGTATTTATTGTGCCTGGTGCTCCCTCTCTTCCTCTGTGCCACACCCCCACTGTGTGGGATCCAGGATGAATGAGTGAATGAATCACATGTCTGTGGATACCCACCTTTATCATGTGCTGTCATTGAAGGTAACTACCCCGAGAGTTCCTGGTCCTGTCACTCCCCTTCATCTCTGAGCCAGTATGTCTCAATTTCCCCACACAGACCACAACCACAATCTGAAACCTCTCCTACCCACCTATGCCCCCTCTCAGCTCCATTATTGCCCCTGGGCCTGCTTTAGAGATGATACTTCAAACCGCAGCCTGACTACAATTTCTGGAGACCTTGATTTTCAGAAGGCAAGATGTTGAGTTCTGTCTCCACAAACTAACCTACGGAATTACCTATCGGTGCTTTGGTTGCTAAAAGTGTATTGACATATACAAATTGGAAAATGAGGCTTGATTCATGTGCTGGTTCTACAGCTCCAATCTGCACATAAGTCATTTCTGTGGAGATGGGGTGGTGGGGGTGGGTATTGTCAAGTCTACTTGCTCACATATGGTGGGTGGCCCATCTGGTCAATTAAGGGCCAGATGAGGGCAATTCAAGGAGGATGACTGGGATTTTCCAGTTGGCCTCCAGGTGCCCACTGAGGGCTGTGGTGAGTTTAGCTGCCTCATGGTGGCAGACCGGGAGCCTGTACTCTAAACAGGCTTAGAGGTCCTGCGTGTCTGCATGGATACTGCAGCCTGCAGAGAGAGTACCTCCCCCGCCAAATACCCCCTTCCCCTGGTGGCCTAGCAGCAGAAGCCACTTCTTCATTTAAATTTCACATGCTACAATGTGAGAATTCTATGTTGAAGAGGCCTCTCCCTCACTGATCTTCCAGTGCGGGTCGTGCGCTTTTCAAGCAGGAAGACCTCGGACTGGCCTTCCGATTTGCCATTGTCCATGTTTGGATGGCAACCTCCCCCCCCCCACCACCCATCGGCCATCAATTGGCAATGGAAAATCACAACGGATTTTATGGCTGCAATTTGAGCAAGCCACACCCCCTGTGCAAATTACACAGAGCAAACGGACATGAAAATTGGCATTTTGAAATTACTAATTAACAAGCTGTTGGGGCTTGTTAACGAGACGATGATCTGCAATTTTTCATTACTCGCTGCATTTTCTGGGTGTCAGTCATGAAGTTTGGGAGTGCTTTACAGTAGCAATAATAAGGTGGCACAAGG
This sequence comes from Mustelus asterias, assembly GCF_964213995.1. NCBI lineage: Eukaryota > Metazoa > Chordata > Chondrichthyes > Carcharhiniformes > Triakidae > Mustelus > Mustelus asterias. The sequence goes on along the minus strand of NC_135806.1, from coordinate 90,642,313 downwards.
GCAGAAGGAAAGGCCTGGAACTGGGACCATGGCTGAACGCAGCTACAGAATCTGCAGATGAAGGCAGCAGCATCTGTGTTTCTAGCACATTCTTTTTTACTTTTTGGAGCGTGCTTTAAAAAATAAAGACTGAGAGAGGACATTACATTTTTGGCCATACTGATTTCCTGTCAACATCATAACCCCTTTGCCACATGATCTTCTGGCCTAGAATCCCGATGGGCGTGAAATGGTGGGGGAGGTGGGGGTGGCTTTTGAGGGAATTGGGGATTCCGCCTGTGAGCTGGAGAGTGTTGCCTCCTCCGGGAAGACCTGCCACTATTCAATGCTTCCGAGGCACCTCTTAAATGACCACCCGCAAGTGTTCCCCAGGATCAAGGAACCTGGGTGTGGGAATTCTGCCCGCTGAGAGCTGGTGACTCTGTTCACCAGCGTCACCAGAGAGGTTGTAGCTGCTGCAGGAATGAGGAGCAAGCCAGGTCAGAGGTAACTTATGAGGGGTGGGATTTATCGGGGGTGCAGGTTACTGAGGTGGGTGTGGGGGGTGTTGGAAGTAAGGCCAGGAGGTGAGGCTCTCAGCAGGCCCCCACCCATTCCCAATGGAGCACTGAGTGCCGTTAAACGAGGGACTGCGCTGACCCGGAAGACCACAAGCAACCTACATTGTGTGGCGATGAGCCTGCTTGACGCTGGGTTAATACTAGCGGTGGAAGGATAATGCCCTGAAATAGTCATTACTGACCAACATTCGGGGCTCAATTATCATTTGGGCGAGAAGTCCAATCATGGGCCTGCCCGCTACAGACATAATTTTGGAAGATTCTCACACGTTACCCATTCATTTGATTAAATCTCCTCCCTGCCTCCAAACATGCCACAGAGCATAAAATTCTGATCAATGTGAGAGTTTGTGGCACGGTGGCACAGTGGTTAGCACTGCTGCCACACAGTGCCAGGGACCCAGGTTCGATTCCCAGCTTGGGTCACTGTGCGGAGTTTGCACTCTCTCTCTGTGTCTGTGTGGGTTTCCTCCGGGTGCTCTAGTTTCCTCCCACGGTCCGAAAGACGTGCTGGTTAGGTGCATTAGCCTTGCTAAATTCTCCCTCAGTGTACCCGAACAGGTGCCGGAGTGTGGCGATTAGGGGATTTTCACAGTAATTTCATTGCAGTGTTAATGTAAGCCTACTTGTGACACTAATAAATAAACTTAAAACTCAAAAACAATGCAGGTTTCTGGCCCAGGTTTCAGCTTGATGATGGGGTTAGGAAGCCGGTAGGGGAAATCCTACCATTTGTGCTGATTATATTTGATTTTAAATACTGTACTTTGCTAACTACAAGCAAGCTATTCGACCAATAGTTATTATATGCATGATAATTACATTTGTATATTAAATATAAGTTTATCATTTATCATTTGATAAATTTACATTTGGATGGGCTTATTGGCATCAACACTTATAACACACAATATACATGTTCCGTTCTGCAACACTACTTCAGACTACAAAATACACATTCTGCAAAGGAAACAACACTGGAATCAGTTATCAGCTTTACAAAAGTATAATGCAATTATTATTTTAAAATTCTATGATAAAAAGCATAATATAAATAATATAAACCAATTGGATTCAACAGAACATATATCAATATTCTTAATGTTCCAGCTGTAGAAAAAATTGAATATTAAAATTTACAATGACTAAGGTAAAGAATGGTATGAATAATACACATGGCTTTTTCATTTTCGCATCCGTTACAAAATTAACTAGCTCCACTGAACCATGTTATATATAATTTGATTGTAGGTTCAAACTGTGCATCGCATTTTACACTTAGCACAGCAGCACCTGAAACTTGACAACTGTGTGGGGTGAATATGAATTCTACAAGAGAGAAAAATTGCCTAGTGCCAGATTTTATATAGAGTGTGCAACCATGACCCAATTAGAAATGCTCTTGTTGAAGTTGTCTTTGCCCTTACTATTGATGTGCAGCACCACTGATAAAGTAACATTACCTGTGATGTGAATTAACAACCCCAAGTTGTTGCTAAGTCTGTACTTTAAAAGCGCAATGTAATTCCACCAGGGGTTCAGTAATAGAAGGAAGTGCCTGAAACAATCAAGGTTGTTTAACCGCTAACCGTGTCCAAAGAGTGTCACCCACAAACCTGCCCTTAAACTTAAGGGGAATCAAAGTGATCATATTCATACAGTAAGAATAATCTTTGTCTATTTATTGTAGTCTTTTTCTAAATTTCAGCTTAGAAAATAAATAAAAGCTATCATTTACAATAAATAATTGGTGTGTCACGGGACATTCTATTTTCTTTCATGTATTTTGTTTATGACCTGAGGCACCATTTGGCATTATGACTCTGGCTTCTCAGCAGCACCAACTCTTGTGACAGTACTGGATGTGATAAGAACAAGCAAAAAAGTCTCTATCGCTGAATGGACTCAAACAGTTTGAATGATATATAGAGGATTGCTTTAAAATAACCTGAAAGAATAAATGTTCCAGTTCAAAGTCACATCTCAGGCAAAATGATACACCGGTATTGTGAATATACAAGGTAATACTAAACTAAAAGAAATTTGATTAAAAATAGTTGGAAAGCAGGGGCGAAAACATATAATGAGAAGCTATTATTGGCTAATGTGAGCTCTGTGAGTAAAGTGGTATTCTGAAATCCGGGTTTTGAAGCACTAGGTTGAATAGGATAAACTCCAGACTAGAACCAGATTGTGTATATCTTTGCAACATATAGTTTACATGCTACAGGATGGCATTTATATTGTTACAATATGTAGCATGTATGATACCACCACAGAAAATGCAAAATAAGATGCTTATAAAAGCACAAAAGCTATTTAAATAGGAATTCTTTTTAGAAACTGACCACTTGGGCCCACTGCTTCTTTTAACCTGGATCTGCCAGTTCTTGGCACTAATTCTATTTGTTTCTGTATTGCTGATTTGTTGTGAACCATACAGAATCATGAAAAACCTTGTCTATTGCTGTAATTGTAACTACAAAGAGGATAATAAAAATCTTTCAAAAGGCCAGTGCCTTTCAAAGTATCGCTGTCTTAAAAACCTTAAAATAGTTATTGAAAACGTTTTTCTTTCCTACAAAATTATATCTTCAAAACGATGCAGTCACTCCTTATAAATGTTAAAGGACGGACTCAATGTTCTCACACATTTCATTCTCTCCCAAATGATAGATAAATGTTGTCCTTCCAGCTGTCTTGCTCGAATCCGCTGCAGCCGCGTCTAACGTTAATGTGGATGCAAAGAGATCTGACGTGGTCATTCGACCAACTGAGTCCTCATCTCCCTGAATATACGCCTTGGAATGACTCTTTATGTAATGCCATGTAGTTGTGTACAATATAAAGGCAATCGTCTTCAAGCCTATGGCAATGCTGACATAGAGATATCTGTAAGTGTTGTTATCATACAAAGCACACGCTCCACTTTTGTTGCATGTTTCCGACCAGACCAGACAAGTAGAGTCAATTGCAGCCCCAAATATAAGCGGCGGTGGGATAAAACCTGAGGAGAAAAAGGGCAGAATGAATTAAATGAACCCAGAATTAAGAGTGAAGATACAACAGATAGGAATTGAATAATACATCGGGTTGCCCTTTTAAAAATATCAATCACCAGTTTTACTGTCACTCTGTCTTTCTTTTGAATTTTTTTTAGTGATGTAATTAAGTGGTTGGGAAACTGGATGAGAACTTAGAGGAGTCTATGTCTGTGTAGAATATTAAATATAACAATAAATTAACACATCTGGGAGCTGGGCTGGATGCTTAGCTTGAAAGGGTGTTGAGCAGGATATGGGCACAGCACTGAAAGCACAAGATATCTGAATTTATCTAAGGCTCTTTGGAGTGAAGTGATCATCCTGAACCGCACATTAATTCAGTGACCTTGTTATATTGGGTTCAGTGACTCCAGTGAGTTCATTGCAATTCTTGATTATAAAGGAAGAAGAGATAGTGACATCTCTTCACAAGTAAAATCATTTTTATATTGGCTGACTGCTATAATTTGCCTACAGGTCCTGTATTGGTTTTCAGAAAGTGGAAATCATCAGAGATAAATATTTGCTTGTTAAATTAAATTCTAAATAGCAGGACACGCCTGTTATTTAGCCTTTTAAAGCTGGTGATGTTGCAAATGGTTCTAGTGCGACTATATACATTGTGGGGAGTCTCCTGCCACGACCGAGTTCCGAGTAGAGCAGACACAAGACTCCTGAAATAACTGGTTTAGGAGGAGAGCAGAAAGGCTCTAGGGATACCCTCAAAGCATCCCTGAAGAGATCAAACATTCTGGAGGAACAGCTCAAAGGGGAAACAGTGGGGTCCACGGGAATTCCTGTGACAGACCAAAGTGAAGAAGGTTCTTTCAGGAAGGCACATCCAGAGATTTCATTGGGAACACGCAGGGATGAAGTCGAGATGTCAGAGAGAGTGTATGAACCTCCAAACAATTCATCTAGCCAACCCTTCAAGCACCACCTGCCCAGGGTTCGCAGAACCTGTAAATCATGCATTAGATCTGTCAGTCATCTCAAAACTCATCAAACCAGAGTCATTCTCAATCCTGAGGCACTGCCAAAGGGGGACATAATGAGGGTCACTTTGGCCATCATGGTTAGTTAAAATGGGTGACAATGAATCAGCAGCTTGCTGCTCATCTCTCCCGACTTGCATTTCCATTTTAATGTAAGACTCAAAATTACTGCCAGTGAGTGAAAGAACATATTCAGTTAATGGTTCAGTTCAGATATTGATGCAGCATCTAATATTTTCCTCAGACTCCTTTTTGAATTTTAAACACATGTTGATTTCCACCCAAATTTTCATGTAATGTTCTTTGTATTACACATTTCTGGTAAACCTATGATTAAAGATGGCAGAAATCATATTCCTTTGGTTTCTAAAACCATCTTTGAGAAAATTGGCAATAAACTTGATCACAATGAAATTCTAAAGCATGCAGTATCTTAAGATGAGTTATTTATTAATTTAAACTTTTGACTGCTCCAGCCATCATCACAATGTAATAATTCTACAGTGAAATAGCTGGATTTGGACAAAAATGAAAGTAAATAAATGCTTTAACACAGCATGCATTTTTCACTGTCAATATCTGGGTCGCAATTATTTTACAGATGCAAGAAAACCATATATTGGCAAGGCAATATTGAAAAATAATTTGGGAGAAACAGTCACAGGTCATATTTACTTACTCTTAATTAGTTTTATACCTTTTAATAGTACACAGCACAAATAAACAATTAGTTTTCACTAATACTGTGAGAATTTCATTCTGCGCAACCTGTTACTTAAAAACATAGAAACTCTACAGTGCAGAAGGAGGCCATTCAGCCCATCGAGACTGCACCGACATCAATCCCACCCAGGCCCTATCCCTGCAATCCCACACATTCATCCCACTAATCCCTCTAACCTACGCATCCTGGGACACTAAGGGGCAATTTAGCATGGCCAATGCATCTAACCAGCATGTCTTTGGACTGTGGAAGGAAACCGGAGCATTCAGAGGAAATCCACACAGAGACTGGGAGAATGTGCAAACTCCACAGTGACAGTGACCCAGGTCCCTGTAGCTGGGAGGCAGTAGTGCTAACCACTGTGCCACCATGTCGCCCACAGTGCCAACAAAGATAAAAGTCAACTCCTGCCAAATTTTATTTAAACCCTAGAATGCATAGTATAAAATCCAGCATCCCATTTGCTGTTTTATAGCCTTTTCTAATCTCCCCACCACTTTCTCAAGTGAAATTAGGGATGGACAATAAACGTTTGTTATACCAGCGATGCTCACATCCCAGAAACAAATAATAAAAAAATAAGGATCCCTCTAGTGGATGTTACCTGGAGGTTAGATCGAGAAGATCACATAACTTGGTAATCCTTTCCTTGATGGAAGTATATGGTTAGAACAGATCTCTTCCAACATACTAAGGAAGATGTGCCTCGGTCTATACACATTACTCCTGAGATCAGAGCAATTTCATGCCAAACAAATCAGCCCAACTAATAATCTTAAATCAGTTGTAAGTATCAATTTTAGCAAATGTTGTCCAATCGCAGAATCACATCTAACATTGGACATTATGTTTTGAGTTTTACAAGTACAGGCTGGGTACCTTGCCTGTTATGACTGGCCGAAGGGATATATGGCCTACATACTTGGCATCACACCAGCACTGAAGTTCATCGACCACATTACACATTTGTGTAATAAGCAAAATGTCTTTTTGGCTTGACGGCAGCATCCTGTTAGTAGCAAACACCACTCATGTTGCTGTTGCATAATGTGAAATGGCTAGCTTCACATATTGCTCAAATTTTTTCCAGGGTAATCTAAGATAGACAGGGCAACTTTTAGAAGTGATTTTTGATAGTGGTGGCCTCAGGCCCATTTATGAGTTTGCACAATATACAGCGAGCAATGATCTGTCATTTTTATTAATGACCTGGATGAGGGCGTGGAAGGATGGATTAGTAAATTTGCGGATGACATTAATGTCGGTGGAGTTGTAGACAGTGCGGAGGGAAGTGGCAGGTTACAGAGGGACATAGATAAGCTGCAGAGCTGAGCTGAGAGGTGGCAAATGGAGTTTAATGCGGAAAAGTGTGAGGTGATTCACTTTGGAAGGAGTAACAGGAATACAGAGTACTGGGCTAATGGTAAGATACTTGGTAGTGTGGATGAACAGAGGGATCTGGGTGTCCATGTGCGTAGATCCCTGGAAGTTGGCACCCAGGTTGATAGGGTTGATAAGAAGGCGTACGGTGTGTTAGCTTTTATTGGTAGAGGGATTGAGTTTTGGAGCCAGGAGGTCATGCTGCAACTGTACAAAACTCTGGTGCGGCCGCACTTGGAGTATTGCGTACAGTTCTGGTCGCCGCATTATAGGAAAGATGTGGAAGTGTTGGAAAGGGTGCAGAGGAGATTTACCAGGATGTTGCCTGGTATGGTGGGAAAATCGTATGAGGAAAGGCTGAGGGGCTTGAGGTTGTTTTCGTTAGAGAGAAGAAGGTTAAGAGGTGACTTAATAGAGGCATACAAGATGATCAGAGGATTAGATAGGGTGGATAGTGAGAGCCTTTTTCCTTGGATGGTGATAGCTAGCACGGGGGGACATAGCTTTAAATTGAGGGGTGATAGATATAGGACAGATGTTAGAGGTAGATTCTTTACTCAGAGAGTAGTAAGGGCGTGGAATGCCCTGCCTGCAGCAGGAGTGGACTCGTCAACATTAAGAGCATTCAAATGGTCATTGGATAAACATATGGATGATATTGGAATAGTGTAGATTAGAGGGGCTTTAGATTGATTCCACTGGTCGGCGCAACATCGAGGGCCGAAGGGCCTGTACTGTGCTGTTATGTTCTATGTTCTATGATCAGGCTAGCCATTAACTTGCAGGATGACTGGTGCACCCTATTTCGGCATCAAACTTGCATGATGAGCAAATGGCTTGGGTCCTATTTACGAGATTGCCAATAAAGCCAATTTTAACATGCTTGGAATAGTTATCCTAACGCATATATCGACCACTGAAGGTAGGTGTACAGTAGGTGGCAGTAAGGAACTCCTTGCAGATTTCTCAACTAGCACTGCAAGGAAAGAAACTCACTAGGGTGGCAACGGACTAGTGGTATTATCGCTAGACTATTAATCCAGAAACTCAGCTAATGTTCTGGGAATCTGGGTTCGAATCTCATCCATGGTCAGCTGGTAGAATTTGAATTCAATAAAAAATATCTGGAATTAAGAATCTACTGATGATCATGAAAACATTGTTGATTGTCGGAAAAACCCATCTGGTTCATTAATGTTCTTTAGGGAAGGAAATCTGCCATCCTTACGTGGTTTGGTCGACATCTGACTCCACAGCCACAGCAATGTGGTTGAGTCTCAACTGCCTTCTGAAATGGCCTAGCAAGCAACTCAGTTGTATCAATCACTCAAGAAAGCAGCTCAGCGCCATCTTCTCAAGGGCAACTTGCGATGGGCAATAAATGCTGGCCAGCCAACGATGCCCATGTCCATAGAACATAGATCATAGAACAGTACAGCACAGAACAGGCCCTTCGGCCCACGATGTTGTGCCGAGCTTTATCTGAAACCAAGGTCAAGCTATCCCACTCCCTATCATCCTGGTGTGCTCCATGTGCCTATCCAATAACCGCTTAAATGTTCCTAAAGTGTCTGACTCCACTATCACTGCAGGCAGTCCATTCCACACCCAAACCACTCTCTGCGTAAAGAACCTACCTCTGATATCCTTCCTATATCTCCCACCATGAACCCTATAGTTATGCCCCCTTGTAATAGCTCCATCCACCCGAGGAAATAGTCTTTGAACGTTCACTCTATCTATCCCCTTCATCATTTTATAAACCTCTATTAAGTCTCCCCTCAGCCTCCTCCGCTCCAGAGAGAACAGCCCTAGCTCCCTCAACCTTTCCTCATAAGACCTACCCTCCAAACCAGGCAGCATCCTGGTAAATCTCCTCTGCACTCTTTCCAGCGCTTCCACATCCTCCTTATAGTGAGGTGACCAGAACTGCACACAATATTCCAAATGTGGTCTCACCAAGATCCTGTACAGTTGCAGCATAACCCCACGGCTCTTAAACTCCAACCCCCTGTTAATAAAAGCTAACACACTATAGGCCTTCTTCACAGCTCTATCCACTTGAGTGGCAACCTTTAGAGATCTGTGGATATAGACCCCAAGATCTCTCTGTTCCTCCACAGTCTTCAGAACCCTACCTTTGACCCTGTAACCCACATTTAAATTAGTCCTACCAAAATGAATCACCTCACATTTATCAGGGTTAAACTCCATTTGCCATTTTTCAGCCCAGCTTTGCATCCTATCTATGTCTCTTTGCAGCCTACAACAGCCCTCCACCTCATCCACTACTCCACCAATCTTGGTGTCATCAGCAAATTTACTGATCCACCCTTCAGCCCCCTCCTCTAAGTCATTAATAAAAATCACAAAGAGCAGAGGACCAAGCACTGATCCCTGTGGCACTCCGCTAGCAACCTGCTTACAATCCAAATATTTTCCATCCACCACCACCCTCTGTCTTCGATCAGATAGCCAGTTACCTATCCAATCTGCCAACTTCGCCTCTATCCCACACCTCCTCACTTTCATCATAAGCCGACCATGGGGGACCTTATCAAACGCCTTACTAAAATCCATGTATATGACATCAACTGCCCTACCTTCATCAACACACTTAGTTACCTCCTCAAAAAATTCAATCAAATTTGTGAAGCACGACTTGCCCTTCACGAATCCGTGCTGACTATCCCGGATTAATCCGCATCTTTCTAAATGGTCGTAAATCCCATCCCCAAGGACCTTTTCCATCAATTTACCAACCACCGAAGTAAGACTAACCGGTCTATAATTACCAGGGTCATTTCTATTCCCTTTCTTAAACAGAGGAACAACATTCGCCATTCTCCAGTCCTCTGGCACCGTCCCCGTGGACAGCGAGGACCTAAAGATCAAAGCCAAAGGCTGTGCAATCTCATCCCTTGCCTCCCAAAGAATCCTAGGATATATTTCATCAGGCCCAGGGGACTTATCAACCTTCAGTTTATTCAAAACTGCCAGGACATCCTCCCTCCGAACATCTATTTCCTCCAGCCTATTAGCCTGTAACACCTTCTCTTCCTCAAAAACATGGCCCCTCTCCTTGGTGAACACTGAAGAAAAGTATTCATTCATCACCTCGCCTATCTCTACTGACTCCATACATAAGTTCCCACTACGGTGCTTGACCGGCCCTAACCTCACCCGGTCATTCTTTTATTCCTCACATAAGAGTAAAAAGCCTTGGGGTTTTCCTTGATCCGACCCGCCAAGGACTTCTCATGTCCCCTCCTAGCTCTCCTAAGCCCCTTTTTCAGCTCCTTCCTTGCTAACTTGTAACCCTCAATCGAGCCATCTGAACCTTGTTTCCTCATCCCTACATAAGCTTCCCTCTTCCTTTTCACAAGACATTCCACCTCTTTCGTGAACCATGGTTCCCTCACTCGGCCACTTCCTCCCTGCCTGACAGGGACATAACTATCAAGGACACCCAGTATTTGTTCCTTGAAAAAGTTCCACTTTTCATTAGTTCCTTTCCCTGACAGTTTCTGTTCCCAACTTATGTCCCCTAATTCTTGCCTAATCGCATCATAATTACCTCTCCCCCAATTGTAAACATTGCCCTGCCGTACGGCCCTATCCCTCTCCATTGCAATAACAAAAGACACCGAATTGTGGTCACTATCTCCAAAGTGCTCTCCCACAACCAAATCTAACACTTGGCCCGGTTCATTTCCCAGTACCAAATCCAATGTGGTCTCACCTCTTGTCGGCCTATCCACATATTGTGTCAGGAAACCCTCCTGCACACACTGCACAAAAACTGCCCCATCCGAACTATTTGACCTACAAAGGTTCCAATCAATATCTGGAAAGTTAAAGTCCCCCATGACAACTACCCTGTGACCCCCACACATACCCATAATCTGCTTAGCAATTTCTTCCTCCACATCTCTATTACTATTTGGGGGCCTATAGTAAACTCCTAACAACGTGACCGCTCCTTTCCTATTTCTAACCTCAGCCCATATTACCTCAGTGTGCAGATCCCCCTCGAAGTGCCTTTCCGCAGCCGTTAAACTATCCTTGATTAACAATGCTACTCCTCCACCTCTTTTACCAGCTTCCCTACACTTAGTGAAACATCTATACCCCGGAACTTCCAACAACCATTCCTCTCCTTGTTCTACCCACGTCTCCGCAATGGCCACAACATCGTAGTCCCAAGTACCAATCCACGCCCCAAGTTCATCTACCTTGTTTCGGATGCTCCTTGCATTGAAGTAGACACACTTCAACCCACCTTCCTGTCTACCGGTACCCACCCTTGACCCTGATACCTTCCCCAATACCTCACCACCCTCAACACTGACTTCTGGACTACAACTCCTTTTCCCACTTCCCTGACAAATTAGTTTAAACCCCCCTTAAGAGCAGTATCAAATTTCCCTCCCAGGATATTGGTGCCCCTCTGGTTCAGGTGCACCCCGTCCTGTTTGTACAGGTCCCACCTTCCCCAGAATGTGTTCCAATTATCCACGTATCTGAAACCCTCCCTCCTACACCATCCCTGCAACCACATGTTTAACTGCACTCTCTCCCTGTTCCTCAACTCGCTATCACGTGGCACCGGCAACGTACCAGAGATGACCACATGTTGTGTCTTGGCTCTCAGCTTCCATCCCAGCTCCCGAAATTCCTGTTTTAAATCCCCGTCCCTTCTCTTACCTATGTCGTTGGTACCAATGTGTACCACGACTTGTGACTGTTTCCCCTCCCCCTTAAGAATCCGGAAAACACGGTCCGAGACGTCACGGACCTTGGCATCCGGTAGGCAACATACCATCCCGTGAGTCTCTTTTGCTGCCACAGAACCTCCTATCTATCCCTCTAACTAACGAGTCCCCAATAACTATTGCCCTCCCGCTCTGCCCCTTACCCTCCCGAGCCACAGAGACGGACACAGTGCTGGAGATCCTCTCACTGCGGCTCACCACTGGTATGTCGTCCCCCTCAACCGCATCCAAAGCGGAATACTTGTTGCTAAGGGGAACGACCACAGGGGATCCCTGCACGGACTGCTTCCTCCCAGCCCCTCTCACCGTCACCCATCTATTTTCATTCCTTGGAGTAACTGTATCCCTAAAGCTTCTGTCTATGGCCACCTCTGCGTCCCTAATGATCCTAAGTTCATCCAACTCCAGCTCCAGTTCCCTAACACGGTTTTGGAGGAGCTGCAGATGGGTGCACTTCCCACAGATGTAATCAGCAGGGACACTGTCATCGTCCCTCACCTCAAACATAGTGCAAGAGGAACATAGCACTGCCTGCAACCCCTCCCCTCTAGATACCTTGCCAGTACCAGGTAGAAACAGCAAAAATGTATTAAACTCACCCCTGCTCGCCCTATCTGCCTAAGCCCTGTGAGCCAAAGCCCTTATAGTTCACACTCTGCTTCCCACACACTACACTGCCCGCTCCCGACGCTGCCCATGAATTAAAAAAAACTGCTCCATTTCAAAGATGAAATTGAGCGCAGGATGGAGTCCATTAAAGATTTGTATAGAAATTCTTACATGCAGCTGCTGATACAAATATAGCAAATGTATCATCTATGCATTGGCTACATCCATTAATACACATGGTCTTGCCCTTTGCAGACAGAAAGAACATGTACACACATTGCACCTTTTTCAATGAAACAAAATGCAAACTTCATCCCCCAGAGTAATGCTTTGACCAGAGTCGACCTGCCTGGCAGTTAACTGTCAGTCATTAGTTATCTGGTGCATTTTCCATGGCAATGTCTCTACCAATCAGTATCCACTTGCCAACCAATCAGAACTCGCTTCTCATGCACTATAAATTGTTGTTCCCTTTGCATTTGATATTCTTGTGAATTTTCCTAATGAATGAAAAGCTTCATGTATTTTTCAGAAAACTTTTGTATTTTTCAGAACTACAAAAGCACAAAATACTCAGATGCTGAAGGTCTGAAATAAAACAGAAAATGCTGTAAAGACTCATCAGGTCTGGCAGCATCCAGTGTGAAACAGAGTTGACTCTTAAATCGGCCTCGCAGGTGGAGGATGCGGTCAAGAAGGCGTACGGCGTACTGGCCTTCATTAATCGAGGGATTGAGTTTAGGAGTCGGGAGATAATGCTGCAGCTTTATAGGACCCTGGTTAGACCCCACTTGGAGTACTGCGCGCAGTTCTGGTCACCTCATTACAGGAAAGATGTTGAAGTCATTGAAAGGGTGCAGAGGAGATTTACAAGGATGTTGCCTGGATTGGGGGGCATGCCTTATGAGGATAGGTTGAGGGAGCTTGGTCTCTTCTCCCTGGAGAGACGAAGGATGAGAGGTGACCTGATAGAGGTTTACAAGATGTTGAGAGGTCTGGATAGGGTAGACTCTCAGAGGCTATTTCCAAGGGCTGAAATGGTTGCTACGAGAGGACACAGGTTTAAGGTGCTGGGGGGTAGGTACAGAGGAGATGTCAGGGGTAAGTTTTTCACTCAGAGGGTGGTGGGTGAGTGGAATCGGCTGACGTCAGTGGTGGTGGAGGCAAACTCGTTGGGGTCTTTTAAGAGACTTCTGGATGAGTACATGGGATTTAATGGGATTGAGGGCTATAGATAGGCCTAGAGGTGGGGATGTGATCGGCGCAACTTGTGGGCCGAAGGGCCTGTTTGTGCAGTGGCTTTCTATGTTCTAACATTCCAAGTCTAATATGACTTCTTCTGAATTGTGAATATTTTTTGAATAATTCTTTCATGGGATGTGAGTGTCATTGGCAAGGCTAGCATTTTTTGCTCATTTCTAATCGGCCTTCAGAAGGTAGTGGTGAGCCAATTTCTTGAAACACTGCAGTCCATCTGATGTAGGTGTGGGTGTAGGTACATCCACAATACTGTAAAGGAGAGAGTTCCACGATTTTGACCCGGTGGTTGTGAAGGAATGGCAATCTATTTCCAAGTCTGGATGGTGTGTGACTTGGAAGGGACCTTACAGTTCCCATGCATCTGATGCCCTGTCCAACTAAGTGGTAGAGGTTGTGGGTTTGGCAGGTGCTGTCCACAGAGAGCACTGCCTCTTGTATATGGTGCACACTGATATCACCATGCATTATTAATGGGAGGAAGTGCGGTACAAGGGTGTTCAGGTTAGGAAGGATTAATATGGGACTGGAGAAACAGTACCACCCACATTATGACATAGAGTCACATGACAGTGTGTAGCGAGAATCTGAGAGAAGTTGACATGAAGATAACATCTGGACAGGGCTTTGCCTTAGAGATATGTTGTGTGTTAACAATAAATAGTTTACGTTCAACCACACAAGCCTCCAGATCTTTTGGTGAGGTACCAGGCAACCTTACAACAGTAGATGGGCGGCTTTGCCCTGGATGGCCTTGAATCTCTTCAGTGTTGTTGGCACTGCACTCATCCATGCAAGTGGAGAGTTATCCGTCACACCCCTGACTTGGTTCTCTAATACCACACTCGGTCAAATGCTTCAAGAATGTCAAGGGCAATTATTCACATCTTACTTTTGGAATTCAACTTTTTTGTCCATTTTGGACCAAAGCTGTAATGAGTTACAAATGCGTGTACCAATATAAATTGGATTAATTTGGCACAATGGAAATCAGGCCTTATAGCAGCTGGATCTAATGCCAGGCTTGATTTCTAATGATCCTATTTCAGGATAACTTGTGAAATAAAGTTTAAAGTTTATTAGTGTCACAAGTAGTGGTCGATGAGGTGCCAAACAAGTGAACTGCTTTGTTCTAGATGGTGTCAAGCATCTTGAGTGTTGTTGGAGCTGCACTCATCTAGGGAAGTGAAGAGTATTTCATCACATTTCCATCTAGAGCCTTGTAGATAGTGGGCAGACTTTGGAGAGTCGGGAGGCTAGTTACTTGCTGCAGAATTCCCAGTCTCTGACCCGTTCTTGGAGCCACCATATTAAAATGGATGGTCCAGTTCAGTTTCTGGCTAATGGTAGCCCCCAGTGCAAATGGTGATTCAGCTACAGTAATGCCATTGAATATCAAGGGGAGATGATTAAATTCTTTCTTTTGCAGATGGTCATTGCCTGGCACTTGTGTGCTATGAATGTTACTTGCCACTTATCAGCCCGAGCCTGAATGTTATCCAGTTCTGCTGCACATGGACATGGCCTGCTTCAGTATCTGAGCAGTGGTGAATGATTCTGAACATTGTGCAATTATCAGCGGACATCCCCACTTATGGTGGAGGGAAGGTCATTGATGGAGCAGCTGAAGATGGTTGGGCCTAGGAACTCCAGCAGTGATACCCTGGAGCTGAGGTGATTGACCTCCAACAACCACAACCTTCTTCCTTTGTGCCAAGTATAACTCCAACCATTGTAGAGTTTACCCATGATTCCCATCGATTCCAGTTTTCTTAGGGCTCCTTGATGCCACACTTGGTCAAATGCTGCCTTGATGTCACTCTCACCTCGCCTCTGGAATTTAGCTCTTTTGGCTCAAATGAGTTCTGGAGCTGAGTGGCCCTAGCAGAACCCAAACTGAGTGTCCATGAGCTGGTTAGTGCTGAACAAGTGCTGCTTGATAGCACTATTCATGATCCCTTCTGTCACTTTGCTGATGATCAAGAGTAGACTGATGGGGCAGTAATTGGCCGGGTTGGGTTTGTCCTGCTTTTAGTGGACAGGACATATCAGGATAGTTTCAACATTGTCAGGTAAATGCCAGTGTTGTAGCTGTACTGGAACAGTACAACTAGCTAGGGGCAGAGTTAGTTTTGGATTACAAGTCTCCAGTACTAATATCAGGGTTCATGGCCTTTGCAGTATCCAGTGCCTTCAGCTGTTCCTTGATATCATTGGAAGTGAACTGACATCTGTGATGCTGGAGACTCAGGAGGAGGCCAAGATGGATCATCCATATACCAATTCTGGCTGAAGATAGTTGCAATGATTCAGCCTTATCCTTTGCACTGATGTGCTGAATTCCCCTTTCACTGTGGATGGGGATATTTGTGGAGTCTCCTCCACTGTTTAACCGTCTACCATCATTTATGACTGGATAGGTTACATGCTTATAAAGACCTTTGCTATTTCCTTCCTCATTAAATGTCTTTCACATTCTCTGCTCATTGTTCTAATCTCCATTTGCACCTCTTTATGAGATGTTCCACATTCCTCATGATTATCTTTTATATTGTTAGCCCTATCTTG
This sequence comes from Mustelus asterias, assembly GCF_964213995.1. Classification (NCBI taxonomy): domain Eukaryota; kingdom Metazoa; phylum Chordata; class Chondrichthyes; order Carcharhiniformes; family Triakidae; genus Mustelus; species Mustelus asterias. The sequence continues at coordinate 90,626,401 of NC_135806.1, read as the reverse complement.
ATTATAGGCTTCCAAAAAACAAAGAACAAAGAAAATTACAGCACAGGAACAGGCCCTTCGGCCCTCCATGCCTGCAGCCCCTACCCTTCCGGGGATTATATCCTTCTATTCCCATCCTATTCATGTATTCGCCCAGATGCCACTTAAAAGTCACTATTGTATCTGCTCCCACTACCTCCCCCAGCAGCGAGTTCCAGGCATCCACCACCCGCTGTGTAAAAAGATTTGCCTCGTACATCTCCTTTAGCCTTGCCCCTCGCATCTTAAACCTATGCCCCCCCCTAGTAATTGACTCTTCCACCCTGGGGAAAAAGCTTCTGACTGTCCACTCTGTCCATGCCCCTCATAATTTTGCAGACTTTTATCAGGTCGCCCCTCAACATCCAGTTTAAAGTTTTACTTTTGTTTTCTGTCTATTTATCCTCGGAATGTTAGATCTTGATAAAGCATCTTTTCACCTGACAGCGAAATATATACATACATATTGTGCTCCGTGCATTTCTAACTGTTAACCTAAGGGTCTGTTTACTGTTTACTATCTTGCCTAGACAGATAATTTGGGTCATATCCCCCTATTATCCCAGTGAACCGTGCCTGTTTCAAATATAGCATGTTGGCTTTGATTGTTCATCATCTTCTTGGGCACGCAGTGGCACAGTTGTTAGCACTGTTGCCTCACAGTGCCAGGGACCCAGGTTTGATTCGGACCTTAGGTGACTGTGTGGTGTTTGCACATTTTCCCTGTGTCTGCATGGGTTTCCTCTGGGTCCAAAGATATGTGGGTTACATGGATTGGCCATGGGAAATGCTCAGGGTTGCGGGGTGGGGGGCCTGGGTAAGATGCTCTTTTAGAGAGTGGGTGCAGACTCAATGGGCTGAATGGCCTCATTCTGCACTGTAGGATACTATGGTCCTTATAAAGGAACTTCCACATGTAAATAGCATGTTATGGTGAACTTGCATTCTTCAAGCAGTGGTGGCACTGTGGTCTCTCAATTTTGCCTTTCCTACATAGCAAGGCAACTCCTGTGCTCCAACTAACTTCACAAATTTCTATCAGTTTTGAATTAATTTAGAAATCATATCAAATCAAAGTATTAACTGAAAATAAGGATACATTGTATGACTTGAATTACATCTGCAAACACTAATCCCACTCTCTAACCCCACTGTATCTGCAGATTACACTAGGTTTGACTCCCTGTGGTAGAAATTGGATCTTGTTATGCTTGATTTTAGGTGCAAAATGAGACAAATAGAAGGTTAATTTTGCAGTCCTTTCTCCTGTACTCCAAGAACTGCTGAGTTATGTCTGGTGCTGGATATTGGTTTGAGTGAAAACCAGGTGTCCCTGGCAGTGAAACCAATTAAGTGTTAGGTAGTTTATCTTTGCTAATTAGGGGTTCAATACTTTTTAAGGGCTCCTCAGGGAGGTTAGTCAATGCTGAGGGGAGCAGGTGTCAAATTTGCACCAGTCCCTGATTTTTGATTGCTTTTTTAAACGTAGCTGAATTTCAACCCAGAAGAAGCAGTGGAGCTCCTCACAGTTTTGCTGCGGTTTAATGTGGGAATGTGGTTACTCAATCGTGTTCTCCGGGCAGCACAGTTGGGCAGTGGCTAGCACTGCTGCCTCACAGCGCCAGGGACCCGGGTTCGATTCAGGCCTCGGGTGACTGTGTGCAGTTTGCACATTCTCCCCGTGCCTGCGTGGGTTTCCTCCAGATGCTCCGGTTTCCTCCCACAGTCCAAAGATGTCCAGGTTAGTTGGATTGGCCACAGTAAATTGCACCTCAGTCAAGGAGATTAGCAGGGTAAATACGCAGGGTTACAGGGATAGGGCCTGGGTGGGACTGTTGTAGGTGCAGGCTCAAAGGGCCGAATGGCCTTCCTCTGCAATGCAGTGAGTCTATGATTCTATTCTATGACTCTTTCTACCTCCCCCAGGGTCTAACTGGGGGCCAACATCAGTGTGATAGACAACCCAAATTGGAGCACCGGTAACCTGCCTCTGGATATTTTGACAAGCAAGTGCAGCTTGCCAAAACTTTTTGATGATCACCAATTTCAGACGAACCTCTAGGTTTAGTTGTGAGCTTGGGGTGTGTTCTCCACTTGAGAAAAGGCCTAATACAATCTTTAAGTCGGTGTATGAAATGTCATATGAAATTGATTGCTCTTCTGTATTCAGTTTGATTTTCTTCTGTACATTTAGAACCATAAAAAATTACAGCTCAGAAACAGGCCTTTTGGCCCTTCTTGTCTGTGCCGAACCATTTTATGCCTAGTCCCACTGACCTGCACTTGGACCATATCCCTCCACACCCCTCTCATCCATGAACCCGTCCAACTTTTTCTTAAATGTTAAAAGCATTTACCACTTTATCCGGCAGCTCATTCCACACTCCCACCACTCTCTGCGTGAAGAAGCCCCCCCTAATATTCCCTTTAAACTTTTCTCCTTTCACCCTTAACCCATGCCCTCTGGTTTTTTTCTCCCCTAGCCTCAGCGGAAAAAGCCTGCTTGCATTCACTCTATCTATACCCATCAAAATCTTATACACCTCTATCAAATCTCCCCTCAATCTTCTACGCTCCAGGGAATAAAGTCCCAACCTATTCAATCTCTCTCTGTAACTCAGCTTCTCAAGTCCCGGCAACATCCTTGTGAACCTTCTCTGCACTCTTTCAACCTTATTTACATCCTTCCTGTAACTAGGTGACCAAAACTGTACACAATACTCTAAATTCGGCCTCACCAATGCCTTATATAACCTTACCATAACACTCCAACTTTTATACTCGATACTCCGATTTATAAAGGCCAATGTACCAAAGGCACTCTTTACGACCCTATCCACCTGTGACGTCACTTTTAGGGAATTCTGTACCTGTATTCCCAGATCCCTCTGTTCAACTGCACTCTTCAGAGTCCTACCATTTACCCTGTACGTTCTACTTTGGTTTGTCCTTCCAATGAGCAATATCGCACACTTGTCTGCGTTAAATTCCATTTGCCATTTTTCAGCCCATTTTTCTAGTTGGTCCAAATCCCTCTGCAAGCTTTGAAAACCTTCCTCACTGTCCACTACACCTCCAATCTTTGTATCATCAGCAAACTTGCTGATCCAATTTACCACATTATCATCCAGATCATTGATATAGATGACAAACAACAATGGACCCAACACCGATCCCTGCGGCACACCACTAGTCACAGGCCTCCACTCAGAGAAGCAATCCTCCACAACCACTCTCTGGCTTCTTCCATTGAGCCAGTGTCTAATCCAATTTACTACCTCCCCATGTATACCTAGCAACTGAACCTTCCTAACTAACCTCCCATGAGGGACCTTGTCAAAGGCCTTGCTGAAATCCAGGTAGACAACATCCATCGCCTTCCCTTCATCCACTTTCCTGGCAACCTCCTCGAAAAACTCGAATAGATTGGTCAAACATGACCTACCACGCACAAAGCCATGTTGACTCTCCCTAATAAGTCCCTGTCTATCCAAATATTTGTAGATCCTATCCCTTATCACACCTTCCAATAACTTGCCCACCACCGATGTCAAACTTGCTGGCCTATGATTTCCCGGATTTCTTTTGGAACCTTTTTTAAACAACGGAACAACATGAGCCACCCTCCAATCATCCGGCACCTCCCCCGTGAATACTGACATTTTAAATATGTCTGCCAGGGCCCCTGCAAGTTCAACACTAGCTTCCCTCAAGGTCCGTGGGAATACCCTGTCCGGTCCTGGGGATTTATCCACTCTGATTTGCCTCAAGACAGCGAGCACCTCCTCCCCTTTAATCTGTAAAGGTTCCATGACCTCCCTACCTGTTTGCCCTATTTCCGTAGACTCTATGCCGGTTTCCTCAGTAAATACGGATGCAAAAAAACCATTTAGTATCTCCCCCATCTCTTTTGGTTCCATACACAGTCTACCACTCTGGTCTTCAAGAGGACCAATTTTATCCCTCACTATCCTTTTGCTCCTAACATACCTATAGAAGCTCTTTGGATTTTCCTTCACTCTCTCTGCCAAAGCAACCTCATGTCTTCTTTTAACCCTGTATGTTTTCATTTTAAATGTCTGCACTCATTTACAGAGCGCTTGTTGCCCTTCTGGTGGGTGGGAAGGAATCTGGCATCATTATCAATTTGTTGTAAAGTCTTCAAGCTGAAACATTAACTCAGATTTTTCCTCCAGAGATGTGATCAGGTCTGCTGAACATCCCCAGCATTTTCTGTTTATAATACAGTTTTTCATCATCTGCAGCATTGTTCTTCTGTCCCATCAAAGCAGGTAGGCAGGTTAAAGTACCAATATATGAGTTTTACTTTATTAGGAGTTGAGCAGCAAGGAATGTTTAACAAAAACAGAAAATGCTGGAAAATCTCTGGAGAGAGAATAGAGCCGACGTTTCGAGTCTGGATTCCACAGATGCTGTCAGACCTGCGAAGATTTTCCAGCATTTTCAGTTTTTGTTTCAGATTCCAGCATCCGCAGTATTTTGCTTTTAGCGAGGAATGTTTATTAGTCGCCTCTTGCTGCTTTGTTATTTTTATGCCACTGAAACATGGTGTGCTTGCTGCCCTTGGCATGATGGGTATCACATCAGCACCAGTAGCAAGCTGCAACTTAATGGCTACATTAAAAAAAAACTTTCACATTTAGTTTTCAGCAATCACAAAGGACATTCTCCTGAATTCTCAGAATCTCGATTGTGAGTAGGAGCAAACGAAAATGGATCGCTATTTCATTAAATAACTGAATTGAAACACCCACCAAGTAATCTCAGCATGAGGAACTGAACACCAAGGGCGTACGATTTGTATTCAGGATTCACAGACCTGTAGGGGCAAAGAAAGAAAACCAATTAACATCCACTAGACATCACTGTCCGGACAACAGACTTAATCCTAGCGATAACCTCGTCTCCATGTAAAACCTGCACTCGCATAGTGGCAATCTGGTGCCTGCTGTACTGTAGTACACTCATACTCTTAACTAACTCATTAACCTTGTGCATCCTGCCCTTTCAGAGAGCTGCTAGTGTATTGCGAGCAGCATCCATTTCAAGCAAATAACAACTAAAGAAACAATTAACTTTCAGACGATTTCAGTTGGTTGCTAGGGAAAAGAATACGTTGCCTTGTTATATTACTGGAGACATTTTTTCTATCCAGCACTGTGGAACCTAGTTTACACTGCACGAGATTACGCAGCACCAGCAGCAGTAGAAACATAACATTTCAGACTGATTCGATTATTTAAAATCTGTTATTGCTCTATAAGTTGCTTCTTGAAACAATGCTGTGGGGTATTAGTACCCAAAGCGAAGGCTTTTCATCTTTCCAATATTTTTGTCACTGTGTTAATCAGTTCATTTCAAAGCCCAAGTTGATTTGGGAGGTTCACATAGAGCTCCAATTAATGTTGACTTGAGAAAAGCAACTCGAGATAAATTAACTGGGGCTGGAGTGAACTCTGAGTGACTTCCTTGAGATGCATCTTATCTGTAGATTTGCCTTCAGTCCAGTAATGCTTTATGTCTATGTGACTCTTCTATAGACATGTGTGAATAATGAAATCGGAAGGAGCTGTAATTTGTAGAGGTTGAATTTTTCGCCACATGACATTTGAAAGGACCAATACTATTGTTTTTAATTATTTTTTTTCAAGGTATGTGTTGAGCCAAAGTGCAGAGCTTGCCTATAAATTAGCTGAAGCAGATACAACTATCTCAGAATATTCTTAAAGCAACATTATAGATTGCCATTGGAAAGTTCACTCACCTGATCAGAATCACGACAGAAGGAGTCTGTGCCATTGCACCTATCAGACTTCCAATACAAACAACTGCAAAGAATGCTGGGAAAGCATTTCCACAATTTGTTCTGGGACATCGTCCGGACATAGCTGTGGCATTCTGGGCAAATTCAGTGTTGATACAGGCACAGCTGGTAAGATTCTAACAAAAGAGAAAACATTATAAGAGAATCTGAAATAATAAACATTGTCAAAACAACATCTTATTAGAAGAATTAAAAATAGCAAATACTGGAAAAACTCAGCAGGTCTGACAGCGTCTGTGGAGAATAACAGAGTTAACATCAAAAGGACTCAGAACATTAACTCTGTTTTCTGTGAACTCTGGACCAGCCGCCACCATGTCTAAATGCCAGAGCAGCTGCCGCAGTCGCCAGATGCCCAGACTGTGAGGAGAGAGTGAGGTCCGCATTCTTGGAGCAGGGCAGTGATGTGAAGCTGCCAGCCACTGAACTGAGTAACCTTGGGTGGAGGGGGAGGCAAACCCCCTATCCCGGTTTGTTCTGTGTTTCAGGGATGCTGTGGATGATACACAGAAGCTGTGCTACTCAGGGCTTGTTTGGCTGACTTAGTGTTACCTAATTTGAATTTATACAGTATTTTTGTTACTCCAGCTAGGAATGCACGTAGACGGTACAATATTTCAACTTGTGCATTAGTTTATCGGGGCAAGAAATGTCCAAAGGAACCGAACTCCAGCTTTAGCAGTGATTCCCATGGGAAGCCATGGTTCACTTGAAGTCATCACTCTCAAAGTCACAATTTTCAGGAATGTTACAAGTTACGGTGAAGATTTGCTGTATCCTATGTTTGCTGTCCATTAATTTTGAATCTATGTCCTCCTGGTCTATTGCTAAATTTAATTTGAAGTAAAACTTCTCTCTTCACTGCACTATATCTGAAATAAGAATTTTGGGAGCTAGGTAGGAAATTAGCAAATGTAGTAATCTCCAGATTACTCCTGGAGATTGGATCAGCGATGGGAAGCTGGGGGAGAGAGTTCACAGGTCTGAGTTATAGCTGTCAGGGAAAAACTCTTTTACAATGTTCTGGGCTTCTTTGTGAAACATAATTCTAGAAACCTACAAACATAAAATATGAATTTATTTAGCATCGTACATGAAACAATAGACTATGTTAGATCAACATTGCAATCAATTAATATTACATTAAATGCCCAATTCATTTTCTCCCTTTACCAATTTTACACAAAAGTTTATTTATTAGTCACAAGTAGACTTACATTAACACTGCAATGAAGTTTCTGTGAAAATCCCTGAGTCGCCACACTCCGGCGCCTGTATACTGAGGGAGAATTTAGCATGGCCAATGCACCTAACCAGCACGTCTTTCAGACTGTGGGAGGAAACCGGAGCACCTGGAGGAAACCCACGCAGACAAGAGGAGAACGTGCAGACTCCGCACAGACAGTGACCAAAGCCGGGAATCGAATCCGGGTACCTTGCATTGTGAGGCAGCAGTGCTAACCACTGTGTCACCATGCCACCAGCTAAAATTCAAAGATGGTCAAAGAAATCCATGCTTCCAGGCTATAACCCTATGTCCCATACTCCTAAACCCCATCGAGGCTAAAACACTAGAACTGTGCATACACAACGATGGCAACAATCACACTGATAAAAATAGAAGGATAATGCAGATGAATGCATGGCTAGAAAGATGGTGCAGGGACGAAGGCTTTACGTTTGTGGGATATTGCGACCAGCTCTGGACCAGACATTGGGGACTGGATGGGTTGCACCTAAATAGAGCTGGATTATAGTAACTTGATGTGGAGATGCCGGCGTTGGACTGGGGTAAACACAGTAAGAAGTTTAACAACACCAGGTTAAAGTCCAACAGGTTTATTTGGTAGCAAAAGCCACACAAGCTTTCGGAGCTGCAAGCCCCTTCTTCAGGCGAGTGGGAATTCTGTTCACAAACAGAGCATATAAAGACACAACCTCAATTTACATGAATAATGGTTGGAATGTGAATACTTACAACTAATCAAGTCTTTAAGAAACAAAACAATGTGAGTGGAGAGAGCATCAAGACAGGCTAAAAAGATGTGTATTGTCTCCAGACATGACAGCCAGTGAAACTCTGTGGGGGTTACAAATAGTGTGCCATGAACCCAATATCCCGGTTGAGGCCGTCCTCGTGTGTGCGGAACTTGGCTATCAGTTTCTGCTCAGCGACTCTGCGCTGTCGTGTGTCGCGAAGGCCGCCTTGGAGAACGCTTACCCGAATATCAGAGGCCGAATGCCCGTGACCGCTAAAGTGCTCCCCAACAGGAAGAGAACAGTCTTGCCTGGTGATTGTCGAGCGGTGTTCATTCATCCGTTGTCGCAGCGTCTGCATAGTTTCCCCAATGTACCATGCCTCGGGACATCCTTTCTTGCAGCGTATCAGGTAGACAACGTTGGCCGAGTTGCAAGAGTATGTGCCGTGTACCTGGTGGATGGTGTTCTCACGTGAGATGATGGCATCTGTGTCGATGATCCGGCACATCTTGCAGAGGTTGCTGTGGCAGGGTTGTGTGGTGTCATGGTCACTGTTCTCCTGAAGGCTGGGTAGTTTGCTGCGGACAATGGTCTGTTTGAGGTTGTGCGGTTGTTTGAAGGCAAGAAGTGGGGGTGTGGGGATGGTCTTGGCGAGATGTTCGTCTTCATCAATGACATGTTGAAGGCTCCGGAGGAGATGTCGTAGCTTCTCCGCTCCGGGGAAGTACTGGACAACGAAGGGTACTCTGTCCACTGTGTCCCGTGTTTGTCTTCTGAGGAGGTCGGTGCGGTTTTTCGCTGTGGCGCGTTGGAACTGTTGATCAACTGTTAAGCAGAAACTGATAGCCAAGTTCCGCACACACGAGGACGGCCTCAACCGGGATATTGGGTTCATGGCACACTATTTGTAACCCCCACAGAGTTTCACTGGCTGTCTTGTCTGGAGACAATACACATCTTTTTAGCCTGTCTTGATGCTCTCTCCACTCACATTGTTTTGTTTCTTAAAGACTTGATTAGTTGTAAGTATTCACATTCCAACCATTATTCATGTAAATTGAGGTTGTGTCTTTATATGCTCTGTTTGTGAACAGAATTCCCACTCACCTGAAGAAGGGGCTTGCAGCTCCGAAAGCTTGTGTGGCTTTTGCTACCAAATAAACCTGTTGGACTTTAACCTGGTGTTGTTAAACTTCTTATTATAGTAACTTGGCAGGGATGTGGAAACCAGGAGGAAATATCAGAGAAGAATAGCAAGGTTTTCAGAATACTGGGAGAGATATGTGGCACGTGAGTAGGGAACAGTTATTAGGTGATGTCAGAGTAAGGGAGATTGCAATGAAGTCTAAATCAGGGTTAATGTGTGTTTATGTGAATGCACAGAGTGTGATAAATAAGATTGGTAAGTTACAGCCACAGTTTACCATATGGGCAGTATGACTTTATGGCTATAAAAGAGTCCTGCTTCAAAGAAGGACAGGACTGGGTGTTAAATATTCCTGGATACAAGGTGTTCAGGAAAGATAGGAAAGAAAGGAAAGGGGAATGAGTGTGATTTTGATTGAACAGAGCCTTGCAGTGCTGGAGAAAGAAGATATCCCGGAGGATATAAGGACAGAACCTATTTGACTCGAGCTAAGCAAAGAAAAGTGTAATTGCATTGCTTGGTGTAGTCTATAGGCCAACAACTAGGGGGAAAGGTGTGAAGGAACAAAAACACAATAAATTACGGGATAGGTGCAAGATATTTGGAGTAGTTATAATGGGGAACTTTAATTGTATGAATGTAAACTGGGATAGTAGCAGTGTAAAAGGCAGAGAGGGCAGAGACATTTTCTACAGCAGCATGTTTCCAATCCACTCTAGGCCTGGTTCTTGGGAATGAGATGAGTCGAGTGGATCAAGTGTCAATAAGAAAGCATCCAGGGGACAATGATCATTTTATCATAAGGTTTAGGTTGGCTCTGGAAAAGGACAAAGACAAATCCAGAGTAAAATAATTAACTCGGGGAAAGCCAACTTCACTGGAGTAAGAATGGATCTGGACCAGACAAATTGGAATCAAAGGCTGGCAGGAAAATCAACTGAACAATGCACCTTCAAGAGGAGATAGTTTGGGCACTGTCAAGAAATATTCCTTTGAAAGGCAAAAGTAAGGAAAACAAATCCTTGGCACGGTAGCACAGTGGTTAGCACTGCTGCTTCACAGCTCCAGGGACCTGGGTTCGATTCCCGGCTTGGGTCACTGTCTGTGTGGAGTTTGCACATTCTCCTCGTGTCTGCGTGGGTTTCCTCCGGGTGCTCCGGTTTCCTCCCACAGTCCAAAGATGTGCGGGTTAGGTTGACTGGGCATGTTAAAATTGCTCCTTAGTGTCCTAGGATGCGTAGATTAGAGGGATTAGTGGGTAAAATATGTAGGGATATGGGGGTAGGGCCTGGGTGGGATTGTGGTCGGTGCAGACTCGATGGGCCGAATGGCCTCTTTCTGTACTGTAGGGTTTCTATGATGATTTCTTCTATGATGAGAGTTCCCTGCATGATAAAAGAGATAGCAATTAAGATGAATAAGGGAAAGTGTGTTTGTGACAGATGACAAGTAGATCATACAACGGTGAAAAGGATGAATATAGAAGGTTCACGGGAGAAGTGAAAAAGCAAATAAGAGAAGCAAAGAGAGAGTATGAACAGAGGCAGGGAGCTAACCTAAAAGGGAATCCCAAAGTCTTCTCTCAACATATCCATGATGAAGAGGAGTAGGGCTGACTAGGGCCAAAAAGGAGATTTATACAGGGAGACCGGAGGAATAGCAGAGGTATTACATTAGTACTTTGCCAAGGGAGAATACACTAACCAGACCAGGGTGAAAGAGGAGATAATTAATACACTAGAAGGAATTAAAATTGATAAGGAGGAAAAAACGGATATGCTATCCATACTTGTAGTTGATAAAACATCAGAACTGGATGAGATACATCCAAGGATATGGAGAGAAGTGAATAGAAATTGAGGAGACACTGGCAGAGGTAACAGAGAGGGACAGAACAGGTTGAGAGAGAAGTTAATAAAGGATACAGTATGCCTGGCTTTATTAATAGGAGCATAGAGTACAGTATACAGTATACAGTACATGTATATGATACTAGTTTGGCCTCAGTTGGAGTATTGCATCCAATTTTGGGGATCGTGTTCGAGAAAAGATGTGATGGCATTGGCGAAGGAGTGTAGAAAAGATTCATGACAATGATCTAGGGTTAAGGAACTTCAGTTATGAAGAAAGATTTAAGTCGTTGGGACTGTTTTCTTGGAGAGGACAAACAAAGAACAAAGAAAATTATAGCACAGGAACAGGCCCTTCGGCCCTCCAAGCCTGCACCGACCATGCTGCCCATCTGAACTAAAATCCCTACCCTTCCTGGGACCATATCCCTCCATTCCCATCCTATTCATGTATTTGTCAAAATGCCCCTTAAAAGTCATTATTGTATCTGGAGTTGAGAGAATATTTGATGTTAGTTTTCAAAATCATGACAAGATAGATAGAGAGAAGCTGTTCATATCCATGAAGGAAGTGAGAACAAGAGGGCGCAGATTGAAAGTAATTGGCAAAAGAAGCAAAGGTGACATGAGGAGAAACTTTTTCAGTGGTTCAGGTCTGGAATGCACTGCCTGAGAGTGTGGTGGAGGCAGGTTCAATTGAGGCAGTCAAAAGAGAATTAGACTGAAAGGAAAAAATGCAGGGTTCCAGGGAGAAGGCAGGGGAATGGCACAAGGTGAATTTCTCAGTACCGATACAAAAGGCTGAGTGGCCTCCTTTGTGCACTGTAACAATTCTTTGATTCTGTGATGTAGAGTCACGTTCTACTCCAGAAATTGAATATTGCTGAAATGAGAGGTATATTGATGAAGCCTTTAGCCTCGGACAAACACAAGAATACTAAAATTCAAACTACCACAACAATTTGTATTACAGGAGAAAAGCGTGCTGATTGGTTGGTCGGCAAGTCGATTCTGATTGGCCAAGGTGTTGACTCCCATGGTTGATAGGTCCCTCAACCAAGTCCGACCCATTTCCTGCACTTCTGTCCTCAACCCCAACCCCTCCTAGAACCACGATAGAGTCCTCCTTGTCCTCACCTTCCGGCCCAGCAACCCCTGCATCCAAAGAATCATCCTCTACCGTTTCCGCTACCTCCATCATGATGCCAGCACTCAACTTATCTTCTCCATCCCTCCCCTGTCATCATTCCAAAGTGACCATTCCTTCTGTAGCACCTTGGTTTCCCTCCTCAATCACCCCCAACACCTTGTCCTCTTCCCATTGCACCTTCCCAGGAAAATGCAGGACATGTAACCCTCTTACTTCCTTCTTCCTCATCACGCAAGGCCCCAAACCTTCCTGGTGAAGCAGCAATTTACATGTGCTTCTTTTAATTTAGTTTACCCTATTCGCTGCTCACAATGTGGTTTGCTCTCCATTGTGGAAACCAAATGCAGATTGAATGACCGCTTTACACCACATCTCTGCCCAGTCCACAAGAATGACCCTGACTTTCCAGTGGCCACCCACTTTAATTTGCTCTCATGCTGACATCGTCACCCTTGGCCTGCTGCACTGTTCCAGTAAAGCTCATCGCAGAGTTGAGGAATGGCATCTCACCCTTTGGTTTGAAATTTTACACCCTTCTGGGCACAACGCTTGAGTTCAAAAATTTAAGGCTAAAAACGCTGTCTCCCATTTTGTTTCTCTCTTTTTGCACGTGTGCTGGTCTGAGTCTTGTTTTTTATGTTTTTCCTTTCGGACATAACTATTCATTATTCTGCCACTCACAGCCACTCTGGATAAACCTTTTCTGTCCTTCCTCTAGCCATTATCACTCCCTTTGCCTTTTGTACGGTGACATTTTTGTCACATCACTTCTCCTGCAGCCTACAATACGACAGATCATCCCTTTTGTTCTTCTTCCGCCCTTTCACTTGCTCGAAGTCTGTTAGATTTCCATCTCCCTTCAGTTCTGAAGAATGCTCCTTGACCTGAAGCGTCTAATCTCTTGCTCTCTACACAGACACTGGCAGACCTACGGCGCACTTCCAGCACTTTCTGCTTTCCTTCCAGGAAGCTGGCAGCACCCTCGAGCGCATTTGGAGCTATTAGCTCAAAATTTATTCATTCAATTTAGAAAAGAAAAGTGTCAGAGAATTAACAAATTACACACTGTACCATCCAATCTCAACAGCATGAATTAATTATAAAGCCCGATAGCAGCAAATCAATATTTGGGATGTTTGCAATCTTAAAATTGGGCAGAAAAATCACATTGGAAAGGTTTCCCAATAAGCAAATGCAATGACAATCCGGTAAGATATACTTAGTTGGTTTTCACAAGCACAAAGCTGAATGGTTTCGAAGCTCGACACTATTTCTTGGTGATGTGATCCTGGACTGCAAAGTCATTTGTGTTTATGTGGTGCCCTCTGGTGGCATGGAGATGTTCTACAAGGAGCACAATCCTATTCTCATTTAACTTCGATACATCTACTCTTTCCAGATGGGATACTTGGGAAAACTAGGAGCCGCAGCTGACTTTCTTCCCCTGAACCCAGAGGGCGGTTATACTTCGAGAAAAAAAGTAATTGGTCCTGGATCTTCCAAGGAGCAGCAACCATCGTTGGATTCCCACTCGACTCGAACTTTTCCCCCACCTTGACACCGCTCCATATTTCCTGCTGGGTCTTCCGCGTCCGGCTTCCTCAGAAATGAGGAGTGCTATGTCTCTCAGAGAACTCCATTGGATCTCAGTAGAGTCGGGGAAGGGTTGAGAACTTCAAGTCTTTAGGTGTCCAGATCACCAACAACCTGTCCTGGTCCCCCCATGCCGACACTATAGTTAAGAAAGCCCACCAACGCCTCTACTTTCTCAGAAGACTAAGGAAATTTGGCATGTTAGCTACAACTCTCACCAATCTTTACAGATGCACCATAGAAAGCATTTTTTCTGGTTGTATCACAGCTTGGTATGGCTCCTGCTCTGCCCAAGACCGCAAGGAACTACAAAAGGTCGTGAATGTAGCCCAATCCATCACGCAAACCAGCCTCCCATCCACTGACTCTGTCTACACTTCCTGCTGCCTCAGCAAAGCAGCCAGCATAATTAAGGACCCTACGCACCCCGGACATTCTTCCACCTTTTTCCTTCGGGAAAAAGATACAAAAGTCTGAGGTCACGTATTAACTGACTCAAGAACAGTCTCTTCCCTGCTGCCGTCAGACTTTTGAATGGACTTACCTCGCATTAAGTTGGTCTTTCTCTACACCCTAGCTATGACTTTAACACCACATTCGGCACTCTCTCCTTTCCTTCTCTATCAACGGTATGCTTTGTCTGTATAGCACGCAAGAAACAATACCCTTCACTGTATGTTAATACATGTTGTGGAGATGCTGGCGTTGGACTGGGGTGAACACAGTAAGAAGTCTCACAACACCAGGTTAAAGTCCAACAGGTTTATTTGGTAGCAAATAACATAAGCTTTTGGAGCACTGCTCCTTCGTCAGATGGAGTGGAAATGTGCTCTCAAACAGTGCAAACAGACAAAATCAAGTTGCAGAATACTGATTAGAATGCGAATCCTCTGACTGTTTGAGAGCACATTTCCACTCCAACTGACGAAGGAGCAGTGCTCCGAAAGCTTAAGTTATTTGCTACCAAATAAACCTGTTGGACTTTAACCTGGTGTTGTGAGACTTCTTACTGTGTTATTACATGTGACAATAATTAATCAAATCAAATCAAATCCTGCCAAATCAGGACTTATGGATTTTTTAGGAAAATGACCGGGAACAAGCAGGACGTTGCAGTAAAATAACCCATAACCGAACGATGGAGGAAATTTCTGAAAAAGAGCTGATTAGTCAGGTGTAGCAAACCACTTCCTACCCTCTTGATGTGATGGAAGTAGCGTATAATGAAAGCAAGGTTCAGATTTAATCTGAAATATTTAACTGATTCCAAAATTGTTCGGAGATGTAGCTGGGAAAATGGCCCATAACTTCATTGGATTGGCAATAGTCAGATTTCTAGCCGACTCATAGACAGGGTCAGATAGTAAGTGAAGGGGAGGGGGTGTGGGGGTTCGTTAGGGAGTCATGGCTGGGTAGGTGGTCAGTATTGTGGGAGGGGGGGTCAGAGTTGAACTTGCAGACATATTTAAAATGTCAGTATTCACGGGGGAGGTGCCGGATGATTGGAGGGTGGCTCATGTTGTTCCGTTGTTTAAAAAAGGTTCCAAAAGAAATCCGGGAAATTATCGGCCAGTAAGTTTGACGTCGGTGGTGGGCAAGTTATTGGAAGGTGTGATAAGGGATAGGATCTACAAATATTTGGATAGACAGGGACTTATTAGGGAGAGTCAACATGGCTTTGTGCGTGGTAGGTCATGTTTGACCAATCTATTCGAGTTTTTCGAGGAGGTTGCCAGGAAAGTGGATGAAGGGAAGGCGATGGATGTTGTCTACCTGGATTTCAGCAAGGCCTTTGACAAGGTCCCTCATGGGAGGTTAGTTAGGAAGGTTCAGTCGCCAGGTATACATGGGGAGGTAGTAAATTGGATTAGACACTGGCTCAATGGAAGAAGCCAGAGAGTGGTTGTGGAGGATTGCTTCTCTGAGTGGAGGCCTGTAACTAGTGGTGTGCCGCAGGGATCGGTGTTGGGTCCATTGTTGTTTGTCATCTATATCAATGATCTGGATGATAATGTGGTAAATTGGATCAGCAAGTTTGCTGATGATACAAAGATTGGAGGTGTAGTGGACAGTGAGGAAGGTTTTCAAAGCTTGCAGAGGGATTTGGACCAACTAGAAAAATGGGCTGAAAAATGGCAAATGGAATTTAACGCAGACAAGTGTGAGATATTGCACTTTGGAAGGACAAACCAAAGAAGAACGTACAGGGTAAATGGTAGGACTCTGAAGAGTGCAGTTGAACAGAGGGATCTGGGAATACAGGTACAGAATTCCCTAAAAGTGACGTCACAGGTGGATAGGGTCGTAAAGAGTGCCTTTGGTACATTGGCCTTTATAAATCGGAGTATCGAGTATAAAAGTTGGAGTGTTATGGTAAGGTTATATAAGGCATTGGTGAGGCCGAATTTGGAGTATTGTGTACAGTTTTGGTCACCTAGTTACAGGAAAGATGTAAATAAGATTGAAAGAGTGCAGAGAAGGTTCACAAGGATGTTGCCGGGACTTGAGAAGCTGAGTTACAGAGAGAGATTGAATAGGTTGGGACTTTATTCCCTGGAGCGTAGAAGATTGAGGGGAGATTTGATAGAGGTGTATAAGATTTTGATGGGTATAGATAGAGTGAATGCAAGCAGGCTTTTTCCGCTGAGGCTAGGGGAGAAAAAAACCAGAGGGCATGGGTTAAGGGTGAAAGGAGAAAAGTTTAAAGGGAATATTAGGGGGGGCTTCTTCACGCAGAGAGTGGTGGGAGTGTGGAATGAGCTGCCGGATAAAGTGGTAAATGCTTTTAACATTTAAGAAAAAGTTGGACGGGTTCATGGATGAGAGGGGTGTGGAGGGATATGGTCCAAGTGCAGGTCAGTGGGACTAGGCATAAAATGGTTCGGCACAGACAAGAAGGGCCAAAAGGCCTGTTTCTGAGCTGTAATTTTCTATGATTCTATGGTTCTATGGTAGTAGAGGGACGTAGCCAGTGGAGGGGCCATCGGGTGGTCAGTGAGGAGATCAATTGGCCAGGGTGGGTAGCTTTTACTGTAAGATAGTCGGAACCTTCTGAAGTTTGCGATCTATGTCATCCTTTCAGATGGTTCCCAGTGCAGGGTAATCACCCAACGTATGTTTGAACTCCATGGGCCATTGTCGAGCAATTCTTACCCAGGGTCTCCCGGGATTCCGGGGTCAGGAGGGGCGTTCCATAGGGTATCTTTGGGTTACTCCCTTGTTATGATGCCCCGGAGCTTGGAAATTACAGGACGATTGTTATAAGTGTGCTGCCTCCTGAAATAAAAACTAACATGTCTATCGCTTATGATACACTTAAAAAAAAATTAGAGCCAAAATAAAGAATATCATAATTTTTACAAACTAAAATCAAGTGCTCTGGGTGTGGATGTTAGATAAGAGATAGAATCATTTTCCATCATCCCATTGATGGATTGGAGTCGCATCTGGAGATCTGAAAATGTACAGTTGGACAGACAGGAATTATTGCTTAGCATCTGCTCAATATAAATGGCTTTGTGTTTTGTAACTGCTATGTTATTAGAGAAAACCATCATGAAGGGTGATTTAGCATTGATGTTATTGCTATGAGTTAAGACAGTATTGTTGCATTGATGGCAAATAACCTCAAAAATTCTGTCTTCCCATCAAAGGAAATGTTTGTCCTTATAATTCAGGGTGTCTCTCAGACTCTTTACTCTTGTTAGCCTGGTCTGTTTTGCGTAAGGGAGGAGCAGGGGTTCCACAAAGTATTATTTCACATAAACCAGGATCAAACAACTGCCCCGCCTCCCAACTAATCCATACTGATCTCACTGTGCAGGGTTTCTGTGGGCTTGAGGCCGCAGCCTGACTCCCTCACCAGTACTAACTCCCCTCCGTTGGTGGCTACGTCATTCCCAATGGTCTCTGCCAGAAGCCAGTGTCGAGGCATGTAAATGAAGCCTGTGTAATGGACATTATGCCAACTTTTGCCCCTGGATCTCAGATTCATGCCCCAGAGTTAAAATTAGTCCGTATTGTGAAGAACTTTCTGAGCAAAGCCAGGACAATTTTTGTCTGTTTTCTTTTTTGCTTCGACAACCACACAAGATTATGTACTATCTACATAGATCTTACAAATGGAAACTGGCCATTTGGCCCGACAAGTCTAAGTGATAATCTGTGCATCTCACCCTGTCAAGATATCTTTCTGTCCCTCCCTCCCTTGTGTACTTATCTAGTTTCTCCTTGCATGCTATTCTTCTCAACCCTTGCTTGTAGCCGTGAGTTGCAAATACTCTCCACCCTCTGAGCAAAGACGTTTCCCCTGAATTCCTAAATGAATTTATTAATGACTATCTTCTATTTCTGGCTCTTAGTTTTCACACGTGGAATTGTAAACCTGCTATTAAGTATCCTGCTGCATTTGCTTCAATAATGTATTGTACCCATTAGCTGCTGTCCACAATTTAGGATTCACTGATTGAGGCTGGCCGTGCTAACCCATGCACTAGGAAAATATAGAGGTAGGTTTCAGTTCAGGAAACGGCTTATAGGAATTGTGAACTGGACATGAACATGGAGATGGTATTGGGAGAGAAGCATCAAATCTATAGACATAAAGTCAGTACTGCACGAACCCCATTGTTAATGGGTATGGAAAGATTTTTTTCACCTCTAGGTCGAGGGACATGACTGCTCCCAAGGCTCTGACAATTTACAGCGTGGTGCTGAAAGCAACAGTAATATAACAGAGAAAAAGCAATTCAGATGTGAGGAGTAATATTACTGCAGTAATAACAACTGTAAGCTATCAAAGTGTAAAAGAGAATTTTAATTAAAAATTGGAACATTTTAATTCACTCACCTTGCTCCTTCCCCAAATTGTCTTCCTATGCTTGAACTGGAGCATTTTTATTTTTATAATTTACTTTTCTTTTCGGAAAGTGAATCTAATAATTTATTTGAGAGTGTGGTGAACCATCGTTGGTTCCCACTGGATAGTACTGAGCCAGGGTCTGGCCAGTACTACAAGGATGTACATATGTTACTGTTGGGTTGTGCTACTTGTTGCTGTTGGGGTTAGGGTGGGGTTGTTACACCTTTGTACTGTAGTGTTGTGGTACATCCCAGTCGGGCTCCGCCTCCTGGGAGAGGTATAAAAGTCCCTGCTCTGGCTGGGACCCCTCAGTCTGGGATCGTGTATATAATTATTGGCTGCTTCATTACAGTAAATAAAAGCCTTTATTTCCCGAGCATCTAGCCTCGTGTTTGATAACGCGCATCAGACCTTTTTCTGACCTCAAATCTTGCCTTTATTTTTCTCTAAATCGCTTCCACTAATTTTGGAGGTAGGAGAATTTTTCTTTCAATCTGGGCCCGGATGAGAGTGTAAGAGTTCGGTCGCAAACATGCATACTACAGAACTCCATCCAAAGGTTGTCGGGTCAGACACAAGTCTTCTTGGATCAGGTCTTTAACAGTGCAGACATGTGCCTATGGCACTCCCTATTCCCCAATCACGGATCCTGGAAATGTGGGATGTAGATAACTGGTTCCAGGACTGCCTGTTTAATCATACCCTTTTGCCCAACAACAATGGATTGAGGTCTTGGCACCCATCCCACCAATCTCCATGGTTCAGGTCATGGCCCCACTTCCACTTGTTCAGGAAACGAATAGCTGATAAGACTAGGCATACCTTTGCAGATGCTATGTCATGGAAATAAAAATCAGGCGTGAAGTTACACAGCATGCCGATTCATTATTACCCATTTCACATTATCACTTATGTTAAGTTGTCTTTGAGGTGGGTCCTGGAATAGCATCCACCAAGGTTGTCATGGTTTCACCCAGCCTTAAAGTTAAAAGTTTACTTATTAGTCACAAATAAGGCTTACATTAACACTGTCATGAAGTTACTGTGAAATCCCCTAGTTGCCACAGTCCAGTACCTGTTCGGATCAATGCACCTAATCAGCATGTCTTAAGGTGCAACTTAAAAGTTTTAAGTTTATTTATTATTGCCACAAGTAATCTTACATTAACACTGCAATGAAGTTAATGTGAAAATCCCCCAGTCTCCACACTCCAACGCCTCTTCGGGTAAACTCAAGGAGAATTTAGCATGGCAAATGCACCTAACCAGCACATCTTCTGGGCTGTGGGAGAAAACAGGAGTACCCGGAGGAAACCCACGCAAACATGGGGAGAACGTGCAGACTCTGCACAGACAGTGATCCAAGCCGGGAATCGAACCCAGGTCCCTGGCGTTGTGAGGCAGCAGTGCTAATCACTGTGCCACCATGCCACCCTCATTCTGAAGTCCTGAAATCATTCTGTATCTTGCTGTGCAGGCCAAAACATCCATTATGCAGCTCAACTGACATGCCTTGCTTTTTATTACACCATTCCCGGCTGGCACTATCAGTGGAAATTCTATTCAGTTTTTGAAAAAAAATGTAAGCACATAAAAGATGAAAGAAGAGAATGTTCACCTTGTCATTGCATCCAGCAAAACATGGGGACAAGTAGGTGATGCCGTCAGACCCACAGACTGGGTTGAAGGTCTCTTTTGTACAACCACAATGTTCGTTACATGGTACAGTTAGATTCCTTTGGAACCCATTGAAGGAACTGAAAAAAAAATGAAGAAATCACAAGTCAGAAAATGTTCAGAAACTAAAAATTGTGTGATCCCTCACAAGGCTGCCAGTCTATTGAGGCATTACTATATGGCCAAGCCCAGATGCTGCAAATATACAATTTCGACATGTTCCAGGCGTTGTGGGATTGTGATTACTATAGTAGAATAGATGATGAAGTTGATGTTGTCCTCTTACAGATTAATACAGTGTCAGCACCACTACATGAATCTTTTGTTTAGCTTCTTTCCAATTGTGGCAGCTGTATGTTGAGGTCAATATTTTTCTGCATTATACAATCCACACTCAAGAGCAGCTCTCACATTCAGAGGCAGTGCACTTGATTTATGCAGACTCCACTAACTCCAATTCATTTGTTCAAGTGACAGATTATCTGTAAGTGGCCTTGTAAAACAGAGAGAAACGCTTTTGTTTAACACTGATTCAAGTTCTAGCAGGGAACCTGTTTACTCACATGAGTAATGACTGAGTGGGATGAGCAGACAGCTAGGCCCGAGATCCAAACTCTGGAACAGGAGGTAAAGTGGTTAATTTTCTTAAATATATCTCTCACGAATGGATAGAAAACAGCAGGGGACTGAACCAAATGTTCTGTTTATCATTGAGCTGGTAATTTTGTGGCAGATGGAACATTTGCATTTGGAATTGTATTGTTCTGGGTTCAGTTTATTGTTTACTCTGGTTGACTAATGAGCTCCAACATGACTTGGTCAGGTAGCTAAATGATGTGTTTTACTTTCCATCCATCTTACCTCCACAAAAGTGCTCTCCCTCCTAGTTAAACCACACACCAATAATTGTGAGTGAGTCCACAATACTATTGCTCCCTATTCAGGCTGATAGTAAATGGAAGGGGGAGAAGAAAGCAGATATTCTCAATCAGCCCAGGCATTCAATGAGTTAAGGGGTAATTCAGTAGCAAAAACTGGTGTATTGTGTCCCTTAATGATGCATTAATTCACCTGGCCTCACACTACCTCGAAAGAAAAAGCATTGATACAGGTGTACATCTCTGTGCATGCCAGCCATCCATATTTTACTCAGTTTCTGTTTTGGGTTCAGTGTTCATTTGGTTTGATTTAATTTATTATTGCCACATGTATTAGTATGCAGTGGAAAGTATTGTTTCTTGCGCGCTATATAGACAAAGTATACCATACATAGAGAAGGAAAGGAGGTGGTGTAGAATGTAGTATTACATTCATAGCTAGGGTGTAGAGAAAAATCAACTTAATACAAGGTAGGTCCATTCAAAAGTCTGATGGCAGCAGGGAAGAAGCTGTTCTTGAGTCGGTTGGCACGTGACCTGAGACTTTTATATATTTTTCCCAACGGAAGAAGGTGGAAGAGAGAATGTCTGGAGTGCATGAGGTCCTTGATTATGTTGGCTGCTTTTCCGAGGCAGCAGGAAGTGTAAGGGTCAATGGATGGGAGGCTGGTTTGTGTGATGGACTGGGCTTCATTCACGGCCCTTTGTAGTTTCTTGCAGTCTTGGACAGAGCAGGAGCCATACCAAACTGTGATACAACCGGAAAGAATGCTTTCTATGGTGCATCTGTAAATGTTGGTGAGAGTCGTGGCGGACATGCCAACTTTCCTTGCCCTCATGAGAAGGTAGAGGCATTGGTGGGCTTTCTTAACTATAGTGTCAGCATGGAGGGACCAGGACAGGTTGTTGGTGATCTGGATACTTAGAAACCTGAAGTTCTTGACCATTTCCATTGCATCACTGTTGATGTAGACAGGGTCATGTCCTCCACTATTCTTTTTGAAGTCGATGACTATCTCCTTCATTTTGTTAACATTGAGGGAGAGATTATTGTTGTCGCACTAGTTCACCAGATTCTCTATCTCTTTCCTGTACTCTGTCTAGTCATTGCTTGAGATCCGACCCACTACGGTGGTGTCATCAGCAAATTTGAAAATCAAGTTGGAGGGGACCAATCATAGTTGTATAAGGAGTATAGTAAGGAGTTGAGGACAAAGCCTTGTGGGGCACTGGTGTTTAGGGTGATCGTGGGTGAGGTGTTGTTGGCTATCTTTAATGATTATGGTCTGTGGGTTAGGATTTGCCTACAGTTAGGCAAGCGTTAGACTTGCCTGTATTTATGCACAAAAGATATCTGCTGCTAATTAGTAAAAGCTCATTTCTAGTTTGGACTCTAAAACAGACTATCGGCCCCTGGTTAATATATTCCATGTATCTAGATTCTTCTACAGGAGGTCTCCTACAGAAGACAACAAATATGGTGATGCAATCTTTCAGAATCTACTGGTGTGGGGAAAGCTGCTCCTTTAACTTGGATTGCTTTGCATCAGTTTCCAGGAAATGGATGTAATTTGATCCATTGCCACCCCTTCCATTTGCACATGTGGAGAGTGCACTGGCAACGTTATAAAAGTACCATGAATAATTATTATATGTAGCAAATTAAACAACACCCAAAACTTTACCTACCCTTTTAATCAAAGCTAAATAGCTGTAAGTGTCTGACTGGACACACTGTCACAGTAAACAATTCTTGGGGCAGGAATGAACATGGCTCCAAATGAACCGTCTGGCACAAGTGCCTCCCGGTGTCAATGTGAAATAAAGGCTTCTATTAATATCTCAAGAACACAAGAAATAGGAGGAGAAATAGATGGCAAATTAGCTCTTGAACTTAATCGAACATGAGGCAGATAGCAACCATTAGCTACTGTTCTATACATTTCTTGTTTCTGTTTTGCAAGGTTCTCTAACACAATTTTTCCCTACATTCCCATATCCTAAGCAGAGCACAGATAAATTCTGTTACTTAATTTCATAAAACTACCTTCAGATTGATTTTCCAATTGTAGCAGAGGCCTAAATATTGCATTAGAGAGACTTATGGGTTGTTCCAGCAGTAAATCAAAATGCCAAGGCATAAAATGTAGCAACCCCTCGAGCAACAGAGAAATAGAGTAGGTTGTTTTGCAAGATATTTCTCAAAGTTTATTATTTTGCTCCTTCACACACTCTCAGAAATCAAAGCTGGAGCAGTCTCTCAATAAGTAGCTCTGTTCAGAACTGAGCCAAATAGACTAGGAGGAGCCTGTGATTTGATCCTTATTTTGTGCTGAGTTAATATGAGTGCACTTCCAAATGGCACAAAATAATGGTGGATGCCTATCAGTCCATCCTCCCCTCTCCTCTCCATTCCATATTCCCACATTCCCTTCCCATGTCCTCCTCTTCCGATCATTTCCACTCCCTAAACATGCCTGCAAACTTGGCAATGGAGAAAGATTGATGAGGTCTTGCTACATGAGCTATGTCAGGGCACTTGATGCCTGAAACTTGCTTAAATTCTTCTGTGGAGATCCAAGGATGAATCTAGATTGTTCCTCAGGACCCTCTGCACCAGCGTGCCATTACTACCTTTCACCCAATTTAGGTCTGGCTTTTGGGGTAACAAATTTAGAGCTGGTCTGTGATAGGGAAGGAAGTTGGCTGAGGTCCAGTATTTGTAAACTGGACCTGGACCGAAAGCATCTTTTGAAATGAGATGGAGGGTTGAATATGGAAGAGTGGTTGTTGGGGTAACATTCAGGTGAGGAATAATTGGTTTGTGATGAAATTCAAAATATGAGTTTGTCTTCCTCTTTTTAGATTAAAATCAATTAATTGTGAAGCATAAATGTTTTTTAAAAACTCAGAATGCATTATTTTTAATATAAAAATGTTAATTTTTCTAGGGAGTATATTCCCGACCTTTGTAGAAATGTACCAACCATGCTTTGCCTTTTACTGTGGATTTTCCCTTCAGGCATTTTTGAATTTATTTTTTTCCTCCAATACAAATGGAGGAATGGTTCTGCTTAAGTTGCAAAGCCCATGGAACTGTTTGCTTTCACATGTCAGAGCTTCTCTAAGTAGTCAGTCTTTTGGGGTGTGTCAGCTTTTAAAGTTGGTGATCCATATTTTGCTTTTTTATTACGTAAAGTAAATGGCTGGGATTTTCCTCAAATTGTTACCATTTTGCAACAGAATTTCTGCTGGTCTTCCGGCCAAATTACTACAGTGGAGCAGGAGATATTGCAAGGAAATTCCTGGCACTTCTGTCTCTATAAATACCCTAGTCACCTGAGAAAAAAAGCATTTATACAGGCTTGACTTGTCCATAAGCCCCCACAATTCCAAACCTCCCCCCACCCCACTTATCTGAACATGGTCATACATGAACTGCAATGAGACTTCAAAGGTTTGTGAAGGGGTCCAGAAAAAATGAAGAGGGTTTCTACCTCTGCCCTGATATCTGCTGCCACGTCCTGTCTGAGGCCAGTGGCACTGGTGGCAGAAGGAATGGAAATTGCGCAGATTTTCCAGGCCTAATCGCACCACTCTTACTTACCTGCAACGGAATGAAGGATCAGATGGCCTTCATCCCTGCCTGACCAGAGGAGGGATGGAAGGGCAAGGAGTTGAGGCCAGTGCTGATAGGTGGCGGTAGGCAGTATCCCCTGTCCAATTTCCCTTACTTGTCCTTTGCTGTGCTATTCCGATACCAGCTACCTGGGGAAATCCAATCCATAATCCTTAAACTTAATTCTGTGATAAAGTGGCAATGGTGATCTGGTGAATGGGAAGTCTCTCAGTAATGATTCAGCAGTCCAACAAATGGAAAGTTTCCACTTTGAGATTTATCACATAAGTGGAATTGGAACAGTAAATTGATGGTAGGAACAAATATGTGTGGGATGTTTTATGTAGTATAAACTCTTCTCCCTTCAGATGATCTCAGTTAGAGTCTGGAGCAATTTTAAGATGAACCCATGTCAAACAATTTCACAAAAAAATCAGAACCCAGAGTGTTATCATGCGCTACTTACCCGTTCATATAGGTGACGGTTGCTCCTGCAACTGGCCCTGTTTCGCAACCCAGAAACAGCAGCATCACATACGTAGCTGTTGACAGCATGTTTACAGTCATTGTCATTTTAATGGCTCCCAGTGGAGTTAGACTCATTTTCTTCAGCACAAAGCCACCCAGGAAAATTCCGAGGCACACACAAGGAACGGCAGTCACTCCTAAGAAGAGAAATACAGCAAAGATAATGAATCACTCTTGTAAAGCACATTAACCACACAATGAAAAATGTAACCCTGCTGAAATGCATTTTTGTACTGGCATTTGGATTGGGCCCCCCGGAGAGCTGCGGATGCCAAAATATCTGATGCAAGCCCTGGTATGTATCCAATTGGAATTACCATTTCTGACTCTGGCAAAATTACTGTTTCTAACAGGTTCAAACTTTTTTTTCATTCATTCATAGGACCTGGGCATCACTATCTTGCCAGCATTTAATGCCCATCCCTGAGAAGGTGGTGGTGAGCCATCTTCTTGAATCGCTGCAGTCCATGTGCTGTGGGTTGACCCACAATGTCATTAGGGAGGGAATTCCAGGACTTTGACCCAACGACTGTGAAGGAATGGTGATATATTTCTAAGTCAGGATGGTGAGTGGCTCGGAGGGGAATTTTCAGGTGATGGGTGTTCCCATGTATCTGCTGCCCCTGTCCTTCTCGATGTAAGTGGTTGTGGATTTGGAAGGTGCTGTCTAAGGATCTTTGGTGAATTGCTGCTGTGCATCTTGTAGATAGTGCACACTGCTGCTACTGAGCGTCGGTGGTGGGGGGAGTGGATGTTTGTAAACGTGGTGCCAATCAAGCGGACTGCTTCATCCTGGATGGTGTAAAGAGTCTTGAGTGTTGTTGGAACTGCACCCATCCAGGCAAGTGGGGAATATTCCATCACATTCCTGACTTGTGCCTTGTAGATGGTGGATAGACTTTGGGGAGTCAGGTGAGTTCCTCGTCAGAGTAGTTCCTAGCCTCTGACCTGCTCTTGTAGCCACTGTGTTTATGTGGTAGCCCAGTTGAATTTCTGGTCAATGGAAACCCTACGGATGTTGACAGTGGAGGATTCAGTAATAGCAACACCATTGGGCCAGTGGGCTGACGAATGGCAGATGGGAGTTTAATTTAGACAAATGCGAGGTGATGCATTTTGGTAGATCGAACCAGGGCAGGACTTAAACAGTTAATGGTAGGGCGTTGGGGAGAGTTACAGAACAAAGAGATCTGGGGGTACATGTTCATAGCTCCTTGAAAGTGGAGTCACAGGTGGACAGAGTGGTGAAGAAGGCATTCAGCATGCTTGGTTTCATTGGTCAGAACATTGAATACAGGAGTTGGGACGTCTTGTTGAAGTTGTACAAGACATTGGCAAGGCCACACTTGGAATACTGTGTGCAATTCTGGTCACCCTATTATAGAAAGGATATTATTAAACTAGAAAGAGTGCAGAAAAGATTTACTAGGATGCTACCGGGACTTGATGGATTGAGTTATAAGGAGAGGCTGAATAGACTGGGACCTTTTTCTCTGGAGCGTAGGAGGCTGAGGGGTGACCTTATAGAGGTCTATAAAATAATGAGGGGCATAGACAAGGTAGATAGTCAATATCTTTTCCCAAAGGTAGGGGAGTCTAAAACTAGAGGGCATAGGTTTAAGTTGAGAGATACAAAAGTATCCAGAGGGGCAATTTTTTCACACAGAGGGTGGTGAGTGTCTGGAACAAGCTGCCAGAGGTAGGAATAGAGGCAGGTACAATTTTATGTTTTAAAAAGCATTTAGATAGTTACATGGGTATGAAGGGTATAGAGGGATATGGGCCAAATGTAGACAATTGGGATTAGCTTAGGGGTTTTAAAAAAAAAAGGGCAACATGGACAAGTTGGGCCAAAGGGCCTGTTTCTATGCTGTAAACTTCTATGACTCTATGATTCTATGAATGTCAAGGGGCGATAGTTAGAGTGTCTCTTGTTGGTGATGGTCATTGCCTGGCATTTGTGTGGCACAAATGTTACTTGCCACTTGTCAGCCCAAGCCTGGATATTGTCCAGATCTTGTTGCATATGGACATGGACTGCTTCAGTATCTGAGGAGTCGCGAATGGTGCTGAACATTGTGCAATCATCGGCGAACATTCCTACTTTTTGCAACATATATGAATGAGAGCAGGGGCTGTGGAGAATATGAGCTAACTGACCACAGTCCCATGGCGCAGGGAACCATTCAAGTGAAGAGACAGTATAGTTAGGGGATAGATACTGTTCTCTCCAAGTGCCAAGTGTGTGAGTCCCGAAGGCTGTGATATCTGCCTGGCACCAGGGTTAAGAACATCTCAAGACTAGTGAGGACCTTGGAATAGTAGGGGAAGTATCTAGTTGTCAAGGTCTACATGAGTACCAATGAAATAGGTAGAACTAAGAAAGAGGTTCTGCTTATGGGACTTTGAGGAGCTAGGGACTAATGCTGAAATCTTGCTGGCGTTTAGGTTGGTGAGATTTTTTAGTCCTGCCAATGGTGCACCCCTCCCTCAGTTTCGTGGCAACGAGGGTGCATTTAACGAGAAACCCTGTTGACAACAGCAGGATCATGAGATCCCACAGCTAGCAAGCAGTGCACCACCTCCCACTCCACAAAACACACTGGAGAAGCAGAGGATCGAATGGCGGAACGGACTCGATGGGCCAAACGGCCTAATTCTGCTCCTATACCTTATGAACTTATAATAGGACACAAAAGGTGATGGTAGAAGGCTGTTTGAGTGACTGGAAGTCGGTGCCCAGTGATGCACCACAAGGTTCAGTACTGGGTCCCTTATTGCTTGTTATGTACATAAATGATATAGGTGATAATGAAGGAGGAATGATAAGCAAGTTTGCAGATAACACCAAGATTGGTAGGGTGGTTAATAATGAAGAAGGAGGCCATAGGTTACAGGAAGATTTGGATGGGTTGGTTAGATGGGCAGAGCAGTGGCAGATGGTATTTAACCCTGCTAAGTGTGAATGATGCAATTTGGAAGTAACAGGACAATGGAAAATTTGATGAATGGCAGGACACTGGGAAGCTTAGAGGAGTAGATGGATCTTGGGGTACTTATTCACATATCCCTGAAGGTGGCAGAGTGAATAGGGTAGTTATGAAGGCACATGAGATATTTGCTTTTATCAGTCATGACATACACTAGAAGAGCAAGGAGAAAATGCTGAAGCTGTACAGAACGTTGGTTAGGCCACAGCTGGAGGACTGTGTGCAGTTCTTTCTGCTCACCCTCACTATAGGAAGGATGTGATTGCACTAGAGGGGATACAGAGGAGATTCACCAGAATGCTGCCTGGGATGGAGCATTTAGGCGAGAAGGAGAGACTGGATAGGCTTGGATTGTTTTCTCTGGAGCAGAGAAGGCTGAGGGGGGACATGATTGAGGTATATAAGATTATGAGGAGTATGGATAGGATGAATAGGAAGCAGCTGATCTCCCTATTTGAGGGATCAATCACGAGGGGGCATAGTTTTAGGCTAAGGGGCAGGAGATTCAGAGGGATTTTGAGAAAACATTTTTCACTCAGAGGATGGTGGGAATCTGAAATGCACTGCCTGGGAAGGTAGTGGAGGCCTGAAATCTAACAACCTTTTAAAAGCATTTGGATGAGCATTTGCAACAATATAACATTCAACGATATGGGATAAGTGCTGAAAAATGGGATTAGTGCGACTTTAGTGGGTAGTTATTGTCGGTGCAGAACGGAGAGCCGAAGGGCCTTTTCTGCACTGTATGACTCTATGACTAAAGCAATTAAAGTTACTGCTACTGGCATCTGTAGGCTCCCCCCACCCACCCCCACCTTCCGCAGGACCCTTTAGGCAGGAGGATGAGGAACACAACAGCTCGTAATATTCAGCCCACTGTTATTGTTTCAGAAACTGCATCTAGTAAAAGAGAACATGACTAGAGTACACCGCCCTTTAGAAAAATGCTCTTCTGCAAATCCGAGAGATCTTTGGCTATTTGGAACAGTTCAACCCATGTCCTGCTGCAGGGAATCAATGAACTATTTTCAGCTGCAGCCTTGGGTTAAAATAACGTGATACTCATCATTCAGGAGTTGGAGACTGGCACTAATCATTTCATCTGAAACCGTTATAAATTATAGCTGCTCATTCCAGACTTGTCGGCACAAATTAAACTGCTGCATCTGACTTTTATAGCCAAAGGGTAGTTAATGTGAGATGGATTCTAATTCGTTTTGGATGACATTGCAAAAATGTCTCCTAATTAGAAAAGATGCTAATCTAAGATTTGCTTTGGTGAAGCTTAATCAGAGTCAAAATGAGATACAGAAAGTAAAAGTGTAACATCACATTCTTGGATGGCAAGACTCCAAGCTCCAAAACTGACAGCTCCTAAAAACCTTTTGAACACATTGGGGTCAAATTTACAGGGAAGGTCATTTGGAAACAGATTGGAAATTTCTCTCCCCTAACCGCGTCACAAATACTGGGGATAGAAATATTTTGCACACTATTTGTACTCATTGCAGCCTTGGTGCAAACATGGACAAAGGAGCTGAATTGAAGAGATGAAGTAAGAATTTTGCCCTGGACATCAAGTCAGAATTTGAGCAAGTGTGGCATCAAGAAGCCGGGGTGGGGCGGGGGGGGGGTGGTTGTGCTTGTTGGAGATCAATCAGCTCAGGCCCGGGACAACATTGCAGGAGTTCTTTAGGATAGTGTCCCATTTGCAGTCATCTTCAACTGCTTCATCAATGATTTTCCCTCCACCAGTAATGGGGATGTTCACTGATAATTGCACAGTATTCAGTACCATTCACAACTCCTCATTTACCAAAGCAGTCTGTGTTCATATGTAGCAAGACCTGAACAATGTTCAGGCTTGGCCTGATAAGTGGCAAGTAATATTCGTGCCACACAAGTGCCAGGCAATGACTATTTCTAACAAGAAATAGTCTAACCATATCCCCTTGATATTCAAGGGCATTACCATCACTGAATTCCCCCATCATTAACATCCTAGAGATTACCATTAACCAAGCCATATAAATGCTGTGGCTACAAGAGCAGGTTAGAAGTCTGGGAATTCTGCAGCAAGTAACTGACTTCCAGATCCCCAAAGTTTGTCTATCCTCCATCAACAAGGTATAAGTCAGGAGTGTGATGGAAGTCTCCACTTGCTTGGATGAGTGTAGCACTCAAGAAGCTCAACATCATCCAGGACAAAGCAGCTCATTTGATCAACAGCCCATCCACCACTGTAAGCATTCACTTCCTCTGCACAGTAGTTGCAGTGTTTACCATCTATAAGATGCACTGCAACAACTCAAACCCATGATCTCTACCATCCACAAGGACAGTGCAAGGGAACAGCACTACCTGAAACCTCCCCTACAAGTCATTTACCATCCTGATTTGGAACTAAATCACCTTTCCTTCACTGATCCTGGGTCAATAACCTCGAACTTGCTTCCTTACATCACTGTGGTTGTACCCACATTAAATGGATTGCAGCTGTTCAAGGAAGTGGCTCACCAGTGCCTTCTCAAGGGCAACTAGGGATGGTCAATAAATGCTGACCTTGCCAGCAGCACTCACACCCCATGAAAGAATGAAAAGGGTCTCCTGCAACTTCTGGCAACTGAGACTCTCACCTCAGAGAGTGGGCAACAGGATCTGGTCACTCAAAGATGGCAAAAGCTGGCTTATTCTTTTATTCCATAGGGAATCTGCAGGCTTTTAACTTTAAATACCTCAAGTGCCCTTAGCAATGTTGGATGTCAGACTAAATAAGCATCTCTTACAACTAATGTTGATAGAGATATAAATTCAATAAATACTTTATGTGATGTTATCTGTATGTGCTAACACATTTATGAGTTGATTTATTATACACTCAGTCCAGCATCGACTATAAATTGTGAAAAATGAATAAATTCCACTCCTCACACCGTAACATTGAATACCACATTGTTAGCACAAAAAGATTAAGAAAATTTAGGGACTGTATTTCAAAGTTCAGTGTTGTATCAGAATGCAAGTTCTGAGGATGCGCAAGAAAAATGCATCTTTTTCCAATACTTCCACAGTTCCTAAATAATTTCAGAGCACATTCAAGTGTTTAATCTCTTCAAAGAGACATATAGAAGAAAGCTGACTGGTACCAGCGTTAACCCTTAATAAAGTTTTCCAGAAAACAAATAATCTTGCCAAAACATGCAGGATCAGAAACCGGTATGCATTTCACTCATTTTGCAGGAAATGGCATAGATCAATTACCAGCACCCAAAGTATGGCTGCTGCCAAACCAGATGTAAGGTTTTCGGGCATCCCTGGTGACCACATGGAAACATCGCTGGCTGAATTAAATGTGAAAAGGATCTTTCTGCAATTTTGGGCAAAATTCGATCTGCGCTTGTTTCCACAGGGAAAACAGGATATATGGCCAAATCAGGATAGTGTGTGACTTGGAGAGAACTTGTTAGTGAAGATGTTGCTCTGCACCTTCTAGGTGGTGGAGTTGGTGATTTTAGGACACTCTGTAAAGAAGGCCTGGCGAGATATTGCAGTGTCGATAACAATGGAGGAGGGAGTAGAGAAATTGTGTATAAATATTATTACCAATAAAATGAAGGCACAAGAGATGTAAACAGATGGGACAAAGGAACATTTTTCATAAGCTCACGCACTATTTTAATCAGGGGCCCAGCTAAGGCACAAGTGGTATCCAACCTGCCTATAAGGATCCTGACCACAGACAGTGCAAACAAGTGACTGGTTAAAGATTCTAGAAGTTTATTGCTCGCCCCATGAGAACACCTTGTGCTTCCACGATGATGAGATCCTTCAATCGTGTATTTCCCAAAATCTTACTCATCAGACACCATTGCTGGTGACAGAGCCTGATCTCAAAAAACATAACGTGCGCTTGGAGGTTAGGTGGTTCATTGCCTACACCTCCATTTCTGCTTTTCCAGACACAGAGAGAAAGACAGAATGAAAGCGATAGAGATATTGGCTCAGGCGAGGCTCGTAAAATCCCGCCCAAGGCCAACGGAGAATTCCATTTTGCAGGCCTCGCCCATCCCTACCGATAAAATTCCAGCCATCAAGTTTATGAGAAAATTTAATGATTTTGAGCTCCCGACACAGAGCTTCACGTTAAAGAGAGGATCTTGGAAATTCGGGAAGAGAGGTTACTAAGCCTGCTTAGTGGCCTGCACAATTTTCCAACCATTAATTTTAATGTTTCAGGTGGGCCATGAATCGGATTGTCTGACCTTTGCACCCAATGTAATGTTGCTGCAATATTCATTGACAGAAGAATGCATGAACAAAAGATTACCTTGTACTATTCTGTAATTAATTAGAAATTCCAGCTGAAGTCTAATTAGAAGCAATTAAGAATGCAAATGATACATTGACCTCTTTTAGAAAGAGCTGGAGTAACAAAGTAAGGAAGTCTTACTGTAATTGTACAGGACTATAGTGAGACCACACATAGATTACCGTGTACAGTTCTGGTCTATTTATTTATGGAAGGGTGTACTTGCCTAAAGAAGGGTGCACTGAAGGTTCACTCGATTGGCTTGTCAAATGAAGAGAATGTCCTATGAGAAGAGGGTGAATAGAATAGGCCTATACTTTCTGTGATTTAGACGAATGA
The DNA here is from genome assembly GCF_964213995.1 of Mustelus asterias. Classification (NCBI taxonomy): domain Eukaryota; kingdom Metazoa; phylum Chordata; class Chondrichthyes; order Carcharhiniformes; family Triakidae; genus Mustelus; species Mustelus asterias. Next base: position 90,593,617 of record NC_135806.1, on the reverse strand, counting down.
GAGGTGATCGCAAGGAAATTTCGAAGATTGGTTTGACAGGGTAGGTGCTTAGAGGCCATTTCCCTGGCCGGGGAATCCAGAACTAGGGGGCATCATCTCAGTTTAAGGGCCCAATCATTTAAGGCTGGGATAAGGAGGAATTTCTTCACACAGAGGGTTGTGAATCTTTGGAATTTTCTACCCAGGAGAACTGTGAGTGCATAGTCATTGCGTATATTTAAGGCTCAGATTGATAAATGTTTGGACTTTAAGGGAATAAAGGGATATGGACATCAGGCGGGAAAGTGGCGCTGAGATCAAATATCAGCATGATATTATTTATTGATGGGGCAAGCTCAGGAAGTCATATGGCCAACTCCTATTGGTATTTTTAAAATTCTGATGTTCTTAACTTCAGATCTGGGATACCCTCAAGCCCACCAAGAAGATCACCAGCTTTTAGTGGGCAGCCTTCCCACCTGGCGTAGGGCAGCCATCCACTACCCCAATCCCCACTCCTGACAGAATACCAGTGGCAGTGGGATGAACCTTAAGTGATCTTTCACTGGCCACCTAAGCGCCTCAATTGGCCTTTAGGCAGAAAGACCATCCTTGCCCTTCCTCATTCTAATTGAATCGGAGAGAGTCTGGAAAGTGATGGGCACTTCCCCCCCTATTATCTTCGCTCCTGATTCTATGCATCAAGAACCACCCATCAGCAACAATCCCCCTACCCCACCTCCCAGCCCGCCTCTGAGGGTACCAATCAAAGAATACTTGCAGCACAGAAGGAGGCCATTCAGTCCATCATGCCTGCTTGTGCCAGTCATCATAGAGTTAACCAGACCAATTATACTTTCCAACGCTTGGTCCATAGCCCCATAGGTCACCACATTCAAATACATATACAAATATATTTTTAATGCTATAGAGGTTTCTGTTTATACTAACTCTCCAGGCAGTCAGTTTTGGTTTCAGACTCTGCACCACCTGCTGGATGAAAAGTTTCTCTGCAATTCCCCATAAATCATTCAGCCAATTATTTTAAATATATGCTCCCCAGATATTGAACTCTTTACTAAGGTAAATTTTATCCACTCTATCTAGCTCCTTATAATTTAATAAACATCAATTAAATCTCCTCGCGCCTTCTTTGAAAACAGCCAATCTTTCCAATTGTTCTTCAGAGCAGAAAGTCTCAATTTCTGGCAACGTCATTGTAAATCCCCTCTGTACACTCTCCAGTGCATTCACATCCTTTCTTTCATGCAGTAACAAGAATTGCATCCAATTCTTTAGTTGTGACTTGACTAGCATTTTATGCAGCTGCATGGGGAGCTGGTTAGCTCAGTTGGCTGGATGACTAGTTTATGATGTACAGCGATGATAGTAGCGTGGGTTCAATTTCCTTACTGGCCGAGGTTACTCATGATGATCCGCCTTCTCAACCTTTCCCTTATCTGAAGTGGGGTGATTCTCAGGTTAAATCACCACCAGTCAGCTCTCCCTCTCAGAGGTAGATCAGCCTATGGTCATCCGGGTAAAAACTGACTTTATCTTTTTTTAATACAATTCCAACACAGGCCTTGGCTCTTATACTCCATGTTTTGGTTAATAATGGTCTGGATCTTCCATGAAATGGCAATCAGCATTGAATTGCTGCTCCGCTCAAACTTTTCCATGCCCTGTCACCAGGCCTCCTGAGCCTGGCTTCTCCAGAAATATGGAGCGCAGCTTTCGTCGGGGCACTCTGTTGCAGCGCTGTACCATCAGAGAGAAGACGAGACATGCCCACTTTTTGCAGTACAAGCTGCTGTTAGGTAAGTTTAAATACCCAGTGTGAATGTTAATGAATGGATAATTGCGTGAATGGGTAGATGGTAGGGTGGGTAGGTGGCTGAGGTATGTAGTAGGTGGGTGAGGTGGTAGGTGGGCAGCATGGGGGATAGTTGGGTTGAGTTGGGGGGTGGGGAGGGTTATAGCCAATGGGTCTGCCAGGAGTTGAGTTGAGGGGATCAATGTGAGTGATGGGGGGGGGTTCAGTTCTGTAGTTAACCAGCTATTAGACTACGTTTTAATCTATCTAACATTTCCTGGGTAGCTATCCAGGTAAGTAAATCAGAACTGTCTGAAATCTCTGACTCCAATACAGAGTCAGAGACATTTGTGGAGGATCCTGCAGTGCAGGGGAATTACACTTTGGAAGTTTAAACTTCTCAGGCAGTTCCCATGGAGGAAAGTGTATCAGGACGTCCCCAAGGTCCCAATGTGCATCTTGGATTGTCTGTCCAGTCACCGACAATCTGGAGTCTGAAGATCTAGATCATAGGAATGTATTCCATATGCTTTCTTAACCACATTAACTACCTGTCCTTTTACCTTCAGGAATCTAAGGACATACACTCCAAGCTGCTTCTGTTCCTCTACACTTCTCAGTATTCTGCCATTTATTGTATTTTGTAGAAGGTAGGTTGTCTTATGAGGAAAGGTTGCACAGGCTGGGCTCATATCAGCTGGACTTTAGAAGAGTTAAAGGTGACATAATTGAAGCATATAAAATCCTGAGGGGTCTCAACAGGGTGGATTGGAGAGGATGCTTCTTCTTGTGGGAGCATCCAAAACATGATTAAAAATAAAGGCTGCCCATTTAAGATAGAGATGAGAATTATTTCTTTCAGAGGGTTGAGAGTCTTTGGAACTCTCTTCCTCAAAAGGCAGTGGAAGCCATGTTTTTAAATAATTTTAAGACAAAGGTAGATAAGTTCTTGATAAGCAAGGTGGTGAAAGGTTACTGGAGAAGAGGGAAATGTGAAGTTGAGGTTACAATTAGATCAGCCACGTTCTTATTTAGAAAAGTAAGAGGCAACACAATTGAAGCATAGAAAATCCTGGTGGTGGTGCACGCCTGAGGAACTGAATGGCCTCCTCTGGTTCCTAGTTCATAAGTTTGTGCATTTATATTTTCCCTTGTTTTGTCTGCCTTTCCACATGCATTGCCTCACACTTCTCTGGATTGAATTCCATTCGCCATTTTTCTGCCCACATGACCAGTCCATTGATATTGTCTTGCAGTTGATGATCTTCCTGACTGTCAACCACATGACTAACTTCCATGCCATATGAAAACTTCTGAATCATCTCCCTACATATCAGTGTAAATCATTGATAAATACCACAGAAAGCCGAGTACTGGCCTTGCAAGACCCTTATGGAAACAGCCTTCCAGTCACAAAAACAGCCGTTGACCTTTACCCTTTATTCGCTGCCACTGAGCCAATTTTGTACCCAACGTGCCACCTTCTTTAGGAGCCAATGGGCTATTACCTTTTGGACAAGTCTGTCAGGTAGGGCCCTGTCAATAACCTTGTTAAAATCCATGTACACTACATCAAGCATTCCTCCCTCAATTACCGTCTTTTCTCGCTCCTCAAAAAATTCAATTTAGTCAGACAAGACCTTCGCTTAACAAATCCAGTATCAACTACCCCTTGGCTAAGGACTCTGAGGACTGCCAGCACTGGTAGAAATATAAGCCAGAACTTTGAGAAGAAGGGACAGATTTAAGAAAATACTACACAGTACAAAAACTTACCTTTGGTGTTTATTTCTAATTTTGTCTTTGTTACCACTCCTTTGAGTTCCTATTTCCCTATCACCATCTAAAGCTAGATTGAAAATAGTGAGAGGTTAGATTCTTGCAGGTCATTGAGTGCCCTTTGATCTCAGTGATAAGAGCATGATTTGTCTATCTCCTTGACTGGAACATCTAAAGGTTGTCTGTGATTTAAGTAGAATATGATTAGCATGTGTTTTGTGTGGTGTAAAGGACCAATTTAGTTAATGATGAAGACATTTAACCAATTAACAAAAAGCCTTTTTAGCCCATCAGAACATATCCCATTGGTATCTGAACTGTTCCAGGATAGCATTCAGCTGCATTTTAAATAATCCCACTCTTTCTATCTCTGTTACCCAACCCAACAGAATATTCTGAATATTTATTAAGAAATTATCCCTAATACCTGTTTATAAATTTGCTTCATATCAATTTAAATCCATACCATCTTCCTGGTTCACCTGTTTATTTGAATGCACGATTGTGAATTTCCTGTGTGACAATTTGATATCCTCAGTTAGATTATGCCTGAACTATTTTCTTTCCACATAGTAGTGTTCAAGCATCCCCAAATGTCCCTCACAGCTTGCTTGCTTCAGAGATGGACTTTTCTGATTGCATTCTCCTGGAACAGATCCATACCACCCAGGAGCATGTATTTGGAAATGCTGCAAGTTTTCCTCCTCAGTATGCATTGGTTTGTGTGCGCTCAGTATATCAACGTGTGGTCCGGATGGACAGGGCTCCATATCAGGGCCACTCGATCAGATGATAAATCTCATCTGACTTCTTGGGTGGTGCAAAACATTACGTGGAACCATTCTGAAGAAGAGCCAAGGCATTCTAGTCACTACCTATCTCTTAGTAAACATCAGTACAACCGATTATCTGGGCCATTACATTGCTGCTTTTGGGAGGTTTGTGAAAAATGCCAAGATTCTCTTTCTTTTTTTGATATTGTTCTTGTGGCATTTTCTTGCACATATCCTAACGCACGTTTAAAGCAGAGTAGCTGTTGAACAGGCTTCTGGAAGATCTTGTGTCCTAGCCTGTGTGTTGCCAGGCTCCATGGGTCTTGAGAAGAGGCTAAACTCCTCGTCTTATTGTCAGTGCTTATGTTGAGAGTTTTCATGTCCTCTGTCCAGGGACCCTACAAAATCTTGAGGCTGGTATGCTGAATGAAAATAGAAGACATAGGAAGAACAGCAGGCCATTTGGTCCTTTAAACTTATTCCATCATTCAATATGATTATGGCTGATCTTCTACCTCAACTCCACCTTTCTGTGCTATATTCATATCCTTTGATTCCCTTAGTACCTCAAAAAAAACATAACAGCTCCCTGAAGGGGCAAAGTATGCGCCACTGGAAAGAACAGTGTAAATAGCAGCAGGGACCCCAAAAACATACAAAGAACAAATACAAGAGGCAATGTTTTATATCTTTAATGCAGCCTCATACCATGAGAGGCCAGTGTGGCTTAGTTTATAGCACTCTTGTCTCAGATCCACCAGGTCTGGGCTCATGTCCCTCCCCAGAACTTTGACACAAAAATCAAGACTAACACTTCAGTGCAGTACTGATGGGCTGCTTTATTGTTGGAGGAACTGTCTTTCAGATGAGATGTTAAACTCACTTCCTGTTCTCTTTCAGGTGGATGTGGAAGAAAAGCAGAGAATCATCCCTGATATTCTGTCCAATATTCACCCTGAATCAGCATTACAAAACTGATTATCTGCTCATTATCACACTGATGTTTGTGGGAGATTACTGTACGTGTAAACTGGCTATTGCATTTCCTACGTCACTGATGTGGGGAGTTTATAACCAGTAATAAGGTTTTTAGACAGTAGACATTTTAGAAAGTAGGCACTGACAGAACTACCTGTTAAGAATTAAATGATTTTCAAAACAAAATTATAAGATGACAAGAGAATAGTTTACACACATGTGAATGCAGTAAGAGAATTAAACAAGTAATTATTATTTAAAACATATATGCTGATATTTTAAATGTATTTTAAGTATTGTACGAATCATTGTTCACTTTAGCCGAAGGCAAGTTACCGCAAGGTGTGATGATAAAGGCGAATAGTTCAGGATCAAAGCCCTGGAAACTCTGCAGTTAGCAAAATGTATATCAGAAAGTTTGTTATGCGGGAACACATATTGTAACTTCATGAATTGGTATATTCATTGTCTAGACTCAGGATGGACGCGTGCCCGGACATGGGATCACGTGTCTATTGGAAGAGTCACTTTGACCGCTATAGTGAGCGTCTAGGGTAACCTGACCATGGGGAAGTGACTTTAGCCAAGATGGGAGTTAGCGTCTGGATTTAATGGACAAATGATCTATCATTATGCTGGATGGTAAGATGCAATTGGCTGAGGTGCATGACAGGGATTATTATTGATATGTGTATATTAAAGATGATTGATTTAAAGTTACTGTAATCCAGGAATGATTGATAAGAAAATCTATAATTGATATGTTTAGAATTGTAAAGGTCAGATCTATTTGGAGTGGTCTGGCTGCTCAATCTGAGAGCTGACTTGACCCTTTAATGATCCCCTAGCAGATGCTGGTTAAATAAAGTTACGTCTTTGCTTCAGAAACACTGGCTTCATGAGTCTTGTATTGTCGGAGCTTTTCTGACAGTACTGGTCACCTTGGGTACCCCACTAACAATACTGACCACACTTCAAAAGTACTTCATTGACTGTACAGTGCTTTGGGACATCCGGTGGCCATGAAGGGTGCTATATAAATGCAAGTCTTTCTTTCTTGGAGCCAATCTACTAAGTGTCTCCAGAAGGCAGCCAGAGCAAGTTGTTCTAACTCTTCTGATCTGACAGCCAGAGGCTAGAAGGGAAAACATAGGATGCTTGTGAAATATCTGCTTTGTTAGGATCATGGGAACATAGGAGCTGGAGTAGGCCATTTGACCCATTGAGTCTGCTCCGCCATTCAAACAAATCATGGTTGATCATCTATATTTACATCATTTTTACCCACTGTGTATCCCCATATAGAAACATAGAAAAACCAGCACGAACAGGCCCTTCGGCCCACAAGTTGTGCCGAACACATCCCTACCTTCTAGACCTACTATAACCCTTCATCCTATTAAGCTCCATGTACTCATCCAGGAGTCTCTTAAAAGACCCTATTGAGTTCGCCTCCACCACCACTGACGGTAGCCGATTCCACTCGCCCACCACCCTCTGTGTGAAAAACTTCCCCCTAACATTTCCCTTGTACCTACCTCCCATGTTTGATCCCTGGGTGTCATTAGTAACCAGAAATCTATCAACTCCTGTCTTGAACATGCTCAAAGATTGTGGTGGTCTGGGGTGGAGGGCAGTGGGGAGCAAAAGAGAGAAAACAGGTGCCTGCCAAAGGGAGCGCCGAGAAGCAGGGGAATGCGGGGAGAACCAGAGGGACGTGGCCAAAGCTGTACCAAAGCACTGGGGCTTGGGCCAGAGCAGCAGGAGTGGTTTAAAGTGGCCAGAGTCATGAGAATGAGAAAGCTTGGTGAGCAGAGGCCCCACATGCTCCATCGTCTCTCTCTCTCTCTCTCCCTTCACATACTCAGTGGTCAGTATTTGTTGCTCCTCCAATCACAGTTTGTTCCTCTCCCATGTTTGCCTCTGATGCACTCAATAGCCTACCATCAGCAAACATGGGAGGGAAACAGACTGTCATTGGAGGAGCAGTCCCGTGCAGAAATCTTCAAACTTATTGGGAGGGATTTTATGGCCTTGCTCGGGGAAGACCAGAAATTCCCGCCCGAGGTCAACAGAGATTTCCATTGTCGGACCCTCGCCTGCGCCGATTCCGTGGTGGGCAAGGTGGTAGAGATTTTCCAGCATTTTCTCTTTTGGTAGAGTTCCAGCCACTGTCTTACTGGCATTTCTAACACTCATTTGGTGGGCCACAGAGGAGCTTTGCAGGTCCAGTTGGACAAGCCTGTTCTGGACTCACCAGCCCAGAGAAACACCCTAACTACATCCATCCTGTCAGTCCTTTAAGAATTGCATAAGTTCAATGAAGTCACCTCTCATTCTTCAAAACTCTAGAGAATACAGGCCCAGTTTCCGCAATCTCTTTTCATAAAAACAATCCTTCCATCCTAGGGATTAGTCTGATGAACCCACTTGGCGCTCCCTTTATGGTAAGAATATCCTTCCTTAGATAAGGAGAGCAAAACTGTGCACAATAGTCCAGGTGCAATCTCACCAAGGCTCTATACAATTGCTGCAAGACATCTTTTACTCCTGTACCCAAATCCCCTTGTGATGAAGGCCAACATACTCTATGCCTTCTGAATTGCTTACTACACTTGCATGCTAGTTTTTAGTGAGTCATGAACGAGGACACCCAGCTCCCTTTGGGCATCAATACTAGCCAATCTCTCACCATTTAAGAAATACTCTGTTTTTCTGTTTTTTTCTACTAAAGTGGATAACTTCACATTTATTCACATTATATTCCATTTGCCATGTTCTAGCCCATTCATTTAGCCTGTCCAAGTCCCCTTGAAGCCTCCTTGCATCTTTTTCATTTTCACCTAGTTTTGTGTCATGATCAAATTTGGAAATATTATATTTGGTCCCGCATCCAAATCATTATATAGATTTTTATTTTATTTGTTTTGTTATACTGTTATGTCATGTCCAGTATCACAAGCAGATTATTGCACTATCTGGTCAGAAATGGCCAACAAATGCAAAGCATTTGATAGAAGACATAAGGGGCTTTATTTTTCATTTTCCTTTCTGTTTCCTTAAGATATTTTTGATGATTGTCACAGAATCTCTAACTGCAGCTCTTCATTATCAGACTCTAAAGCTGTGTGTGTGCGCTGTGACCTTTCAAATGTGTGCCAAAATCCCCTATTGCTGGTTGCTGTGGGGCATCATGGACCATTAGTAATCACTTACATTTCCCAATTGATTTTCCCAGTCTCCTGCTGGAAAAGACTACAGCTTCCATTTGGTGCCTCACTGCTCAATGTATCTCCGATCAGGTACTGCGAATTCTCCACAGCATCTGCTTTCGAGACAATTTCCCCAGAACTGCATCAGATCGAGGTCTCTTAGGAAACAGTCAATCTTAATGCAGAGCGCTGAGGTGTTGGATGAAATGCATGTAACACATTTGAAAACACTCAATTTACAGCAAAATCAGCTGCTGTATAGTGAAATTCTGGCTCATAAATAGTCAAAATGTTTGAATTATGTGGAGACAGATTACATAGTTACGGCTTCCCCACAGCTCAAGGGAAAATGCTTCCTATTGTGCAATACTGAGCTACATGGATTCGAGGGAGTTGTTCAGAGTCAGATGATCTCAGCAATTGAGATGCTTCAGCAGCACAACATCCCCAGGCAAGGGAGGGGAGGGTGAAATCAGTCAGTCACAGTGGCCTGGTTTTGAAAATATCCATGGTATATCATGGTCTGTTAATCAGGCAGAGTCTAGTCTAACACAAATAATGACCAACCCACTAATTTGGCAAAGAAAGCTCCTGGAGAGAGTCACAGTAAAGAGCTTCCAAATTTGCCATAAGGCTACTGACTTCTTCAACCCAGGTGAAGCAAGATTCAGAGGTAGATGAGGTGCCAGTGATATTTTGCCACAACCATTAGAGCCACCCTCTGAGCTTTAACAAGGAATAGTGCCCACTAGGTATGTTTCTAGATATGAAAAGGGCATTTGTCAAATTTTATTCAATGGACTGTCCCTCAAGAGCCCTTTGAACTGGTTCAATGGTCATCAAATTTTCAGAAAGAATTATGTTGAAGTGAACATAGTAATCTCCAGCAGATTTTTCCCAATGGCTGAACATCTTTAGAGATTGGGTGCAAGGTGAGGACAGGAACAGACTTTGTTGTGATGTCTCAATGCTCACTGAACGCACAAACAATTACCAACTCAACTCTTAAAGATTGGCACTTAGCTGAGATAATTAGGCCAATGGAATTGTTATCTAGAATTAACCATTTCAAGTGAGAATGAGGTACAACAGAAAAAATCTATACAATTCTACAAAACAGGAAGCTAGAACTTTGCAGACACAGGAAACGATAGCAGTACTGACACAGGAAATACTAACTATGTGAAGAGAGGCTGAAAAATAGTTTAGCTTGAGTGAACGACATGTGAAATGTGTTACTGGAGTGACACCATGTGGGAGTTTGTTAGAAATGCAAATTTATTCAACAACAGGAAGTTTGTCAAGGCCCTCCAGTTTCTTTGTCAGTAAAACATCTCACTCAAAGTCACTCTCCTCTTCTTGTTCTGCAGCATATTTACTGTTCGTTGGATTTGCATTCAGCCACTCTCAGCACACCAACAAAATCTGAATGGTGACCTGAATCTGGATGTATTTGAGTGCTGTTGCTGTCAAGAGATTTCTAAAGTGGGTTCTCAGCCATGGGTGCCAAGTCATTCATTTATTCCCTCAGGACATTCGTGTAAGGCACATTGCATGGAACACTGCACGACAAGGGCAGCACGGTGGCACAGTGGTTAGCACTGCTACCTCACAGCCTCAGGGACCTGAGTTCGATTCCAGCCTTGGATGACTGTCTGCGTGGAATTTGCACATTCTCCCCGTGTCTGTGTGGGTTTCCTCCAGTACTCCGGTTTCCTCCCACACTCCAAAGCTGTGCAAGTTAGGTGGATTGGCCATGCTAAATTGCCCCTTAGTGTCCAAGATGTGTAGGTTAGGTGGATTTGCTATGTTAAATATGCTGGATGACGGTAATAGGGCAGGAGGGTTGGGCCTGGATAAGATGCTCTTTCAGAGAGTCAGTGCAGACTCAATGGGCCAAATGACCTCCTTCTGCACTGAAGGGATTCTAGGAGAATCAGTGTTGCTTTCCTGATGCTGGCCATTAATATGAAAGATCAGGGCTGGGATTTTCCAGCACCTCCTGTGACGTGTTTTCTGGCAGTGGAAATGGCTCGGCATTGGCCACCAGTGGGATCTTCCAGTCCTGCAGATGTCTACGGTGTTTTGCATGGCTTGTTCATCGCCATGGAACACACCTTCGGTGGGACTGGAAGATCTCTCCAGCAGGAAAATCCTGCCCCACATTTATGTGATCTGAAACTACCTTCACATTTTGGGGATAAAACTGGGCCCATAGACAATCAGACATTCAAGATTAGGGATCCAGCTTTCTGGCCCATGCTCATGACCAATGAGGCTTTGTCTGAGCCTTGGAATATTTTACTGGCTTTACGAGCAAACCTGAAGTTCATAGGACAAAGACCATTATGTGCCCATCCCTAATTGGCACTTCAGAGGACTTTTAAAAGTCAACCACATTGTCGTTGATCTGGAGTCACACGTAGACCAGGCCAGATAAGGGTTTGAGGACATTTGTGTACCAGATGGGTTTTTACAACAATCAACAATAGTCATCATTCGACATTTAATTTCAGATTTTTATTGGATTCAAATTTCACCACCTGCTGTGGGATTCGAACCCAGGTCCCCAGAGCATTATCTCTGGATTACTAGTCCACTGACAATATCACTATGCCACCACCTCCCCTGTGGAGAATTATGATGGTTCCTATTCATGGGCATTTCTCTCAGAGATTGAGGGGTTTGTGTGGCGTTAATTAGAAGGCAAAACCAGTCAGTAGAATGAACCAACTTGGGACACTGAGTCCATAATTTCTCATAATTTTAGGAGCAAATTTACAAATGATTTCAGAATGTCAGCATTCTGAACAACTTGCTGCCCAATAAGTCTCATGGGATAAGCAATCCATGTGTTACTGATTCATGTTTTTAAGCACAAGACTAATTCACTTTTAATCAATATGGAATGGGTATTCTGAGTGCGTTGTTTGGTGGAGAAAGGGAGGGGCCCTGTATTGGAGTGCTATTAGATAACCAGAGCCTACAAGTCCAACTGGAATCAGTTCTGGTCAGGTGAACTTTCTTTTACTTAGGAAGTGACCATATGGATAATGAAGAGTGTACTTGGCAGGTCATAACATTCAAGGCTATGGGACAAATGCTGGTAAGTGGGATTAGGTGGGCAGGTCAGGACATTTCATGCACGGTGCAGATTCGATGGGCCGTAGGGCACCTTCTGCACTGTAGTATTCTGTGATTCTGCAAAGAGTGCGCTCGATGCCATGCCACAGTGCAATACGACACGTTTGACTCGAAGTGCACTGTACCACACATATTAATATAGTGCATGGAGATATATTTTTTTTATTCAATCGTGGGACATGGGCGTCGCTGGCTGGCCAGCATTTATTGCCCATCCCTAGTTGCCCTCGAAGACGGTGGTGAGATGCCGTCTTGAAACGCTGCAGTCCATGTGCTGTGGGTTGACTCACAATGCCATTAGGATGGGAATTCCAGGATTTTGACCCAGCAACTGTGAAGAATGGCGATAGATTTCCAAGTCAGAATGGTGTGTGGCATGGAAGGGAACTTGCAGGTGATGGTGTTCCTATGTATCTGTTGCTTTTGTCCTCCTAGCTGGAAGCTAGGGTTTGGAAGGTGCTGTCTAAGGAAATTTGGAGAGTTCCTTTAGTGCATCTTGTAGATAGTACACACTGCTGCTGCTGGGCATCAATGGTGGAGAGAGTGGTTGTTTGTGAATGTGGTGTCAATCAAGCGGGTTGCTTTGTCCTGGATGGTGTCAAGCTTCTCGAGTGTTATAGGAACTGCACCCATCCAGGCAAGTGGGGAGTATTCCAACACACTTGTGCTTTATAGATGATGGGTAGGCTTTGGGGAGTCAGGAGGTGAGTTGCTCATCACAGTAGTTTTTTTATATTGTTTCGTGAGACATGGGTGGCACCAGCCTCCTTCGGACCTGCTTTTGTAGCCACTGTGTTTATGTGGTGAGTCCAGTTGAATTTCTGGTCAATGGTAACCCCCCCAAGGATGTTGACAGTGGGGGATTCAGTGATGGTAACACCATTGAATGTCAAGGGGCAGTGGTTAGATTGTCTCTTACTGGTGATGGTCATTGTCTGCTTTCTACTTGTCAGCCCAAACTTGGATGTTGTCCTGATCTTGTTGCATTTGAACATGGACTGCTTCAGTATCTGAGGAGTGCTGAACATTGTGCAATCATCGGCAAATATCTCCACATCTGATCGTATAATGGAAAGAAGGTCACTGATGAAGCAGCTGAAGATGGTTGGGCCTAGGACACTAACCTAAGGGATTCCTGCACAGGTGTCCTGGAGCTGAGATGCCTTGACCCTCCACAAACACAATCATCTTCCTTTGTGCCAGGTATGACTCCAACCAGCAGAGATTTTGCCCCCTGATACCCACTGATTCTCGTTTCCTTGATGCCACACTTGGTCGAATGCGGCCATGATGTCAAGGGCTGTCACCCTCACTTCACCTTTGGAATTCAGCTCTTTTGTCCATGTTTGAACCAAGGCTGTAATGAGGTCAGGAGCTGAGAAACCCTGGCGAAACCTAAACTGGGCGTCACTGAGCAGGTGCTCACTTCACTCCATCACTTTACTGATGATCGAGAGTAGACTGATTGGGCGGTAATTGGACGGGTTGGATTTGTCCTGCTTTTTGTATACAGGACATACCTGGGCAATTTTCTATACTGTTGGGTAGATACCAGTATTGTAACTGTACTGGAAGAGCTTGATGTATTATATGCATCATATATTATATCGTCGTAAACTTCTACTCACTAATGCAATTTCAGATGCCTCTGTAGGTACTGCATAGGTGTCTTTGTACCAAGAAAGACAGCAAGTGGTTGTTAATTTCAGCCTCAAGACAATGACAATACAAATCAGAGATTAATTATCTTACCTATGAACTGGTTGGCGTATGAAGCACTGAGACCAAACTGGCTTTCCAGATATTTGCCCAGAAAAGCAGCAAATCCACTGATCGCTGCAACCTCCATGCAGGCAGCCAGCACGACGCAGGTAAATACCGGATTCATCAGGAGCTGCTTCGTTACTTGTGGAATTGCTGAAAAAAGTACATGAAAAAAAATTAGCAAAATTAATTTTTTTAAAAGGAAATAATATGGCTTCAGACCCAGTCAAACTACACTGTAAAACTGTGAGCAGCAGATGGCGCCAGAATACAATGACTTTGCACCAAAGAATCACGAGGGGATTTTCTTACTCCAACGCAAGAATTAATTTCCCCTGTAATCAGGAATTTCTACTACAATGGAAAGAATTGAATTCATTGAATTCTGTAAGAGGTGGCTTTAGGGAACACACTACAACCACAAAGTGCTTCCAGGTTCAGCACTACCCGAGAAATTATGCAAAAACTGTATTGTAATCAAAATGACAGCCCATCAAACTTTCAGGAACATTCCTAGCACATTACTCATTCACTATTTAAAGTCAAATATGCCTTTAATTTGATTGATTCTTCTGGAATGGTAGCATTCTTGAAGTTTCAAAATGCAGACTTCCCAGTAATGATAACAAGTCTGGCAAATCCTGGCTCCTTGTAGCTACAATTCCTCCTCTCTGCTGTTTTGGAAGTTTTTTTTATGAGCTTTAACATGGACAGACTATGGTTATACTGGGTATTGTCATTAAAGTTTGCTTCGGGCTAAATTATTGCATTTAAAACTTCCAGTTGGAAACACTATACTAGCAGTCTGCTACAAGGAAAAGCCACTGAGAGAGTGCCACACAGTAAACATGTTACAAAGCATTAGTGCTTCACCCTGACAGCATGCTGTTGAATCTCCCATTCCAATTATCTACAACCACAAAAATTAATGGCAGGTGTAATCTAGAGTTTTACTCCAGAATGCTACTTGTAAATTAATACTTATCGCTTGCAATTGAAACCTCATGGAGTTTATTTTCAGAGAATGCATTCATGCTGAATACGCAGAACATACAAACTAGGTGCAGGAGCAGGCCATTCGGCCCTTTGAACCTGGTCTGCCATTCAATATGATCATGGCTGATCCTCTATCTCAATGCCATATTCCCACTTTCTCCCCATACCCCTTGATGCCAATAAAATCTAAGAAAATTATTTATCTCTTTCTCGAATAGCTTGGCCTCCACAGCCTTCTGTGGTAAAGAATTCCACAGGTTCACTATCCTTTAAGTGAAGACATTTTTCTTCATCTCAGTCCGAAAGGATCTAACCTGGGACTGTGTCCCCTGGTTCTCGATTCCCCAACCAGGGGAAGCATCCTCTCCACATCTAGTTCGTCCAGCTCCTTTCATCCTTCTAAACTCTAGTGGATTGTCTCATTGAATGGAGTGCAGGTCAGAAATTCAGCAGAGAATCACTGTGCCCAATTTGTGGCTAGCTTTGGGTAGAATGCATTGCTGAGCCTTCCCCGACCTGAAAACACTGATGGCCCACACTATTAGAGCCAGCCATCCACACTGGTAATGCTGCGTGACACATTTCCAGAGAGGTCTGGGCAAGTCGGTCTATTCTTGTGGGTTTGGATTGAGTACAATCCCCTCACTTACCTTATGATATTGCAATGGATGCTGCCAAAAGCGGTCAAGTCTATTACAAAGTCACTTAAGCAATATAACAATGCCATCAAAGGCAGAATAAACAGAGCCCGGCAGTATTCAGGCATCCACGGTGTCCATCTCTGCCTTATTCTGTGCTTTCTTGTTTTGTGTGACTGTTGGTATTCTGTCCTGATTTTGCTCACAGGTCAATTTTCTTTTACACTAAAAATACATCTTTTATCCTTACGTTAATGTCCAAATTTGGAGTAAAAGGTGCATTGGTAGTAGCAAAAAGAGACATCATCAATTAGGGGCAAGAAAGTTTATCTCAATCACAATGCAAAATAAGTGAGATATTAGTATCATTGCATTGCTTATTGTGACTGGGGCTTATTTAATAGTTGTTGCTTTAAGAATGGAAGGGAAATGATTTGAACTGTTTTAATTTTAAGTAAATTCAGCACCAGCTGCCATGTTAATATTCCACTACGACTGACATAGTGGCACAGCTGCTGCCTTGTTCAGGGAGAGGCTGTTGCCAGGAACTGACCCTGTCCAAAGACTCCACCAGTCAAGCAATAATACATTTTAATTATTTCCTGCTCTGAATCCATTCTCTTATGCAAATAACACAGCTGAGAGAGCAACTGTCGATACAAACGGTGTTGAACATTTATGTACCTCCATAAAGGTATGAGAGAAATAAGCTTAGATGCATAACTGTCTTTTTCTTGTCTCTTCCATGGATTCAGAAACCTCAATTATAATTCATACTGAGTTCTGTCAGAGTGTGGGAAGATATTCTATATAAAAGTTGAGAGGAGTGTTCTGTTAATTTTTCAAATATTACTGGCCAGATGTAATTTGAATCTGATTTCTGATACCACTATTCCGAGTACCGTTGAATACTTCCTACTTACCATTGCAATATCAAAAGGACTTGGAATTCTCTACATTTTGTTCCAAATTTCAGCTCTTCCAAAACTCTATTGACCACATTCTAACTTGCATTAAGTCTGTTGACCTTTCACCCCAAGTTTGCTGACTGACACTGGCCTCCGGTCCACCAAGGCCTCAATGTTAAAATTCTCATCCTCATGTTCAAATCCCTCCATGGACTTACACCTCACTAGCTCTTCAACCTCCCAGAGTCCGACATCCCTCCTAAAGCTCTGCATTCCTACATCCTTCCTAAAGCTCTGCATTACTCCAATTAACTCTTACTTATTGTGCTGCTCCACTCCCTTTGTCTCATCATTGGAGAATGTGCCTTCAGCTACCTAGGCTCTGGAATACTATTCTCTCTCTCTCAAACTCTCTCTCCTTTAAAACGCTCCTTTAAACCTACCACATTGTCTAAGCTTTTATTCATTCATCCTAATGTATCCGTTGTTGATCTATCCTTGGCCCCTTTCTATTTCTCATCGACATCTTGTCCCGATGTGAGACCATCTGAAGACAAGGCATTAGTTTTCACACATACACTAACAAATCTCAGCTCTCTCTCACTATCATCTCTTTTGACTCCTCCGCTCTTGCTAAAATATCAGACTGCTTATCTGATATCCAATACTGGATGAGCAGGTATTTCCTCCAGTTAAATATTAGGAAGACTGAGGCCATTTTTTTTCAGCCCCTGCTCTAAATCCATTCCCTAGTGACCCACTTCATCCCTTTTACTGGTAATGGTCTGAGATGAAACCAGTCTGATCACAATCTTGCTGTCACATATGATCCAGAGTTGAACTTCTGACTTCATATTCATGCCACTTCCACAATCGCCTTTTTCCAATTCTGTGACTTTGCTCAACATCACTCCTTCTCAGCTCATTTGCTGCCGAAACCCTCATCCGTGCCTTCATTACCTCTGGGCCAGCCGATATTACAATGCACACCTGGCTGCTCTCCCACATTCTACCCTCTATACAATTGAGCTTATCCAAAACTCTGCTGCCCGAGTCTTACTTCGCAAGTTCCATTCCCCCATTGTTCCTCTGCTTGCTGACCTTCACTGGCTCCAGCTTCTGATTTTAAAATTCTTCCATGCCCTTTCACCCCTCTGTGGCAGTAATCTCCTCCAACCCCACAATCCTCGGAGATATCTGCACTGCTCTAATTCTGTCCTCTTGTGCATTCCCAATCTTAATTGCTTCATCATTGGTAGCCGTGCCTTCAGTTCCCTAGGCTCTAGGCTTTGAAATTCCTGCCACAGGCCTCTTGGTATCTTGCTTTTCTCATTTGAGGCAATTCTACAACCTACCTCTTTGACCAAGCTTTTGGTCATCTGACTACCATCTTCTTATTTGGCCTGGTGTTATACTTTCTTTTATAATGCTCCTATTAAGCTTGTTGTGATGTTTCATTACATTAAGGTGTGATATCGATACAAATTGTTGGTGTCTTAGGCTTGATGTCAATTTTTGTCTAATTATACTCCTGTGAAGCACCTTGGGATATTTCACTATGTTAATGTGCAGTATAAATGAAAATTGGCATTGCTGCTCTTAAAATTGTAGTTTTTAGCTTTGTTACTTGGTCATATCTTCTCCATTGTCTGCAAAAGCCAGTGCAGCAAGTGAAAAAACATACCAAATGTGGCATCTGCAGTGGGCTAAGAGAGTCAGCATACTCATAGCCACAAAGGCTTCTATTCTATAGCTTCTATTATCAACTGTGACATTTACATTGCCATCAGGTGCAGCTGTAAAAACTACTTCCAAAGTCTTAGCATCTCCTGGAATAGCAACCCTATCATCAAAGTCTACTGTTGGCAAGAGCTCAGCTTGTTTAAGTTTTGATTTGCCAGACCCTCTGGCAGTAAAGAAATGTTTGCTCATTATTCAACATTAAAGGAATAAAGCTACTCTCCATGTGATTTTTTTGTTAAAAGCTGGTAGGCATTGTTTCCACTCTGCCAAACAGTTCAAAAGATGTCTAATCATGTTAATTCAAATCTAAGCAGCACACATTATGCTAATCAATAACTGCAGCCCATGATAAGAATATCACTGACTGATATAAAAACAGAAAATGCTGGAAAAACTCAGCAGATCTGGTAGCTTCATAGAATCCTTACAGTGCAGAAAGAGGCCATTCGGCACATCGAGCCTGCACCGACAACAATCCCATCCTGGCCCTATCCCCATATCCCCACGTATTTACCTTGCTAATCTCCCTGACTCTAAGGGCCTGATTTTACCATTTTCATTCGAAGTGCTGAATCTGGGCATAATGCAGATCTGATTTAGAAATCTGCTTTCAGGCGCCCCCATACGCACTCAGCCATCTCCAGTCCCATTCGCGCTGTGGGCGGGGCTTAGCGCGGCCAAAACGATCGGAGCTCTGAACTGCGCATGCACAATTTGAAAATAAATTGAAAAAGCGCGCCCGTGTCAGATCACTCCCGGGCCGCAGAAAGCGGAGAAAGCGGCCTGGGAGCGGAAAGCGGGAGCAATGGCCCCCACACACATCACTATCCCCCTTATCGACCCCCCCCCCCCCCCCACTACCAACACATCACTGGCCTCCTTATCCACTCCCCCACTACCCACACACATCACTGTCCCCCTTATCTACCCCCCCCCACTACCCAGGCTGATCGCCACCCCTGCCCCCTCCCCTCCCCACCAATCACCCGCAGAGTGGCAGCGGACCCCCCCTGCCCCCCCACCAGAGATCCATCTACCCTCCCCACCAGAGATCCATCTGCCCCCCCACCACCAGAGATCCATCTGCCCCCCACCACCAGAGATCCATCTGCCCCCCCACCACCAGAGATCCATCTGCCCCCCCACCACCAGAGATCCATCTGCCCCCCCAACACCAGAGATTCCATCTGCCCCCTACCACCAGAGATCCATCTGCCCCCCCCCACCAGAGATCCATCTGCCCCCCCCCACCAGTGAGCGGTCGGGCCTCCCCCCCCAAGATACATCTTATCCGCCTCCCTCCTCCTCTCCCTCCCCAGACAACAATCTGGCCTCACTTCCCCCACCAACAACGAACTGGCTTCACTCCCCCCCCCCCCCCCCCCCCCAGAGAATGGTCTGGCCTCACTCCCCCTCCCCTCCAGAGGAACATCTGACCCGCCTCCTCCTCCCTCCCCACCAGACAATGATCAGCTCTCCCCCCCACCACCAGACAACGGTCGGCCCTCTCGCGCCCCCCCCCCACCCCAGAGATACATCAGACCCGCCTCCTCCTCCTCCCCCCCACAACCAGACAACAATCTGGCCTCACCGTTGCCCCCCCCCCCCCGAACCAGAGAATGATCTGACATGCCTCCCTCCCCACCCCCCCCCCTCCCCCCCACCACTGATCTGAGTCAGTGAGCCATTGGAAGCTCTGAACGTGCTCTTCAGCAGCTGGGGCGCCCGATTCAGACTTTTATTTAGCAGGTCCATTACGGCGCGGTTCCGGATTGGCAAACGCCAATGGTAAAGGGGGAAATGGTAAAGGGGGAAATGCTGATAAAGTTGGGCGGGCAGTTCATTAATTCAATTTAAATGCATGCAAATGCATTTAAATTGTCATTGCGCCCGTTTTGGGCGCAAATCGAATCGCCGCCATCCCCAGGTTTCGGTAAAGTGGCAATCTGCGCGGACACAGGTGTGGATCACGATAATGGCCTCTCACCTGACTTTACCACGTTTTCGCACCCGTTTTCAGGCATGAGGCAATGGTAAAATAGGGCCCTCAGAATCAATTTAGCATGGCCAATCCAACCAAACCCACACATCTTTGGAATGTGGGAGGAAACTGGAGCACCCGGAGGAAACTCACGCAGACACAGGGAGAATGTGCAAACTCCACACTGACAAGGCCAGAATTGAATCCAGGTCCCTGGCGCTGTGAGGCAGCAGTGCTAACCGCCATGTCACCATCTATGGAGAGAGAAACACTATTCTGAAAAAAGGTCCTCGACTTGAAATATTGACCTGAATTTTTGAGGAGTCAGAAAGGTTCCATACCTTAGCCAAGATGGTGCTGGAGCCCTGATTCCAGAAGCCCTGCCTCCACCTCCCCCCAACATTTTTCCCGGGGTTGTGTGGGTGGGAGGTAGTACTTTGCACATCCGTGGTTCATGGAGCAGTTGCATGTGTAAAACTGTACATGGAAAGATCTGATAATATTAAGCTGATTCCTAAGCTTTAGAAATTTGAAGAAAAAGTCTAAAGCTGCCAGAGTTATTTGGAGAGTTCACAGGTTCCATTATATTCATACTCTTTCACAAGCAGCTCAACCATCCTCACATAGATATCCTCTGCATATTGTTCAAAGAAAACACGCACACATTTCAAAAGAACGTCCTAATATTCTGAGCTAACAAAGGAAATTTTCTGCTATAATGACATTGCCACAATGTAATCTTCCTTTTATGAAAAATGCTTGCAATATTTAAAAACGGCAGAATGAATTGCTTTTCCTTGAATGAAATCCAAACAATTCAATCAGGTTTGTACCAATCCGCCATTTATTGAATACATATTTACTCATATTTTACGCAAGAATCAGTTTAATGTTATCAGATCTTTCCATGTACATTTCATATTTAAACAACTATATTTAAATAGATATAAGATTCATACTCTGTGTTATGGTACCAGGCCCATAACAAAAGAGTTTTGACGGAGCAGAGGAGGGTTTATAAGGTGGCACAGTGGTTAGCACTGCTGCCTCACAGCGCCAAGGACCTGGGTTCGAATCCTGGCTTGGGTCACTGTCTCTGTGGAGTCTGTGCGTTCTCCCAGTGTCTGCGTAGGTTTCCTCTGGGTGCTCCGGTTTCCTCCCGCAGCCCGAGAGATGTGTTGGTTAGGTGCATTGGGCATGCTAAATTCTCCCTCAGTGTACCTGAACAAGCGCTGGAATGTAATCCCTAGGGGATTTTTAAAGTAACTTCTTTGCAGTGTTAACGTAAGCCTATTTGTGACACTAATAAATAAACCTTAAACTTTATATTTTAACAGTTGCCCATCCATGTTGTTATTGGAAAATTAAAAGTCTAAATATGCTTATATTAGTTAGGATGTGGTCACATGCTGAATGCTTCAGTATTGGCCTTCCAGGAAGGTTTTATGCATTGGTCAACTTTCCTAGAGTGGTTTGCTAGCTGAAGCAGAAGGTCAAGAGTCCTCTCTTACCATTCATACTTAGCCTTAATAGAGGTATTTTCTTTAGGTTTTTGTCGTTTGCTTGAAACATGGAAGCAAAACATGATCTATTTCTAAGGGGCTGGAGGTTAACCAGCCTATTATTGACTTGCACTGGATTTGTGGCTCTTGTAGGCCATTTATAGAATAGATTGACTAGACGCCTAAGATGGCCATAGTCCAGAAAATTATGTTCTCCTAGAAATGTGTGTCATCTCTAACGAGCCACGTTACAAGCTTGACTGATTATTGTAAATTGGTTGTTGCTACTCAACCATGTGGCACACCTGGATAAGAAAGATAGCACGGCCAGTTTGTGGTGCACACACACAAGTCTTATTTGGAAAAGAACACTGCAGGAATATTTGATTAAACATTCAGCACTTGTTCAAAGGTGAGGTGAGGTGCAGTTTTGAAAATAGAGATCTTATAACATTGAACTAATCCTTGCATAAAATATAAATAAAAGACCAAAGAATGACTTGGATCTTGGAAAATTGAATAAAATTTCAAAATTTGCCAATGATGGCAAGCTTGGAGCAATGGTAAACTGTTAGGATGTTATGAATCACCTGCAACAGGACATAGGCTAGCAAAATGGGCAGAAAAGTAGTGGATGGAATTTAATACAGAGAGTGGTTGGGGTGTGGAATGGACTGCCTGCAGTGATAGTGGAGTCAGACACTTTAGGAACATTTAAGCGGTTATTGGATAGGCACATGGAGCACACCAGGATGATAGGGAGTGGGATAGCTTGATCTTGGTTTCAGATAAAGCTCGGCATAACATCGAGGGCCGAAGGGCCTGTTCTGTGCTGTACTGTTCTATGTTCTATGTTCTAAGTGTGAGGTGCATTATGGCACGGGGAGGAGAGGCAATATGGACATAAAAGCACAATTGTAATGAGTGTACAGGAACAGTGGTTCCTCGGGGTGCATGTGTTGATCTTTGAAGATGGCAAGACATATAGGGTGGGACTTTCCTGCCGCATTCGTCCAAAACCGGAATATCCCACCCGAGGTCACAGACCTTTGTATTGTCCGCCCTCCCCCCCGCCCACTATGATCCCTGCGGCAGGAAAAGTCCCCCCCATTTAGTGGTTAGCAAAGCAAATTGGCTTCGTAAGCAGATGTACAGAATACAAAGGCAGGGAAGTTATGCTGAAATTTTATGCAACTCTTGTTATACCCCAGCAAGAGTTTTACATCCAGTTCTGGTCATCATACAGTAGGAAAGATGTGAAGGTCATTGAGAGAGTGCAGTGGAGATTTACCGGACTGGTTCCAGGGATGAGAGATTTTAGTCATAAGGTTAGGTTGGAAGTCTGGGGTTTTTCATATTGGAGTAAAGGAGATTGATGGGAGATTTGACAGAGGTATACAAGATTATTACAGGTTTGGATCAGGTAGATGAGAAAACCCTTCCCATTAGGTTTTGGGCATGAGATGTAGGGGAAGTGTGAGGAAGAATGTTATTACGCAGCAAGTGGTAATGACCTGGAACTCGCTATGTTCGAGGATGATAGAAATGCAAACAATCAATTTTTTCAAAATGAAATTGGGTGGGCACTTGAAGCAAATAAATTTGCAGGGCTACAGGGAATGAGAAGAAGAGTGGGACTGACTGGATTGCTCTACAGGAGCTTGATGGGCTAAATATCCTCCTTCTGTGCCATAAATGAATCTATGACTCTATAAAGCCAAAGTATTATTAGATGCATTAGTAATGCATTGCTGTCCCTGCCAAATTAATGTACCCTGAGGTAGATCCATGTTAACCGTGCTTGGGGGGTCTTAGTCCTTCACTTTTGTTTCTGAATTTAAAACATGTGGAATGGTTTAACCATTTTGCAAACGTTTTGAATATATTTTGAACCTGGTAACTTTTGAAAAGCCTGTTAATGTTTGCTGTCTAGGTTTACACTCATGAGTGGACAAATGGGTGTCATGCAAAAAGCTTGCTAATGCTACTGGAAAGTTCACCAGGAGTTAACTGCTTTCACACAGAGGGAGATAAGGGAGATTGATTTAAAATAAACATGAATGTCGCTAAAAAATAGACACGTTGCCGAAGGTTTCTGTCTGGCACTCAACAGAATAAATGCAATAATGTTGTTAGTGTAGCTATTAATGTATTCAGGATTGTTCATCAAGTGCTGCCCAATTACAGAAACACATCTAACATCTGAAGTAATCACATAGAAAGCAGACATTTTGCTTCAGGTTATGCAAGTGTGGACTAGTTGAATATTGTCTGTCAACCAATTTCAGATAATCAGTCAAGCTTTGTAACGTGGATCATTCACACTTGCTCGAAGTGACATACCTTCATTTGCAGGGACGCATTCTCTGCAAACATAAGGAATATGTTTCAAGCCTTGCACTTGTTTGAATTACCTGGGAACTTTGGGGCCGATTGTTCCCCATTAGAACCATAGAACCATAGAACATTACAGCACAGAAACAGGCCTTTTGGCCCTTCTTGGCTGTGCCGAGCTATTTTTCTGCCTAGTCCCACTGACCTGCACCTGGACCATATCCCTCCACACCCCTCTCATCCATGTACCTGTCCAAGTTTTTCTTAAATGTTAAAAGTGAACTTTCTCCATGGCCATGCCTTGGCCAATTAGAGTTGACTTGCCAACCAAACAGCATGAATTGTTGTGAGCATTTAAAATTTGGCGTTCCTGTATTTGTCCAGATGAAAAGCTTTAGCAATCCGTCTCTCTTTTCAAAAATATATATTTTAGTAAGTGTTACTTAGTCATTCGCTTCACAGGAACAGGAGTAGGCCATTCAGCCCGTCCTTCAGTTAGATCTGTATCTCAACTCCAATTACCTTTTGCTTCATAACCTCTTGATGCCCTCACCTAACCAGATTCTCAGACTTGAAAACTTCAATTCAACCAGAATCCACAGCCTTTCGGCAGGAGAGAGTAAAGGTTCCCACCATCCTTCATGTATAAAAGTGCTTCCTGATATCACTCCTGAGTAGCTTAGCTCTTAATTTAAGATCATGCTCTCTTGTCCTGGATTCTCTCACCAGAGGAAATAGTTCCTTTGCATTTACCCCATTGAATCCCTTCATCATTTTCAACATCTCAATTAGATGAGCCCTCAACCTTCTAAACTCAAGGGAAGACAGACCAAGTTTGTGTAAACTGTCTTCAAAATGGAACCTTTTAAATCCCCAGACATGTGTAGCTCTCTGTTGACTGCACAAGTAAACTAACCATCAGCTGAGGAAGCAATATTTGTCCTCCTGGATATTTCATTTTAATGCAATGATTGAGCAGGTTTTCAAAGCAGTAAATGTGGTATTTGCTTCTCTCCTCCTCCTTCAAGACTTTCAGTACTCAATGATTTTTGTGATAGATCCTGAAAGACAGGGACTCATCACTGATGCTCAAAAGATCAAAAATCATCTGCCTTCAGTGATTTTCAGCGATATCTGTCAGACATTGGACAGCTTCTAGCCAGTGGTAATAAAACTCTGGCTACTTTTTATCCTGGTGAGGAACACACCTATTTATGTCTGCAAACAGGTATGGAATTGTTTACACAATGGGTGTGTGATTGGAGTCATTCCAAAGATGGCCTGTGATACCAAGCAGTCTGTTTATATATCCGTGCAGGATTAAAATTTAACTGGCTAGTCTCCGCGTGAAATTAGAACCCGAAATTCAGTGCAAGAACCACATTGAGTTGTCAGAATATGCAAAATAAAAATAGTCAAAGCATCTTCACAGAATCACAGAATTGTTACGACACAGAAGGAGGCCATTTGACCCATCATGTCTGCACAAACTCTCCAAACGAACACTCGGACCAGAATTTTATTACCCTACGGGAATCGGAGCAGGTGGTGGGAAGGTCCATTGACCTTGGGTGGGATTTTACAGTTTTGGGATGTGCGCGGCCGTAAAACCCCGCCCTATGACTTAGTGTCATTCTCCTACACTAATCCCCTACCCTGTCCCCTACACATTGGGCCCGATGTTACCATCAAGTTGTGCCTGTTTTCAGGGGCGAAAACTTGGTAAAGTCAGGCGTGAGGCGAGTAGCGTGATCCACGCCTGCCTCCATGCCCTTTCCCCCTTTACCAATGGCTGAAAATGGCCGCAATTGGGACCGTGCCCAAAACGGGCACGACGGCAATTTGAATGCATTTAAATTGACTTAATGGGCTGCACGCCCAAACTTACTTGCACATCCCCCTTTATCACCGCGTTCACCCATCCAGACTCGGTGTGAAACACACATGGTCCGCAAAGGTCCAATTCGGGCGCTCCAGGAGAGGTGGGGGGAGGTGAGTCAAATGGCTGTCTGGTGGTGGGGGGGGGAGGGAGGCAAGTCAGATGGCTCTCTGGTGGGGGTGGGGGGGTGGGAGGTAGGTGAGCTGGCTCTCTAATGGGGGGGGAGGGAAGCGGGTCAGATGGCTCTCTGGTGGGGGGGAGGGAGGTGGGTCAGATGACTCTCTGGTGGGAGGCGGGGGGGTCCACTGCCACTCTGCGTGCGATCGGTGTGGGAGAAGGGAGGGTCCACTGCCACTCTGCATGCAATTGGTGAGGGGGTGGGGGGGGCAGGGAAGGGGGGTCCGCTGCCATTCTGTGTGCGATCGGTGGGGAGGAAGGGGGGGTCCGCTGCCACTCTGCATGTGACCAGTGGGGGAGAAAGGGGGCAGCAGGCCACGGTCGGTCTGGGTGGCGGTGGGGGATAAGGGAGTCAGTTACGTTGTTGGGATGGGGCAATGTCTGTGGGGGCTAGGGGGAGACATTATCCAGCCCAGGAATGATGTGGTAGGGGGACGTTTTTCTATTTCTTTTACTACGCATGTGCAGTTGAAGGCTCTGATCAGAGCTGCAGCGTTTCGGGTGCGTTAAGCCCCGCCCACAGGCTTGTGCAGCGCAATTCAGAATCGCTGCTTTTTTTTTCAGGGAGAGTGCGTATGGGGGCACCTGAGAAAGGGCTTAAAAGTTGGATCTGAAACACCCAGTTTCAAGTCCGCCCAGCACTTAGAATTAAAATGGTAAAATAGGGCCCATTGTTTCTATTTAAGTAATCATCTAATGCCCTCTTGAATGCCTCGAGAACATGCCTCCACCACACTTCCAGCCAGTGTATTCCATTTGTTATGTGGAAAAGGTTTTCCTCACTTCACATTTGCTTCTTTTGCAAATAATTTTAAATCTGTACTCTCCCTTTTAAGAACAGGAACAGTCTCTCCCTATCGACTGTCCAGCCCCCTCATGATTTTGAACATCTCTATCAAATCTCCTCTCAGCCTTCTTCTCTCCAAGGAGAACAGTCCCAACCTCTCCAATCTATCCTCATAACTAAAGTTTCTGATCCCTGGAACCATTCTTGTAAACCTCTTCTGCACTTCTTGTTGGAAGATTAGTTAAGTAACTGGGAATTAAGCTTTATTCAAAAACCTGTGGCAGGGATCTGAGAAAATAAATAATTCAAAGGTGATCAATGCCCTGTTTGAAAATCCTGTGAACCGCAAACTCTTAAAGGGGAATTATGTTGGCGAATTGTTAACCAGGAAGTGACCAGGAAGTCCCAGTATCCAAGCTGGGTGCAGATTGGGGACAGAGCATCTGATCAGGACATGGCTATTTGAAGAGTTGCTGAACCTCTTACAACACTCTTTGGAGGTAAAAATTTAAATTGTTACTCGATTTATTTTATTGGTGGCATGGTGTTGCACGAAGGCAAAACATCCAGATCACTTTCTGGTTAACAATTAGCCAACATAATTACCATAACATATCCTAGTGATTTAGTGTGCATTCATGTTAATGCTGCCCTCAACGTTGCAATATAAACCTGATATAGATCAAATGTATACTGTTCTTTTGTATTGGCAACAGTGTTGATTCCACATTGATGTGGAAATGCCTTTTGCAGCAACCTCAATTTCTGTGAGTCTTCTTTTGAATATTCTTTGACCAGGTTGGCTAGTACATGTGATCTCCTTCAACACACCTTTCTCTCTCCTTATTGATCTCTGCAAATCCCGCAACCTATTTGCCTCCCAGACCGTCCACTCCCTCCCAGAGCCATTTTCATAGAACAGTCATTCCTAGTAGCATCCTTTCATCCATCTACTACCAACTATACAAACACTAACAAAGTTTCGTTCCAAGCAGTAATGAGCTCGTGTGAAGCCTCTATTGCAATAGTTTCTCTTTGATGACCTTCAGTAAAGGCAAAAGGCATGCACAGGCAGAAACTAACAAATCTTGCACAATGGGTCCTTATTAGACATCAGGAAAAGGTCCCAGTGTCCAAACTGAGTGCAGATTGGAGGCAGAGCATTTGATCAGGGCATGGCTATTTGGGAGAGTTGCTGAACCTTTTACAACAATGGCACTCTTTGGAGATGAACGATTCAGAATAGTTACTCTATTTTTTTTATTGGTAGCATGGTGGTGCACGAAGGCAAAACACCCCCCAAGTTCATGATGCAGCAGTTGAAGTGATGATGCAAAATGTAAATGAAAGGCCGTCTATGGAACAACCCCTGAAGGACAGCTCTCCAGAGACGCAGCAGAAATTATTTATTATTTGGCATGTGTGGGGAATGGCTGGTACCTGTCAATCAAAAATGCCACTAAATAGAGAGTTCCATTTACCAATGGAATACAGTGGAATACTTGTAGCAACAACTAATATGCAAGTACTCAGCAAGTAAAGAACAATATTCTTTTCAGTTCTAATCTACAACAGTATGTTAAAGTATAAAGTCTAAAATAATACAGTTTTCACTTGTGGGTTCCGGATAACTTTGTAATTGCTTCTGGCTGCGAAAGTGTTGATTCAGAAAAGGGGAATATCAGAAATTTGTGGAGACTTCTGGTGCCAATAACACAAAGGTTACTGCATGATTGCCATTTTTACCACCCAGAGGCAGAGGGACTGCATTCGGAGGTTTTCATTGTCAAAGCAGGTCAACCATGGTTAGTCTACTCCCCATGCCTTGTTACATGTTGGTGCACAAAGTATGCATTTCACAAAACATTTCCTTACACTTTGATTTGCTTCAATGCCTGCCCCAGATCATCTAGATTGTGGTCCCCAAAATGAGGCTATCCAAAGAAGATTGCTCACTGAACATACTTTGATTTTAAAGGCAGCAGTAGAAATTGTGGTGTCGATGGAACTGGCTGCTAAAGAGGCTTCACAATTTGGTGCAGGAATGAAGATCCACAAGTTGGGAACTGCCCATAAGAAGTCAAAACAGCAGCAAGCATGTCACAGGTGTGCCAAAATGGGCCATCCAGCAAGTGAATGCTGGAGTGAGGATAGTCAATGTAAGAATTGTGGCAAAAGCTTTGCAGAAGCCAGTTTCCCCTAGGAAGATGATTCAGAATGGGTGGCATGGTGGCATCATGGTTAGCACTGCTGCCTCACAGCGTCAGGGACCTAGGTTCAATTTCAACTTAGGTTGACTGTCTGTGAAGGAGCAGCGCTCCGAAAGCTAGTGTCGTTTGCTACCAAATAAACCTGTTGGACTTTAACCTGGTGTTGTTAGACTCCTTACTGTGTGTGGAGTTCGCACATTCTCATCGTGTCTACGTGGGTTTCCTCTGGGTGCTCTGGTTTCCTCCCACAGTTCAAAAATGTGCAGGTTAGGTGGATTGGCCACGCTAAATTGCCCCTTTGTGTCCAAACATATGTAGGTTAGAGGTGGCTATGGGGATAAGATGGGGGTGAGATGATCTTATAGAGAGTTGGTGCAGACTCTATAGGCTCTTTCTACGCTGTAGGGATTCTCTTCTGTGGTTTAGATGAATCTTGGTACATTCAAGAATCACAAGTTGCATTCTCCAAAAAGAATCTACAATATGGAAGAAAAGGATTACGACTGTGAAGAAGGGAACACCCAAAAATATAATGATGTGCTCCAACTGAACATTTTCTCCATACAGGGTGAATCGCATAGATTCTGGATGATTCCAAAGGTACATGGACAACATATTATAGGGATCTCTCCCCACAGATGCTGTCAGACCTGCTGAGATTTTCCAGCATTTCCGTTTTTGCTGGATATTACGATTAGGGATTGATATCAGTGCCGCTGTATCTTTATTTCCTGAGACGACACGCCAAAAGAAACTGAAGCATTTCCTTTAAAACCAACTGTTGTGATTTTAAGGACATACACAGAAGGATCGTGCCATTAAATTGTAGAGATAAGTGGACAAACAGCACAGTTGCCTCGCCTGGTGGTCCGTGGTAATTGTCCAGCTTTATTTACAAGATCATGGTTGGAGAAAACTAAGCTTAGCTGGAGTGCTGTCAACAGATTAGACGATGCCAAAACAGACCTACAGCACATTCTGGATAATTACAAGAGTGTATTTGAAGAGACACTTGGCTCAATGAAGGGAGTTCAAGTGAAACTCACGATAAAGCTAACTAGTCAACCAAAAAGTCACAAAGTGAGAACGATGCCATATGCAATTCATCCCTAGGTCAAAGAAGAATTTGAACAACTTGTTACCATTCATGTGTTAGAGCTGGTTACAATAAGTCACTGAGGACACATACCAACCGACTCAAGAACAGTTTCTTCCCTGCTGTAACATTATATTCTACACTCTCTCCTTTCCTTCTCTATGTACTGTATGCTTGGCCTGTATAGAGAAACAATACTTTTCACTATATACTAATACATGTGACAATAATAAATCAAATCAAATCAAAACCATGCACAGTACTAAGACTCCCTAGTGAACTTTGCATTTTATTATACATGTTCAAGTGTCACTCATTGGACCCACCTCCTTGGAACCCTTGCATCCTTCAATGTAAGACAGAATTATATCCTGGCAGATGTGATGCCCACAATCCAATCAAATGTACAATAACTTGAATCTTCAACCCTCAGATGGGGGCTATGGCAAGAAGCTGCTACCAAACTCATGGGCAAATGTCCACGGGGGTGACCTACGGCAATGCGAGGAAGGTGTTCAAAATTCTCTAAGTGCAACTGTTTTCCCCCTTATTGAAATGTTCTCTGTCCCAAGGGTTGAGGGTGTTATTGAAACAACAACATTAAAGACTCAGACCTATCCTCCCTTCCCTTCCCATTGTGCCCACAGCGCTCTCATCAGAGGGCTACTGCACCAAGTTGAGACATTTCTTCACTGGTCTATCATTCATACTGATTACTCCAACTACCAAGGCTCCTCCAAAGTAACTCCTGCAATTAAGGCAAGCTAAAAATGAACCTCCAAAAATATTAAAGCATCATTTGGACGAGTTAACTGTGAATAATTGACAGCCTTAGTATTATGTATAATATTTACAACAGCTAAAGTAGCTTAACCTGTTACAACTGTTCAGCCTCTTATCCATGCCTCTATAAGGCAGTACTTTGTTAAGAGAAGGAAATATGTTTATACGGTGCTCACCTCTCAGATATTCCGTGCATGTTGCCTCACTGGTTTGTTTACATTCTTTCTTATTTTCCTCTGTAGTTAGCTTTGACTGTTCTTTGTTGCCTTTCCCCGGGAGCATGGGCTGCTGTGAGCTTTTGCTCAGTGTGTGGTGTTTCTTTGGCATGGCCTGAGGAAAGCCAAACATAAACAGAGAAGAGAAGAACAGAAGTCCAGCACAAAGGAGGAAGCCAGCCCACCAAGCACCAATCCACCGAGGATCATCTGGGGTGATGTCCAATTTTGCTGAAAGAAAGAGGGAGAATTACAAAGTCCAAGAGATTGCTCCAGCCAATTAGCAGAATTTCAAAAATATGGTCGCTGTATGGGTAATATATAATGCAGCTCCTTTGAGGACCATAATGGAAAGGGATGGAAAACATCAAACCTCCAGCTGCTGCAACTAGGTCAGGACTATTCCATCAATCACTCTTGATATGCAATTATTATTGAATCCCAAATTCAGACAAGTGACAGCACAGGACTGCTCCAGGGTCACTACAATTACTTGCTGATGTACTTTACAACTTGTCATTTTGCTAAACCATGTATCAATTAGATTTTTGGCAGAAGCAGCTTAACAAGGGATTGTGGTGAAAATTAACATTGGCTCTGCCACAATAAATTTCATTTACTCTGTAAACCCTGTTATAAATCTCACTGGAGTATGCGTCATTGGTCTAAATGTCATTCCTCCAGTTTTAGAATTAACCAGACACAGTGGTGATTTATACATAAGATTTGATACAATATAGTTTCAAGTTACTAAAGAAGGCGCAGTGATCTTTTAAAAGATGAAATAAAAACAATAAAAACACAGGTTTATGCACCAACTTGACAGATATACAATGCTGTACTGTAATACCACATTTTTGTTCTTACTTATTATTTATCTTCCTTTCTTTTTGATTATTTCCTCTGCATATATCAGCCATGGCTCAATGGAAGCTCTTTCACCTCTCAGTCAAGAAGGTCATGGCATCAAGCCCCACTCCAAAGACTTGAGCACATACAACTGGCATTTCAGTGCGGTATTGAGGGACATTCCAGAAGAGATGTTAAATTAAGTCTTCCCTCTCAGATAAAGGGGGCAGCACAGTGGTTAGCACTGCTGCTTCACAGTGCCAGGACCCAAGTTCAATTCCGGCCTTGGGTGACTGTGTGGAGTTTGCATTTTCTCCTCATGTCTGCGTGGATTTCCTCCGGGTGCTCCGGTTTCTGCCCACACTGCAAAGATGTGTAGGTTAGGTGGATTGGCCATGATAAATTGCCCTTGGTGTCCAAAGATATGTAGATTACTTGGGTTAGCCATGGTAAATGTGTGAGGTTACAGGGATGCGGTGGGGGCCTGGGCAAGAGGCTCTTTCAGAGAGTCGGTTCAGACTCGATGGGCCAAATGGCCTCCTTCTGCACTGTAGGAATTCTATGATTCTAGGAGTAAAAGATCGAATGCAACCTTCCAAAAAAGAGCATGGGAATTCTCCTCATGTCCCGGCTGAATTTATCACTCAGCCAACATCAACAAAGAATGGTGTGCTCATTTATCACTTACTGTTTGTGGGACATTGTTAAGCACAAAATATATTCCCTGACATTGGAAGTTTACCATCTGAAAGATCTCAGCTGCACAATGCAATAATCTTGGGTGGGATTCTCAAGCCTCAGCAGACAGCCCATGAAAATCCCAATGCCCCACTGAATGGGCATCGGGCAAAAATCAGGATTCCTGACAGGCATCAAGGCAATTGGGATTCACCCAATCCGCCCCAATCAGGTTTGACGGCCCATTCATCATCCCCCTGCCAAGCATCCGGCCCCCCAGCGGGAACTGCATTGGGCGGGCTTTGCAGCTGATAATCACCCGTGGGGGCATGGAGTGCTGGACCTTGAGGGTTCAGGGAAGCACCACTAGCTCCTCAGAAGAGAGCAATCCTCCCCTCAGCTACTCATACATGGGCCTCGCCACCACTCTCCCCCCTCAAAAAAACACACCACACCATGCAGGCAGACCTGACCTGATTCCCCCTCAGCCCCCTTCCCCCGCCAACCCCCCACTCAGCCCCTGCTCCCTCCTCAGACCTTCTCCCCCCTCACACCTCCACTCAGGTCCACCTTCAAACCACATGCCTTGGCAGTGCCAACAGTGCACTGCCACCTAGCTCCGTGGCACTGACACCCTCCCCTTGGTGCTTTGGCCCTGAACGGGGGGGGATGGGGGGGGTCAAGGAGATAGGTCCAGTGGCCATTTGCCCCTCTGCTGCTGCCAGGCTGCAGGGGAAGGGTCCCTCAAAGGTCCTGAGGTTTGGATGGGCTTCCTTGGGGTAGGGGTTGAACTCATCACTGGGATGCAGATCTCGTGCTGGACTGCCCCTTCTAGCCTTGGCAGACATGAAGATCACCGCTGGCGTGATGATTTCAGGCAACCTTGTGATCAACATCTGCATTCCTGCCTGTCAGCTGTGAAAATTCTGAGGTGGCCAGGTCACTTTAACCTTCATGCCCCCTGTCACCTGGCAGGATTTTAAATCATTGCAGCACTCCATCGTATTGTAGAAATTTCACTTTCTCCCTGTCAGAAGCTGCAGGTGAGAGCAGACTCCTTTGAGGTTCTCCGACAGACAAAGATGTCAATTTCACCCGAGGTGCAGAGGGAAGGGAGATTTAACTTTATAAAGCATCTCGTTATATCAACAAAATATTCAGAGGAAGTTGCACCGAGTATTACTTGTGATTTTTGTGTTGGGACTATATTTTTGTGGGTACAGTCTATTTAGAAACCTTGATAAAGAGGAGGGTCAGGATTCTCCCAGCCCTCTGTGCTGCTCGAGTAGCGCAGTGGGCTATGGGACATCAGCGGGGAGCCTGTAGCGGTGCTTGCAACTGGCAATTGCAAGTCTCCCAGGCACTTTTTTTTCCACATAATCAGCCCCGTGCCGGAAATCAGTGCTGTTTACCATTTGGAAATCGCTAGGCTCCTGTCCCGCTAGTGTCGCCCCCCGTGCCGGGTGAGCACATCTAGTCCCCATTGGTGGGGAACAGTTGTAAAATCTGCTGGTGGGAATAGAGGCCATTGAGGCCTCCCAGGAAGTCAGGGACAGGGTGGGAGTTCCTCTTGGGCAGTGCCAGCCTGGCACCCTGGCACTGCCAACCGAGCACTGGTCAGTGCCAAGGGGGCAGGTCCAACTGGGGGTGGATTGGGAAATCAGGGGTGACAATTGGGACTGACTCAGTTGGGGGGGAGGGATGGTTGTCGGGAAGGTCAGCAATCAGGTGGGGGGGGGGGATCAGGAAACAATTGGTGAAGCTGGCAATTGGAAGGCCGGCTTTGTGGAGGGCCCAGTGCACATGTGCCAATTTTCCTACTGACAGATTGGCGAATGCGCAGTGGCCCGCTTAGCACTATGCTGCCAGCCTCTTGGGCGGGATGAGCCCCCACTTTCCAGTGTGAATCCCGCTGAGTCACTCTGTGATGCACAGAGTGCCGGAGATTCACTAAACTAAGTACGTCCCAAAAAACGAGCGGGAAAATCTCCTGCTTTCCTGCCCGTTGGGCACTTAGTTTTTTTTGGGGAGAATTCCGGCCGAGATGCAACTTCTGGAATCCTGACACTTAACTAATGCAGGTCTACTTTCTGATGCTTTCAAATGGCGGTACACAATTTACACATCAGAGTGAGTTATTATTTACATCATAATTCCTAAATGCCAAATTTCTAATCTGGCATTTTTCAAAAATGAAAAACCAACCTGTGTCAATGAAGATAGCGTCCACATAAATCGTTGTAAATAAGGACCCCAGCATGAAACCAAATGCAGGACCGAACAACATGGTGGTAAACAAGACCCCTGTTCAAAATAAAAATTAACAATGTTACCAAGGAACACGGCGACCAGTTACTATTACAGCCAGTTGAGATTCTGAGAGAGTTCTCAGTATGATACTGGGACTCTCATTCTCAAAACAAACCTTCCAATTCTATCCCAATTCTGACTAAGCCTCTGGAATTCTGGATGGAATTTAATGTCCACCCCTGTGGCAAGTTTGATGACGGGACGGGCATTTAAATGGGTGGGGGAAGGTTGGGTGGGGACCCTGCCGTGATCCCGTCTTTGCCTCTCTTAAATCTGGGGTGAGAAAACACATGGACTGCCTTCTCCCCTACTGCCAATTGAGGCCCTCAAGTCGAAAATTAACGTTACTTATTGGCCTCATCCAGCAGCCGCTGGTCTTCAACGATGAGGTTCCTTGTTCAAAGGCATTCAGTGCCTAATAGGGGAACCTGACATCAGGAAGGGGGGATGATAAGAGCCTCCACCTGCCCTTGCTGCCGACACTCTTCTCCCCTTCTCCTGTAATCTCCCCCCTCAAAAAAACACCCTATCACCCTCATTCAGTGGCCTGGCTCCCTCAGTGATACTAGACTTCTCCCTGGGTCCATTGCTGGCAGCTGCTACCATTCTCCAGTGATATCTGCAATGGGCAGCTGCCAGCCTCTGATTGGCTGGCAAATTTCAACCAGGTAGGATTTCCACACCCACAGTGACTGACCCAGGGAGAGCCTGCCACAGGCCATCTAAGAGGTACTTATTACCAGTGGGCCTTCCTCAAAGGGGTTAAAACCGGGCTTTATCCTGCTTTCCAGCTGCAGGAACCCACCAAGCCTCTTTAGACGCACCTTCCAAACCCACAGCCACTACCATCTAGACAGACTAGGGCAGCAGACAGATGGGAACACCACCACATGGAAGCTCCCATCTAAGTCACTCACCATCCTGAATCAGAATTATATCGCCATTCCTTCACTGTCATTGGGTCAAAATTCTGGGATTCCCTCCCTAGCAGCACTGTGGGTGTACCTACACCACATGGACTGCAGTGGTTCAAGAAGATAACTGAGCACCCCTTACTCAAGGGAAATTAGGAATTGGCAGTAAGTGCTGGCCTAGCCAGTGATGCCCACATTGCAGGTGTGAATTTGAAAAAAAGATGAGAGCCCCATTGCCAGCACTGAATACCACCCAATGGTGCAAAAGTGAACTCAGTTCAAAAGATTTTTCAAAAGTATTTTCAAGAGATCTTGAGTATTTTCTCTCAAGCCCATTGCCACACGATAAAATAGATTATGAGAGGTTACTGATGTGATTGTTGGCCTGGATTTTCAACCTCAAAGCGAGTAGCAGGAGTAAAGAAAGTCCCCGGTTTGGCTTGCCTGCCTGGGGAGAAAGTGCCCACAAAGGGGGATCTTCATTGCCAGGGGTCAGGTATGGGCTAGATTGGGCCAGCTGCCCTGAGAAAGAGTGCTGAAGCAGTCACAAGGGCTGCTGAGTGCAGGGACGGACTGTTTAAAAGGCTGGCCTTGGTGCAGTGGGACTTCGTCCCAGTTAAAATATAAATACAACCTCACCCTTCGCACACATTCACCCTCTAAATACTTTATATGCCAATCCATACCACCTCATGTCCCCACCCATCGGGTTGGTAACCTGTTATTTGAGTGTTGGGGGGCGGGGGGGGGGGGGGGGGAGGATGCCCCTTTTTGCTGAAGGGTTGGTTGTGTTGCCCGGGACCCACAGGATTCAGCACACGTGGTCCTTACTGGTCATTTCCAGCACCAAAGCAAGCCTGGGGGGGTGCTTCCTGACATCAACACTGTCTCACTCTAATTTTAAGGCTTTCTCCCTCATCCTGGTTTCCCCTATCAGAGAAAACAGTTTCTCTCCAGCCATCTTATCATATTCTACAATCCTCTTAAACACC
This sequence comes from Mustelus asterias, assembly GCF_964213995.1. Taxonomy (NCBI): domain Eukaryota; kingdom Metazoa; phylum Chordata; class Chondrichthyes; order Carcharhiniformes; family Triakidae; genus Mustelus; species Mustelus asterias. Next base: position 90,557,180 of record NC_135806.1, on the reverse strand, counting down.
TCAGTTTTCTAATAGTTTCCGTCCACTGTGCACTATATTTTACTTATGTCCCGTTTTTCACTAAAATCAATAAGAACAGGGTTGTTAAATCTTTAATTTGAAGTACTTAATTTGCTCATTGGATTAACTGTACTCATTCAAAGTTGAAACTCCACCAGTACATTTATTTACATATATATCAATTTTAATTTTAATGCTTTATGTAATACCGTACATTTGTTGGCAGATGTCACTTAGGATAGAGTTAGTATCTAATTTATGCATGGACGGTATGAACTACATGTGTGAAGCATGGGGCTAGTTGAAGCCAATCTGTGAAGAACAGGTTGCAATGTTATCACCACTTGAAGTCTCAAATTACATCTGTTAGCATTTCTATGAATAACCGCAATACAGACACTTAAAATCTTTTATAACTATTGCAGTTGCCCAGCTCTGGTGCTTACGCTCAGTTGACTTTCATTATTTAAAGTTAGGAATTTTTTGTGAACCACATCACAACATTTGTAAAACACTAAAGCCACTCAGCAAAGTGGTCAGCAGGAATCCATCAGAACATGACACGGTTTTTTATACAAAAGGCCACTGTTTTCTGTCAAATTGAGTTTTTAACCGTGTATCATTTCAGGAAAACTGTTTGACGAAAGCAAAGCAATCACATCCTCTGAAGGGCAGTCAATGTACATTTGCTAATACCGTACAAGATTGATTCTTTTAATCTTAGTGAAGTTAGGGATGATGGCAATGTAAAACCTGACATTTCTGACTTTGAGTTCACTCAGCATCAATGGCACCTAGATTTACAAAGCAGCTTCAAATGCACCTCTCCAGAAGATGACCTCTCTAGGTACATCAAATAACACTTTCAAATCTCCAAACTACCACTTAATGCTGATTGTCCTTTTGTGAATGTTCATCTTTTAACTCAGATATCCCAGCATTTGTTGTTTTTCTCTTTATGTTCCACAATGCAAGTTAAGAAGAGCTTGAAATCTATTGAAAAAGGGGCATGAATATTGCAACAGCTCATACAAACATGCTATCCAGGCATTTTCTTTAATAGAATACTTATGGTCAAGAGAAACTAATTGAGGTATTTAAGATCATGAAAGGTTTTGAAAGGATAAGAAGTTAAAGGTAGTAACAAGGAGCACAGACTGAGGGTAGAAAATAATTGCTTTCACACACAAGAGCACAAAGGAACATGAAAGCAATCTAACACAAAAACTAAAAACATCACCTGACCTGTTCAGTGTTTCAACCTTATTCTGTTTTTATTACTAAAAATCTGGAATGTTTTACCACAAGTAGCTACTGAGGCAGAGCTCATGGGTCTGGAATTCCCCCAGAGCTGCTCCCGCTTCCCAGCTAGAACCTTGCCCGAAATAAAGAATTTGCATTTATATAGCACTTTTCATGACCTTGGGACATTTCAAAGTACTTCTGATGTGTTGCCACTGATTTAACATTGGGAAATACAGCTGCCAATTTGCACACTAGAAGGTGTCAGAAACGGAAATAAGATGGATAACAAATGTAATATGTTTACAGTAATGTTGGTTGAAGGATACATATTGGCCAGGGTGCTGGGAGAACTCCTCTTGCATTGCTTCAAAATGAGCCATTGGGTCTATTTTGCCCAGCTGAGGAAAAGATAGCAAACACAGCCATTCAATTTATAAATATAAATAAAATAAAGTCTCAATGAGTTTTTGGTTTGACTTTTGAGCTGGGAACTTCACATGAGGAAGGTGCAGTCAAGTCTCTGCCAACTGCGCTGTCCAATGTGGTGCCTAACCCTTCACTGCATGCCACATGCTTCTTTGGGCGGGTGCCAATATTCAAAATTTGTTCACCAAAATAATAACCCTTGTGTCAATTTCATTGAAAAAAATGTCTGATGTATATTAAGTCCTGAATTACATTTTTCTTTTCTAATTAACCCCACAGCTGAAGAAAATGCATTCAGGAAAAGTGAACTAAATCTGCGTTATTCCTCTGAAATTGAGCCATGAACAACAATAACATGGCACATGTAAGCATGGTATTTATCCACCATAAAGTGGGATGCACCAATAATTCAAAAATCAACTTTCAAACAGAAGTCATTTATATGGATGACATAGGCAGCAACACAGCTGTGTTAAAAGCAAATAAACCAGCAATGTAAACTATCCTTTCAATAGACTGCAACACAAGTGAAGTAAACACTTTAACATTGCAATTATATTCACAATATATCAATATAACATGATCAACCAAAAGAAGAAAAGGTTGTGCGGAAGGTACTGGGGACACTTAATATAAATAGGAGATTCAATAAAAACAGGCAGTTGGAAGTTTCAACTTGTTGGAGATGATGGATGAGGGGTTGAAACAGGATACACATGTAAAAATACCCTTTCCTGGTCGACACTGATCACACTTTAACTCCATGAGCTCTTCAGGATCTTACACAAAGTTGCTTGCAGTACAGTGAAGTCGAAATGGAAATGGAACTGAAATATACGCAATATTAATATCACACATGCTGCTTGGCATAATGCGCTTCATGGGGAATATATATTGCGCATGGCACACATTTACATGTACGAATGGAAAATTAATAGTTGAAGTTGCGTTATGAATGTATACTCTGATCCTTTGTAGCCTCATGACATTTACTGGGCCACAACTGTTCACAGTTCAGTACTGGGGTGTGCCCCAATTCCTGCCACTGAAGAGTGACTTGATATTTCAAGGTTATCTGATAGTCTGGATAGGCTAATGAACTGCCCTGGGCTTTATGCTGATTTTGTTCCAAAATGGCTTCTCTGTCACAATAGAATTAGTTTTATTAATGACTTTTGGGAGTTGTATAAAGAAAGTAAAGCTAAGCGTAAATTGCACATGATAAAAAAGGGACAGCCATAAACCATGTATCCTATATCAATGGTTATGAACAACTTATATGTCAGAAAATAGTCCAAGATATTCTGTTGATTACCTGCAGCAAAAAAGTCATTACATGAAAAAACCTTTAATTTTACATCAGAAATTGCACAGCAATATCTTCCTCTGTCAGAAGAATTCAGCGAGTTAATACTGACCGCGAACACATTGAAATGTGTATCAGCTGTTGCTTAAATAGACACTATGGATACAATGGTATCAATGTGCTAAATTGCTGAAAGTGAAATTACAATAATATCTACTGTCTGGCATTGGTTAAAGTCAACCTGACAATCACAGTGGACCACACAGTGGCTGGGCTCCAATGTGAGCTTTTGCTTAGATTAGCAAATGCAACTACTTCTGCCCACTGAGTATGGGCAGGAATTAAATTTCCAACTCAAATCTCCATTGGGTCAGTTAGCATACCACCATGTGGTGATAATGTAATAGATCAAGGATCTAGCACATCACTTCCTGGCAATACCATGAATTTCAATTGGCTGAAGCTGGAATTGCACGAACATATTTATTCATAATCTCATTCTAATTGAATGGATAGCCACATGAAGCATCAGCTAAAACTTGCAGAAAATGCAAATACAAGGGTGGAATATTAACAGTTTTAATCAAATGTATCCAATCTGTTAAACTAATCCTTGGTTAATTGGATGTGTTTTTCGAGTTTAAAGTTACAACACTTAGAACTGAGATATGAACATGTATAAAATTCCATTCATTTGTCAAACAGAATTCCAACCCTGGTGCTCTTCTGATCACAGGAGACTGGGACGACAGATTTGCAAACTGGACTCCATTTTTGACTATTCCCATATTGAAAAATTTTTTAAAACGTCTTTCCCAATCTTTGACCAGTCCCCTAGCAAACCCTTTTAAAACCCCCAAAACTGTTTTTGCTTCTCTTACAGAACTGAAACAGCCTTAAACAAAGTCAAGAAAGTCTTTCTCATTAACTGTATCTGTGGTGCCTTATCCTTTATCCCACTTGATCTCACTGAAGCCTTTGATACAGTCCTTCTACGCTACACTATCCTTCTCCAAAGCCTCCTCTCCATTGTGCAGCTCATGGGGGCTGCCCTCAATTGCTTCCACTCTTTACCTATCCAATCACACCCATTGTATCTCCAGTAGTGACTTCTTTCCTACCCCCATCCTCCTTTATTCACTCAGGTCTCCCCATAATCTACACTTAGTTCCTTCCCTTCCTATCATATTAAGCTGATCATTATCTCCACCCTATCGGTAACTGCAACACTACTGCACTCTATCCTTTCCTTCTTCCTATGTACTCTATGAGCTGTATGTTTGTTTGTATAGCTCACAAGAAATGATACTTTTCACTGTATCCCAGTACGTGACAAGGATAAATCAAATCAAAAATTCCTCTCCCTTATCTATATGGGGTCAGTTTCCACATGTGGCTTGATGAGACCCAGCTCTACCTCTCTATCAACTCTCAACCCATGCATTGCCTCTGTGCTATGACCGCTTCTGCAGCATCCCAAATTGGAGAAGCTACAATTTCTCCAACTAAACGTCAGAAAGACCAAAACTACCTTCTTTGCCTCCCCCCCCCCCCACCAACTTCATACCTTTGCCACTAACTCCATCCCCAATCTATCCACTGCCTTCGACTGAATGAGTCTATTTTCAATACTAACGTTCAATCAGCTACCAGCTGAGTTTCTGACTCTACATAAGCGCCATCACAAAGATTTTTTAAACCTCAACAACATCTCCTGTCTCCACCCCTATGGTAGTCGGGACCACTGAAATTTTCATCCATGTTTATGCCATCTCCTAATTAATCTTTTTATTGCACTCTTTGTCACCTTCTATTTCTCATAAATTAGCTCATCAAAAGCCCTTTTGATATCATACCTGAAAAAAGTCCTGTTTGTGTGTCATTAAGGGCGGCACGGTAGCACAGTGGTTAGCACTGCTGCTTCACAGCTCCAGGGACCTGGGTTCGATTCCCGGCTTGGGTCACTGTCTGTGTGGAGTTTGCACAGTCTCCTCGTGTCTGCGTGGGTTTCCTCCGGGTGCTCCGGTTTCCTCCCACAGTCCAAAGATGTGCGGGTTAGGTTGATTGGCCATGCTAAAATTGTCCCTTAGTGTCCTGGGATGCGTAGATTAGAGGGATTAGCGGGTAAAATATGTAGTGATATGGGGGTCGGGCCTGGGTTGGATTGTGGTCGGTGCAGACTCGATGGGCCGAATGGCCTCTTTCTGTACTGTAGGGTTTCTATGATTTCTATGATTTCATTCCTACCTGCATTTATCTATATTCTTTTCCATCAATGGTGCAGATTTAAAATTTTCAACTTTGTGGTTAAATCCTGCTGTAAAGCGGCACAATGGTTAGCACTGCTGCCTCACAGCTCCCGGATTTGTTTCTGGCCTTGGATAACTGTCTGTGTGGAGTTTGCACGTTCTCTCCATGTCTGTGGGTTTCCTCCCACTGTCCAAAGATGTGCCATTTAGGTGGATTGGCCATGCTAAATTGCTCCTTAGAGATCAAAGATCTGTAGGTTAGGGGGATTAGCCATGGTAAATGCGCGGGGTTACAGAAATAGAGTGGGCCTGGGTCGAATGCTCTTTTGGAGATTCAGTGCAGGCTCAACGGGCCGAATGGTCTCCTTCTGCAGTAGGGTTTCTATGATTCAATGATTCTCTACCATTCCCTAGCCCATCAAACCCACTCTCAAACCCTTTGTTCTTCTAACCCTAGCTTCTCATGCAGCCCCTCCAACCCACCTCCACCACCTTCTCCTTCACCTCATTATTCGTAGGCTCGGCTCCATGCTTTGGAATTCCCTGTCTAAGCCCCTCGATCTCTTTACTGAGCACTCCTCCTTTTGGATCCTATGTGAATTTCACCTCTTTGACTAAGTTTCTGGTCATTCTCCTTTTATTTTTTATCTTCGGTTTGGCATCCAGTGTTTTCCTTACCTTTCTAAGAAGCATCTTAAAATACTTTTCCATGTTAAAGGTGCTATGTAAATGCAAGTTTTTAATTACTGCAGTAGTAAACTCCCACCTATCCTTCCTTTAAGAGTTATAAAAAAAGGATGACTATAGCTTGGAGGGCTTCTTACAAAATGGGTGTTTACATCAAGTTTCTATTATATGAGGGCACATTACATCAGGAGTTATGAGATTCTTTCCCACTTTCAAAAGTCACCTATGGATTCTCCTCTCCCAGAATGATTTCAGTGGAATTCCTCAGCCCTTTTCAGTTTTGATTTCTTTCCTTTCTGCTTGACACCCACATCCTTCATCCACTTTGGGAATCTGCATGTGGAGGGTGCTGCTGAATTTTTTTTGTGGTTGTTCAATAACAGCAAGATCAAGCCACGATACTCTTCCCAGCTAGCCTGTTTATATCCATTGGGTGAGATAATGCTGTTGTCACTGATGGAACAATGTTGAACATGAGTCAGTACTTTCAGGAGGGCAAAAAGTGACTGATTCAACAGGTGCCCATACAGAAAGCTACATATGGTCACCATTACATCCAAGGTCCACTAAGTTGTACATTATCCATATATCAGTTGTCCTGATATCAGGTTGTCCTGTCACTTAAAATTCAATATTGAACACTAACATTTTGAGTATTTTTTTAAAGCTTGAATTGAATTGATTGATGTATTATTGTCACATGATCGAGATACGGTGAAAAGTATTGTTGCCAGCTATACAGACAAACCACACTGTTCTTAGGGTACATTGGGGAGAAGGAAAGGATAGGATGTAGAATATAGCGCTGCAGTTACCAATAGGGGGTAGCTTGTTACTTGCTACAAATTTGATGTGAACCATTGATGAGTCCTCAGGTTATCATAGAATATGCTAGATACTGATTCTTTCCAATGTTTTTCATGTAACAGCTAAATACAGTTTCCCATTCTAGCTTGCTTAGATTGTTAAGTACTGGTAAAATGCTAATCATGTGTGTATGCATATTAATGACCAGGTGCTGCATTTAGTCTGCACGTCAACCAATGATGCATTCAAGGGGAAAATCAATCATAAACACCAACCATGTCAATCAACTCTTTAATTCTGGCAGCATTTGTGATGCTCTCCTACAGTTGTTATTTGTACATATTTTAATTACTGCATTCTGGTTTAAACTAGTTAATTCCTTATGGCACAGCACAAGACTCGTGGTTTTTGCAATGGCATTCATAACATGAAGATTCAATTTCAACTTACTACTTGAATTTGTCCACCAAAAATACCCATTAAAATTCTTAGCTCACCAGATCTATGACTGGCAGACACGACTTTGTATTAGCGAACAATGCTGGAAAAGTGACAAAAAAAAGTCGGCAGTGGACTGCAATAGCTGCTTTTGGAGTCAATCTGTACAACAGAAGCAAACTTCAATGTTTTCAATTCACTTGTGAATCTTCTGGATATTACTCAAGGAGTTGAGAGCATATTTGTGTAATAACATGGGCCCAGTAAGCCTTGGCAGAAGTTACCCCTCCCATTCACAGCAGAACTAAGGATACCTACCACAACAGAATCTCTCTCTCCCTCCCCTTCCCCCGCTGCTCTCTTTTTCTCTGCCTGCCTCAAAGGTTCTCACTTCTTCCCACAACACAGTTTTGACTCATTAAATTCTTTTCCACACCCACAAAACATGGCAACGTGAGTAAATACTTGTCGCATTTTATCTGTCAACCCACATTCTGGCTGAACTGAACACTGTTGGTGATTACTGTGAAATATATTTAAGCTGTTTCAGTTTCATTCGCCTCTGTCAACATCTGTTGTTTCATTAACTGCTGAAGCAGGAGTCCTCTGGGACTAACTTGAAGCTACACAAAGGGTCGTGGATTTGGTAATAGTTGGGGAAGGCTCACTTTTCAAGTCTGATATTTTCAAGTCCCTAGCGCTTGGGATGCATATCTGACAGAACGGGACTTCCACTCGCCACAGAAAATTCGCAATGACCCTGGCCTAATCTCTGGCATTTGGGAGACAATGTAAATATTGAAGGTAGAATTCCCAGGTTCACTTGGGAACCATGATGAACTGGGAGCAGAAAGTAGCAGTAGAAATACCTGCCGCAGCAGAGGAATATAGTCAATCTCCATGCAAAAGTGGTAGCATTTTTTAGAAAATAAAATCTGGCTCCTTTTAGGCCTAAGAAAGTCGTTGCTCTGTCCAAATAATTCATCAGTTGCTCAGAAAGTTTTAGGTCCACATTGTGCCCAGTATTCATCTGCCAAGCACCAATAGAAGCATTCTGCACTGCTGGATTTGGCCATTGGAAAATTAAGGGAAGAGTTGTGGTGAAACCACATCCCCTACAATCCCCCCCAAAATAGAGACCTCAGTGTCACTTTTCACCAGAACTTGCATTTGGTGAAGTTCCACTCAACTGCTGAACAGCCTCCTGACGCATTCTCTTGTGTGCTATTTTTACAGTCGTGGACTGTTTTTTTAAACTGGATTTAATGTCTACATAAAAATAACACACACAGCCATGTAATACAAGTGCTTTAAGCATTTGCCTGTTTAGAGTCGCCAATCAGAGATTCTGCCTTGTATGGTCTGAAGCGAACTGGGTTCTGCCCTGCTGCCTGCTCACAATGGGAATTAAAGTCATAAATTGGAGCTGCCTTGACTTCAGCTGTACAACCTGTAAGGCAGAGTGACAGCACTGACAAGCCAAATGTGTTATTATAGACCTTTCCCTTGATACTCACAATTCTGCTGCTGCAGGGGATAAAGAGGAGAAAGCTAAAGAAAAAGTAATCTCTGTTCATTCGAGTGATATTACAAATGTCTCAAAACAACCTCTCTACAGATAATTGCAATTTCTAAAGCAATGTGAGTGCACATAATTGATCAAGTGACATGAACATGAATTCTGGCCTACCAGACTATCAGAAAGCTTTTCCAGCTCCTTCATCAAAAACTTTTCCACATGCACTTATTTTTAAAATGTTGTTCAACAGCTTTCTGGAACGTGAATGTTAATACCTTGAGTTTCCCAAATCTACTCTGATAGGATTGTAACTTGAAATATTTTTCTTCAAAAGTCGCTTCCCTATCTCTTTGCAGTATGTGGGAGGAATCAACCTCTATAAAAATACCGGAAGGTAAAGATTTTTTAATTATCTATATTGAAAGGAGAATCTAAATAATGGAATCTGTGCAGAGGGAATTATAGAACAGTCATGCTTATTGTGGGAAAATAATGGCTTTCTTACAAAAGAAAAGAATAGAAAAACATCCAGAAATGAAACATATAATAATAAATACTCAGCATGGATTTCAAAAGGGGAAAATCTTGCTTGGCTAACTTTATTGATCGTTTTTGAGAAGGTAGCAGAGAGTAGTATGATGGCAATGCAGCAGAAGTGGTTTATCTGGATTTTCAAAGGGCTTTCGATAAGGCCTCATACTAACGAATAAGGTTAAGGAAAGTTTAATTTATTTATTAGTGTCACAAGTAGGCTTTCATTAACACTGCAATGAAGTTACTGTGAAAATCCCCTAATCGCCACACTCCAGTGCCTGTTTGGGTACACTGAGCATGGCCAATGCACCTAACCAGCACGTCAGAGAACGTGGAGTCAGGGGACAAGTGGAAGAATGGACTGCTAGCTGCTCTCGAGACAAAAAGCAGAAAGTGAGAATAAAAGGTTGTTTTTTTCAGAATGGCAGAAGATGCAAAGTTGTGTTTCATTGGGACCAGTGCTGGGATCACTGCTGTTCACAATTTACAGTAATGATTTGAACTTCGGAATCAAAAGTACAATTTCTAAATTTGCAAATGACACCAAATTGGACGAGCAGATGGTCAATACCCAAGGAGGATTGCCACAAATTACAGGAGGACATTAATAAATCTTGCAGAATGGACACATTATTGGTAAATGAAGTTCAATACAGATAAATATGAGGTAATACATTTTGGCAGGTATTAATGGGAAAATGTGAATCTAGATGAGGTAGAGGGACAAAAGGATCTCAGAGAATAAATACATCAATCACTGAAGGTAGCGCAAGGCAATAAAAAAGCAAACCCAACACTCAGCTTTATTTCTAAAGGGAGAGCATTGAAGAGTAGGGAGGTTATCCTATTGAACACTGGATAGACCACATTTAGCCTATTGCATGCAGTTTTGGTCGCCATATTATAAAAAGGGGATATGAGCATTAGAGGGGGTGCAAAGAAGATTTACAAGGATCGTGCCAAAAGTGCATGGTCATTCATATCAGTAAAGAATTTCCCCCTGCATAACATAAGACAGTCAGTAAGAAATCCAATATGGAATGTAGAAGAAACTTCTTTACCCAACGAGTGTTAAGAATGCGGAACTCGCTGCCTCAGCGAGTGGTTGAAGCAAATTGTATAGATGCATTTAAGGGGAAACTAAACAAGCGTTCAAGGGAGAAAGGAATAAATGGTTATGAAGGTAGATTTAGATGAGGAAATATGAGGGGAGGCTCAATTGGAGTACAAACACCAGCAGGGACTCATTGAGCCACATGTCCCGTTTCTGTGGAATATACCCGATGTAATTCTATCTAATGTTAACTGGTTCATCCCAATAAATGTTAAAGCATCCGAAATTCTATGATTTGGATACAAAAATGGCATCCACTGTGGTTTCATATTTTAAAATTTACAGAATCACAATTCCCATGTTGCACAAGCATGGTTTCTGCAGATTAATTGTGTCCATGTATATATGGCCGCAATTGCACTTTCCGAGGGACACTTTAATTACCTAAAATGTCATATAAACAAAACACACAATGCAGCTCAAGTACATATGTGCTGCATTTCATATGTCTTCATGTATTACATTTTGTTGTAGTTTTTAATTTCTTTAGGCCTCTTTGTATCACCCCTCAATCCCAGATCAAGAGATAATCTCCTCTAATCTATTATTTATTTTGCTGTGTGAACCAGCTGCTGAAGAGTAAGGAAGAGCAAAGCAGGTCAGGTGCAGAATTACTCATTCTCTGATTTTGTCCTTTCTTCTCAGAAGGAATGACTCATCTTTGTTGGACATCACTAACAGCCAGACTTTGATCTACAATCCAGCACTGAATACTGAATTAGGGCGGCACGGTGGCACAATGGTTAGCAATGCTGCCTCACCGCACCAGGGATCCGGGTTCGATTCCCGGTTTGGGTCACTGTCTGTGCGGAGTTTGCTCATTCTCCCCGTGTCTGCGTGGGTTTTCTCCGGGTGCTCCGGTTTCTTCCCACAGTCCAAAGATGTGCGGGTTAGGTGAATTAGCCATGCTAAATTTTCCCTCGGTGTACCTGAACAGGCACGAGAGCGTGGCAACTAGGGGCTTTTCATAGTAACTTCATTGCAGTATGGATGTAAGCTTACTTGTGACTAATGAATAAACTTTACTTTTACTTTACTGAATACAAACTGTGTTTTAATTTATTTTTAATTATATGGTAGGACAGATTCAAATTTGTTGGTCCATATTTCAACTCTTACCAGCACTAAGAAGGCTGGTGGAGGAAATGATATTCAAACGGAATCATGCAGGTTAAATAAAAGGTCTGAGAAATAGAAAGATTGACACTTAACAGTATTCAGCTTACTTGTCTTTGAATTCAGAGTGAGGCAAGTTAAATTGCTGGAAAAAGTGTTGGAAATTAGCTGGCACACAAATATTTCTGAAAGGTAGGACGTGCACAATGTTAAACTGAATGGGGAAGCTAATTACAAAACTCTGGGTTCCATCTATGCTTTCCTATAAAAATGTCAAACCAGTAACAAATGGCAAATAGACCATTTCCTAATGAACACTCCTATGTACAGTCCCGTTGCAAAACAGTTGCGAACAAACTCATAATGAAAAGATTGAAATCTTGGGCAGTCTTGTACTCTCCCATGTGGTGAGTTTGGTGGCAGGGGACATTTAATCAGGTGGGAGATTGGCCCCGCCGTCTTCCTGCCCCCACTCCGATTAAGTCCATGGCAGCAAGGCCCATGGATAGCCTTCCTGCCCGGCCTCCAATTGAGGACCTTAAGTGGACAAATTAATACCCCTCATCTCACTGCTGGGTGTGTTTGCTTGCATGCTCCTGGGAGAAGCCTCAAAGGACTTGCAGACTCCTGAGAGGAACCAGTGATGATTGAAGACTTGGGTGGTTGTTTTACCGGCAGCAGCCACCGCCGGTGCTGCTATTCAATAGAACTGAGGATAGAGGATTCTTGATCCTGGGGGAAAGCCCGCGCTGCTGGCCTGCCAAGTGCCCGAGTGATAAAAGATGTGGTGGGTCTTCCTGCTGGTTTTAAAGCTGGCAACCAAGATCTATGTCATCTTTTGCCCCTTAGTTTCCATAGCTTGCTGTCTTTCGGGTACTCCATCAAAAGTGAGGTATCATAACAATTCCCAGATAAGTCATAAAATCAGAAAGGCTTGCATTTATATAGGACCATTCATAACTTTGGGATGTTCCAATGGACCTTGCAGCCAAGTATGCTTCAAAGTGTAGCCACTGTTGTAATGTGTAAAACATACAACCAATTTTCAAGCAGCAAGGTCCCACAAGAAGCAATGTGATCATGATCAAAAATCTGTTTAGTATATAAAGACGAGGGTTCATCCTGACTCAAAACATTGGCTCTATTCTCTCTCCACAGATGCTGTCATAGAAATCATAGAATAGAATCATAGAAACCCTACAGCACAGAAAGAGGCCATTCAGCCCATCGAGTCTGCACCGACCACAATCCCACCCAGGCTCTACCCCCATATCCCTACATATTTACCCACTAATCCCTCTAACCTACGCATCCCAGGACACTAAGGGACAATTTTAGCATGGCCAATCAACCTAACCCGCACATCTTTGGACTGTGGGAGGAAACCGGAGCACCCGGAGGAAACACACACAGACACGAGAAGAATGTGCAAACTCCACACAGACAGTGACCCAAGCCGGGAATCGAACCCAGGTCCCTGGAGCTGTGAAGCAGCAGTGCTAACCACTGTGCTACTGTGCCGCCCTTTGGTAATGTCAGGTAATGGTAATGTCAGGTAAGGTAATGTCAGGTAAGGTAATGTCAGACCTGCTGAGTTTCTGCAGCATTTTCTGTTTTTGTTTCAGATTCCAGCACCCACAGTATTTTGCCTTTATCTGTTTTAGTATGTTGTTTGAGGGATGATTCCTCAGACAGTTGTGACATTGGAGGAGGTTTGAGAGGTAGGAAGTAGCAAGGCCACAAAGAGATTTGAAAACAAGGATGAGAATTTTAAAATCAAGGTGCTACTTGACTGGGAGCCAATGTAGATCAGCAAGTACAGGAATGATAGGGGAACGGGAGTTGATGTGAGTTAAGGCACAGGCAGCAGAGCTTTGGATGATCTTAAGTTTACAAAGGGTATATAACATGGGTGATCATCCAAAATGCATTGGAATTTTAGAGCCTGAAGGTAATGAAGGAATGGATGAAGGTTTCAGCAACTGATTAGTTGAAACAAGGGCAAAGTCAAAGTGGCAAAGTGGAAATAGGCAGCCTTAGAGATGGCATGAAATTGAGGTCAGTAATTCATCTCAGGATCAAATATGACACCAAGCTTGCAAACAGATTGAGTTAATCCCAGGAGTTGCCAGGGAGAGGGATGGGGGGTCAGTAGTTAGGAAACAGTGTTTGGAATGGAAGTGACAGAAGACCTGGAAATTTCAGGTCAATATACAGGGTATGGAAATCCAACATGATCAGTCAGGGAAAAATGGGAGGAACCTATGTACCCAGAAAATGAGCATTCCATGGTGGAAACAATCAGGAAAATTGGCTCCCTAATACCTGACCACAATTATCAACATAGCAGTGCTGTAACTAAGCTATCAGAGCAGATTTCCTTTGACAGTCAAGAAGTTGACGTGTGTAAGAACGCCCCCATTGTGGATGCAATGTCCCATTAAAACAAATACCATTTTGATTAGAATATGTTTGTATCTGGTAAATGGTCACTTTCTTTCAAGTCTAAAATTATTTGTTGTTTCCGCTGAACTTGCAATTCTTAAATGTTTTAATATTTTAGTAACCACAATCTACTCAAAATTCTTAAAACCATACAGAAAGCAGAATATCTTTGTGAGCATTAAGTTCTCTGCTATTACCATCGCTGCTTTATTTGAAAGAAAAGGCGTTGGCTTAGGTTCAGACTGCCAAAGTTCTGGTGTGAGTACAATGTCTGTCTCCGCTTAGTGCTGTCAATCCTCCAGATGTGGGGTGAACAAAATGATATTCTTCAAATGTTACTCAATCTGAAATCGAAGCATACAAAACTTCTGACAGTCTGATCGACTGGAAGTTTTTAATAATTTTCTCATTGGGATTATGAAGACATGCAATTTCTATGGTCAGTGTTAGCCAGAATGATGTTTCACTTTTGTAGTGGAGGACATAAGCTTCACATCAGCAACATGGCAAAGCTCCAACTCAAAATAAACGATATGAGCTCATAAAGTCATGTTTGGGCAAATGGAGGAACATTTTCTGGCAACCTCATCAAGCCCTTCTGTCAGTGACCCAGCCGCTTTTTGCAACATCTACAGTGTGCTACATCTATTTTAATCCATTGTGGGTCATGATATCACTGCCAGCCAATCATTAAGCAGTCCGAGGGGTATGACAAGCCTTTTCTGCAGAATCAAAGTGTAACTGTCCTACAGACCGTGGTTTGACTTATATGCACAATGAATGTACCCTCGGCTTTACACAAACCACTTGAATTGTTTTATCACATCTTCAATGTGATTAGGAAGGTTTGTTCTGCAAGCTTTTTTTGCAAGAAGAGTTGCCTGGTCACTTCAAAGGCAGTTTTCCCACCAATAATGCATTGTAGTTTTGAATAACAAAACACGGAAGTAGTATCTATTAAAAAAGATGCGACAGGAAGAAACATTCTGATTAAAATCGAATCATCTGCATTTGATGTGACTCCACAATCACCTCTGAGAGACCGTTCTGGGTTTGAGATTACACGAGCACACAATCAAGGTTGACACATTGAGCGGGATTTTCCAGCCGCACTCGCCCCAAAACCAGAAAATCCCGCCTGAGGTCAACGGACTGCATGGCCTGCGTCCCACCCGCTACGATACACCCATGACGGGCGGGATGGGAAAATTCTGCCCAGGGCAGCATGGTGGCACAATGGTTAGCACTGCTGCCTCACAGCACCAGGGACTCGGGTTCAATTCCGGCCTTAGGTCACTGTCTGTGTGAAGTTCTCCCCGTGTTTGTGTGGGATTCCTCCGGGTGCTCCGGTTTCCTCCCACAGTCCAAAGATGTGTGGGTTAGGTTGATTGGCCATGCTACGTTAACCCTAGTGTCAGGGAGATTAGCAGGGTAAATATGAGGGGTTACGGGAATAGGGCCTGGGTGGAATTGTGGTTGGTGCAGACTCAATGGGCTGAACGGCCTCCTTCTGCACTGTAGGGATTCTATGGATTCTATTCTTAATGTCAGAGCTTGGTTCATGAATAACTATCAAAAGGGAACTGAATAAATACTTCAAGGACAAAAGTTTGTGTAGAATGACCAGCGAGTGGGATTTATCAAATAGTTCTTTCAAAGTGACAGGACAGACATGATGAACTGAATGCTGAACTTCTATGTGGTGTTATTCTATGGTTCTTTAATTTATCACGGGGCCTTATCACATCTTATCCCAAGCTACTTTGCAACCAATTTCACATTGATCATGTAGCGCACACGCGATCTGGAATAATGTGAAATCACATAAGATGGTGTTGGGCAAGCATCCCATCACCATCATACCCGCCCGCGCACAACATTACGGTTGGCAGGCATGCGCAGATGTCAGAAATGTGCCCACTGACAATGAACTGACCAATTAAGCCTACTATGGAGCCAATGTCAGCAATTTTACACTTTTGGTGTTGACGGATGAGCCTATTGGCCAGCTGGTCTTCAAGTCATATTCGATCCAGGGTGGGATAAAATGGTTGGGCTGATATAAAATGAAAGAAAATGTTTGATAGTTGAGGTGCTATCAGGTCTGATGTCAGCTGCTTGAATTTGCAGGTGCAGTTTGCAGCATTTGTTTTGCACTCCCTTCATTTATACAGTGTCACAGCTCCACAGCAGCTGTCAGCATTCAGAGAGCTCGCTGGAAACTCCTACTCTCACCTTCATCTAACTTGGCAGCCGCCTTCTTCTCTCCCTCCCCACCGACGCTGAGTCTTTCTCAGTGCGTGTTTCGCGTTGGCTGCCAGTTAATTGGCCAGTCAGTCGAGGTCCGGTCACAGCCAGAAGCGCATATTGCGTCTGCTTACAGGCAAGTTGATCACATTCAGCCCGACGGGCGCAAGGTTCAGGCTTCCATTTTTTGAGTTCCATTCCTGTTGTTGCATGGAATGGAGTTAATGTTGCACTGTCAGGATGATGTCAGCCTGATCAATCTTCAAGCTGACATTTTTTCACCTGCTCCATGACTTTGAAGAAGTGTCCCACTAGTCTGGCCAACATACCTCCCTCAATCAATCCCAGCAAAAACAGATTAACTGGCTACTCATCTCATTGCAGTCCATGCTAGCGCTCTTCCAATATTGTAATTCAGCTAAGTTGTCAGTACAATCCTCAAACCTGGAAAAAAACCTGGACTTTCATCTGATGACAGTTCTACCTGAAATATTATTAATTGACATTTCTTAGCATTTCTAACATCCTTAATAGTTTTACTAATATTAGGGCTTGTATTAGAATTTTAAGTGATCTACAATAACAACAACTTACATGCATGTAGCGCCTTTAATGTCACTTCCCAAGGCACTTCACAAGAGCATAAGGGAACAAATTATGAGACATTGAGTCACATAAGGAGATATTAGGTCAGATGACCAAACCTTGGGTCAATGACATAGGTTTCATGGAGTGTCTTAAGAGAGGCAAACAAGTTAAGAGACAAAGAGGTGTAAAGAGGCTAATGCAGAGTTTCAACCTAGACAACTGAAAACATGGCTACCAATGGTGCAGCAATTAATATTGGGGAAGGCCAGAATTAGAGGAGTATAGATATTTGAGACAGTTGTTAAGGAGCGGTGAGGCCATAGAGGGATTTGAAAACAAGGATGAAAATGTTAAAGTCAAAGTGCTGCTTGACCGGAAGCCAATGTAGGTCAGCGAGTGTAGGATGATAAGGGGATGGGACTGGATGTGAGTTAAGGCACAGGCAGCAGAGCTTTGGGTAACTTTGTGTTTACAAAGGGTATAATGTGGGATAGCATCCAGGAGTGCATTGGAGTAATGAAGTCTAGAGGCAACAAAGAAATGAATGAGGTCAGTAGATACACTGAGACAGGGATGAAGTTAGGTGATGTTATGGAGGCAGGAATAGGCGACCTTTGTGATGGCACTTGTATGAGGTCAGAAACTCATTTCAGGATCAGATGTGACACCAAGATTTTGAACAGCCTGGCTTAATCTTAGACTGTTACCAGGGAGAGGGCTAGAATCAATAGCAAGGGAACAAAGTTCATAGCAGGGATCAAACACAATGACTTTGTGCAGTCTTCCCAAAAGAATATTGGAGGAAATGTGTGCACTTCTAGTCTTGGATATAGAAGAAGCAGTGTGGCAATTAGCAGCTTTGGAGGAGTTGAGAGAGGTGCAGGCGAGGTTGAGCTGGGTGTCGTCAGCGTACATGTGAAAACTAATACAGCCCCTTCAGATATTTCACAGCGAAACAGCACGTACAAGACAAACAGAATGGGGGCATGGATCAACCTTTGGGGAACACCAAAGGGGCAGGAAGAGAAGCCATTGCAACTATGCTTTAATACAATAATTACAATAAATATCTTGCATAAAATTGCCACTGTATTCTGCAATAATAATGAGTATATTCTTCAGTTTACGAGCACAAGTGGGGTTTGCTCATTTTGAACATCAGTTTATCACTAACATACACATATAACCAGCACTGATTGATTGTCATTGTGTGGATTTGTGATAAAGAATGCCAATTGTTCCCACTGAGCAACCTTCCTGATGAGCAGGTAGACCAAATCTCAACAAGGAGTTAATCTTCCATGTCCTGCTGTACAATTTTATTGATAAATGAAACAAGTTTTTGGACTAGAACCGTCTCAGTTCTAAACATGTAGGACATGCACAAGAATCTATTCTGAAATTTCCGATTAAATACACATTTATCAAGTCATAAATATGTAGTTAGAGTCATTCTTGATGACAAGCCACTATGTTTGGTATCATAATGTAGTGCAGTCATACATGGATGTGTCTGGCTGATAAATTACATCTCCAAAGCAAGTTACAGTTTAAGCGTCAAAAACAGATTGCAGCAATGCGCAGCATGTTACGCTTTTTTGGTCAATACATCTACATTGCCTTTGCAAGCAGCATGCTGTGAAGCATAACTTATTTCTCCAGAATATTAATCAGTAGCAACATGAACCTGGGAATGTGATTTTCGTTTTTGGTCTTTGTCTTGCAAAGTGAAAATTAACATTGTTTCAAAGTATAACGAGACTGGCACAGAAAAGAGTCAAGTACAAATTTCAGGGATCTGTTTTAATTGTTTTACAATTAGTAAATATTTGCTTGCAGCTATGATGATCAAATTAAAAGATAGGCCACCAAGCAGGACAAGAGAATGAAGCACGAGGACGAATAAGTTATTGTGATAAGAGGTTGTCAACCTCCCAGTAAATGTTTAGCAACACAATGAAACGTTCTGAATCAGTACAAAAATGCATTTGGTTTATCTTCAGCCTTCCGGCCGTTCACATTTGTAGCTCAATTTTTATCCACAGAGTTTAGAATTTTAGTGACCAACATGAACCAGAATAGTTAACCTTAGGATTGCCAATTCCAGTTGAATGTATTCCTAGAAGATTTCATCACATGGTCTCCAATCTCCAACTGTCTTGCCCACATACTCCCGCCATTGGTCACACAACACGCCCACACTCCGGCTTGCTAATTTGAAAGCGAAAAGACTCTTCATCATCCAATCGACCGCCAAAATATCTTTTGCCCCGTCGCCAATGTTTATGCACAGAAATGTTTATAAACAGAAGTGTTCAAAGAAATTTTTTTTAAAACACCTTTTATTTAATGACCTTATGAATTTTCTCCCGGGTTACATACTGCTGCAGATTCATTTCCAATTCCTGGAGACTCCAGGCTAATTGTGGAGACCTGGCAAACCCGGTTAACCGACAATATCCACAGAAGGTTTGAAGATGATAAGTTTTAGAAAGACATCTGAATTTTCAAGAATTGTCCAGAATTCACTCCAGTTGGTAAGTCAATGTGAAACAAAAAAATTGTTCCATCCTGCGTCATCTGCGTGCAGGAATTGATTGAAAACAGTTTCAGCCCCATCCTCTCACAGCATACTTTTCTATCTGATAATGAAAGCAGTTGTGGAATGTTCAATATCAGTCCTCTTCAGCGAAGCTTCACCCTTCATCATTCTTACATTAGGAAGAGATTTGGGAAGTTTTGTCACAAATAGTATTATATCATCACAGCGTTAATTTATGAGGAAAGGTTGAACAGGCTGGGCCTGTATCCATTGGAGTTTAGTTGATTGTGAAATGATCTTATTGAAATGTATCCTGAGGGGACTTAAAAGGTTGGATGCTGAGGGGATGTAGGAGAGACTCGAAGTAGGAGACACCATTGAAAAATAAGGGGTATCCCACTTAAGACTGATATGAGAAGGAACGTTTTGTCTCAGATGGTCATGAGTCTGAGGAACTCCCTTCCCCATACAGTGGTGGAGCCAGGGTCAATGAATATTTTTAAGGCACAGATAGATTCTTGACTAACTAGAGAGTCAAGGCTATAGGGGGTAGTCAGAACGTGAAGGCCACAATCAGATCAGCCTTAATCTTATTAAATGGTGCAGCAGGCTGGAGGGACCGAATGGCCTGCTCCTACTCCTAATTCATATGTTTGTATGGTCACCATTGGTGCAGCAATTAAAATCAGGGATGCTCAAGAGGCCGGAATTAGAAGGGAGCAGACATATTGAAGGGTTGTGGAGGAGATTACAGAGATAGGGAGGGGTGAGGTTATGGACGGATTTGAAACACCAGCTGCAAAGGATTGTTACAATTCGCTGAGTGTTCCTTCTCCACATCAACTTTAAAATCCTTTGTAATAGGTTCAGCAAGAACATTAGAACACTATCACCTGCAAGTCCTTCTCCAAGTTACACACCATCCTGTCTTAGGAGTATATCTCCATTCCTTCATCATCAATGTGTGAAAATCCTGGAACTCCCTATTTAAATGCACTGGCGGTGTACATACATCACACACGGTGGCACAGTGGGTAGCACTGCTGCCTCACAATGCCAGGGACATGGGTTCAATTCCAGCCTCGGGTGATTGTGCGGAGTTTGCACGTTCTCCCCGTGTCTGCATGGTTTTCATCTGGGTGCTCTGGCTTCCTCCCACAGTCCAAAGATGTGCTGTTTAGGTGGATTGGCCATGCTAATTGCCCCTTAGTTTCGAAAGATGTGTGGCTTAGGGGGATTAACAGGGTAAATATATGGGGTTACAGAGATAGAGCATGGGTCAGGTACTCGGTTGGAGAGTTGATGCAGACTCGATGGGCCATATGGCCTCTTTCTGCACTGTAGGGATTCTATAAAAACTGAAATGGTTCAAAAAGGCAACTCACCATTACCTTCTCAAGGGCAATTTGGGATGGACAACAAATGGTTGGTGTGCCAATGATACCCACATGCCATAAATAAAAAAGATACAAATAGAAATTCATATGCAATATGAATTCCTATGGTCATTGCAAATTATTGTTCTTTTTTCATATCAGTGCAACATCGCCTGTTAACCGCTCCCAGTACTTTTTTCTCTGTGAATGTTGCTGAAATGCAATTAACCCAGGATTTGCTGGAAAAATAAGAGCAGGTTTTATGCATATGCCATTATTTGTGTCGAAGTCATCCAGCAATTTGTAGCGAGGAAGAAAGTTGTGAATTGGCACAAATTGCTGAACGATTTGTACCAACCCTGCTATTAACCTCACAAAAATAGCAGCTCACTCGCAACTTTCCTTGAGTTTCAAGAAATTGCTGGATTTCCACATTACTCACCACAGAAAGCCAGCGCTGGTACTGAACAATGTAAGTAACCTTTTAATGATGGGGTTTATACTCCTACAATGCCACTCTATGTCTGGCCCAGAAAGGGAACATTTGAAACCTTGGAGTCTCATTCCTGCAGCTAGTTAACGGTTCTTCAAAATTAAAATTAAAAGAAAGACTTTTCTTTTCTCTCTTAGTTAATCCAATCTTCTGTTCCCTCTCTTTGGGCTGGATTTTCACTGGGTCAGGATGACTCAAGAGCCCTTTAAAAATGGTGACTGGGGCCTGATTCTGGGATTCCCGACCCCATTCCTCGGATTTGAGGTTTTCAGGAGACCATTTTAAGGATGTGTGGTGAACCATCGTTGGTTCACCACTGGGGTTTGTTACCATGTTACTGTTGGGCTAGGGTGTTATTACTGTGGGGGTTGTACTATGTTGTTGGGTTAGGGTGTTTACCTGTTATGAGAGTTATCGTGGCACATTCCAGTGGGGTCCCGCCTCCGGTGGCAGGGTATAAGACCCCCTGCTCCGGCAGGACCCCTTCAGTCTGAACTGGTGTATTCGTGTTAGTAGTTCCCTTGTTACTTTATTAAAGCCTTCAATACCGAAGCCTTGATTCCATGTGCTTATTGACGCGCATCAATTTAATAAAGTGAACAGAAAACTCACAACTGTGCAACAAGAAGAAAAAAAAACAGAGAGTATGGAACAGATCCTAAAACCGGATCGTCTGACACTGGACCCACGTGCGGTCGGTGCAGCTAACACATTCGACCATTGGTGGAAGTGCTTTGAGGACTACCTGGCAGCCTCGGTAGCTATCACTACGGACAGTGATAGACTCCAGGTCCTCCACGCGAGGGTAAGCGACACGATTTACCTAGCCATTCGTGCAGCTCCCACTTACCAGGGTGCCGTCGAGCTCCTAAAGAATAGGTACATTATGCCACCCAACGAGATACATGCTCGTTACCTCCTCGCTACACGACGTCGGCAGTCGGGCGAAACCATAGAGGATTATGCCAATGAGCTCCTGCAGCTTGCCAGGGGTTGCGACTGTAAGGACGTCTCCGCCGAGCAGTATATGTACGACCTCGCCCGAGACGCGTTCGTAGCAGGGGTAGGGTCCTCGTACATCAGGCTTAAATTGCTAGAAAAGGGGAAACTCAACTTGACCCAGGCAATGGGGATGGCCGTGAGGTTGGAGGCGGCGTCGAAGAGCTTGGCGCTGTACCCCGAGGACCACGTGCAGTCAACGTGGTTGGAGCAAGCTCTGCTCCCTCCTCGCCCCGCGAACCCGCGCTCCCAGACCGATTCGACGACGGCGGCAGCTCCAGGTGGCCAGCGATGCTATTTTTGTGGAGGGGCCAAGCATCCACGGCAACAGTGTCCGGCAAGAACGGCAATCTGCAGCCAGTGCGGTAAAAAAGGCCACTACGGCAAAGTCTGCAGGTCCAAACCTAAAAACGGCAGTGCAGCTTGTAACCCTCCAGAACGGAGACCATCTCTTTCGGCGTCGCAGTACCCACGAGGTCCGACCACGTGCGATCTCAGGACGGCGCCATCGTGGCAGACAGAGGAGGAGGAAGACCACCAGGAGTCGCTGCGCTTGGCGCCCTCGCCCACGTGCGATCCATGGGGGCGGCCATCATGGTCCACGACGACTAGGAGCGACCAGCAGGGGTCCTCAGCATCCACATCGGCAGCATGCAGCAGCGACCAGCAGGGGTCCTCAGCATCCACATCGGCAGCATGCAGTGACGCCCAGGGGCCAACGGTGGCGTCGATCTCTCTGGATCAGACCAGGCATTACAGACTGGAACATTCTATGATGGAGGTAAAGGTTAGTGGCAGAACTGTGAATTGTCTGTTTGACAGTGGGAGCACCGAAAGTTTCATACACCCTGAAACTGCTAAAAGGTGTGGACTCCGGGTTCTCCCTGCCAAACAGACAATTTCCATGGCATCACAGTCCCGGTCTGTACCGATCCAAGGACGATGTATGGTAACTCTTGAGGTACAGGGCACAGTTTACGAGCAATACAGGCTCCTCGTGCTACCTCACCTTTGCGCGCCAATTCTCCTCGGACTAAACTTTATGGTCCACATGAAGAGTGTGATCCTACAGTACGGTGGGCCACTCCCTTCACTGGCAGTAGGGAATCAGCCGCAGCCTCCAAATTGCCCAAAGCGCCCCGCGTGCAATTTATCCACCCTGAAGATCACGACACCATCCCTTTTTTAAAATCTGGTACCTGGCTGCAAGCCCATCGCTACTAAAAGTAGGCGTTACAGCGCTGAGGACCGGATCTTTATTAGATCTGAGGTTCAGCGGCTCCTCAAGGAAGGGATCATACAGGCCAGTGCTAGTCCGTGGAGAGCGCAAGTCGTGGTAGTCAAAAGCGGGAACAAACCTCGGATGGTCATCGACTATAGTCAGACCATTAATAGATACACGCAGCTGGATGCGTATCCTCTCCCGCGCATTTCTGATATGGTCAATCAGATTGCGCAGTACCGAGTGTTTTCTACCATAGACCTTAAGTCCGCCTACCATCAACTCCCCATCCGCCCAGAGGACCGACAATATACGGCTTTTGAGGCGGATGGTCGTCTATACCAATTCCTCAGGGTTCCATTTGGTGTCACCAATGGGGTCTCGGTCTTCCAGCGTGCTATGGACCGAATGGTGGACCAGAACGGGTTGCGGGCTACCTTCCCGTACCTGGATAACGTCACCATCTGCGGCCATGACCAGCAGGACCACGACACGAATCTCCAACACTTTCTGCGCACTGCATCTCGCCTGAATCTGACCTATAACAGGGAGAAGTGCGTATTCCGTACGCGTAGGTTAGCCATCCTCGGATACGTGGTGGAAAACGGGGTCATTGGCCCTGATTCAGACCGTATGCGCCCACTCACTGAACTTCCCTTGCCCGCTAGCACGAAGGCACTGAGGAGATGCCTCGGGTTCTTTTCATATTATGCACAGTGGGTCCCCAACTACGCGGACAAAGCTCGTCCGCTCATTAAGTCCACGACCTTCCCACTTACGCCGGAGGCCCAATTGGCCTTCAAGGTTTTGAAGAGCGACATCTCGAAAGCCACGATGCACGCGGTGGATGAATCCATCCCTTTCCAGGTGGAGAGTGATGCATCTGACTTCGCCCTAGCCGCCACACTAAACCAGGCAGGCAGGCCCGTCGCGTTCTTTTCCCGCACCCTTCAAGGCCCAGAAATTCGGCACTCAGCGGTGGAAAAGGAGGCTCAGGCCATTGTGGAGGCAGTCAGACACTGGCGCCATTACCTGGCAGGTAAGCGGTTCACCCTGATCACGGATCAACGATCCGTGGCGTTTATGTTCAGTAACACGCAGAGGGGCAAGATCAAGAACGATAAGATCTTGCGGTGGAGAATTGAGCTCTCCACCTATAATTACGATATTATGTATCGTCCAGGGAAGCTCAATGAGCCCTCGGATGCCCTCTCGCGCGGAACATGCGCCATCATGCAGGAGGACCGCTTGAAGGCTCTCCACAATGATCTGTGTCATCCTGGAGTCACCAGACTCTACCACTTCATCAAAGCCCGCAACCTGCCCTACTCGGTGGAGGATGTCAGGTCAGTAACTAGAAGCTGTCGGATTTGCGCAGAATGCAAACCACACTTTTATCGACCAGACCGGGCACAATTGGTCAAGGCCACTCGCCCTTTTGAGAGGCTGAGTGTGGATTTTAAGGGCCCCCTTCCCTCAACGGACCGGAATGTCTATTTTCTCAATATAATAGACGAGTATTCCCGGTTTCCGTTTGTTTTCCCCTGTGCGGACACGTCAACTGCCACCGTCATCAAGGTTTTCAGTGAACTTTTTACCCTGTTCGGGTACCCCTGCTACATTCATAGCGACAGGGGCTCGTCGTTCATGAGCAACGACTTGAGGCAATTCCTGCTCTCATTTGGGATTGCCTCTAGTAGAACCACGAGCTACAACCCTAGGGGTAACGGACAGGTGGAAAGGGAGAATGCTACAGGCTGGAAGGCTGTCCTACTGGCACTGAAATCCAGGGGCCTTCCAGTCTCCCGTTGGCAGGAGGTCCTTCCAAATGCGCTCCATGCTATCCGCTCCCTCCTGTGTACGGCAACCAATGCTACTCCCCACGAGAGGATGTTCTCATTCCCTCGGAAGTCGTCCTCGGGGACCTCATTGCCAGCCTGGTTGACGTACCCAGGACCCGTCCTTCTGCGGCGCCATGTGAGGGCTCGCAAGTCCGACCCCTTGGTCGAACCGGTCCAACTCCTCCACGCCAACCCTCAGTATGCCTATGTGGCATATCCTGACGGGCGAGAGGACACTGTCTCCATTAGAGACCTGGCGCCCGCAGGGGACGTAGCAACCCCTGTCGCTCCTATTCCCCCAGTCACAAATCCACTACTCCTCATTACTTCCCCAGACGTGGCGCGGTCAGCACCGGGACCAGTGCATAACACTTTTACTCCCATGTACAGCTTGCCTGAGACTCGGAGATTGGCGCCACCATCATCATCACCACCACCACTACCACCAAACGTTCCAGGATCCCCTGCACCATCGCCTCACCAGGGCCGGCCGGCCCGGGAGTCCTTGAGGGGACAGCCAGACGTTACTTTAAGAGCGCCACCACAAGCACCTGCTCCGTTTTCGCAACCGGTGTTGAAGAGATCGGCACCTGCTCCGGTTTCGCAACCGGTGTTGAGGAGATCGCAGCGTCGGTGCGGTCCTCCAGACCGTCTGGACTTGTGAATCCTGTGACTTTTCTGTTATTGTCTGTTATATGACCTGTTTTTCGTCCACCCCGCCACCTTTTGTTCTTAAAGGAGGGGTGAATGTGGTGAACCATCGTTGGTTCACCACTGGGGTTTGTTACCATGTTACTGTTGGGCTAGGGTGTTATTACTGTGGGGGTTGTACTATGTTGTTGGGTTAGGGTGTTTACCTGTTATGAGAGTTATCGTGGCACATTCCAGTGGGGTCCCGCCTCCGGTGGCAGGGTATAAGACCCCCTGCTCCGGCAGGACCTCTTCAGTCTGAACTGGTGTATTCGTGTTAGTAGTTCCCTTGTTACTTTATTAAAGCCTTCAATACCGAAGCCTTGATTCCATGTGCTTATTGACGCGCATCAGGATGTACGCAAGTTCAGGTCAAAAACCCACACCTTGTACCCCCAACCTGCTGGCTTCACTGCGGGGATAGGCATGTCCTAATCCACTGCAATGTTCATGGAGTCGGGCCAGCTTCAAAGAGTCGTGGTTCACAGCATCTCAGAGGTGTTGTAGACCATGATCTGTAAGCTCAAACAGTTCTCCTCATGTCCCCCATTCCAAGATTTACCCCCCTTCCCACCCTTTGGACTCATATGCCTTTCATGCCAATGTATACCGTCTGTGTGGAGTTTGCACATTCTCCTCGTGTCTGCGTGGATTTCCTCCGGGTGCTCTGGTTTCCTCCCACAGTCCAAAGATGTGCGGGTTAGGTTGATTGGCCATGCTAAAAATTGCCCCTTAGTGTCCTGATTTGCGTAGGTTAGAGGGATTAGCGGGTAAAATATGTAGGGATATGGGGGTAGGGCCTGGGTGGAATTGTGGTTGGTGCAGACTCGATGGGCCGAAGGGCTTCTTTCTGTGCTGTAGGGTTCTATGATCTAAACATCCCCAATGGCCCTTCATGCCCCAATGCCAAGGTTTAAGTTAAATTTTAAGTTTATTTATTAGTATCACAAGTAGGCTTGCATTAACACTGCAATGAAGTCACTGTGAAAATCTCTCAAACATCCCCTATGGCCCCTCATAATCCCCATGCCAAGCTAAGGCAATTCCATGCCTATTCATCCACTATATATGTAGAGATACAATGAACCCTACTGTGGCAGTAGGATGGTTTAAAAAAAGCTGTCAAGAAGTCATTTATTGATTACTATCCTTTCTTAAAAACATCATTTTTACTACAGCCCAATGAAAGTGTTAATTATCCAGAATCTTCAAAGTATCAATAGCAGAAACTGCAAGTGCATAAATATTGTAAAATTGACAGCCTGGATCAGATAAACCTGAACTATTAATCAAGAAATTTTTCTCTGGGGTAGGTGTTTCAAAAGACTAATGGATTTTGGGATCCTCAGCCAGGCCTCATTATGTATTCTTGGCTGAGAGCCCAGACATCCATATGAGCGCTAAAACACCTGAGCCCCAGAGAAAACATTGCCCGATTTACAGCTCTGGGTCTCTGATCTATGCGGTCAATTTCACATTTTTTTTTATTGATTGTGGCTACTGCAAATTTGTTCCTGGATCAGCTGGGACTGCAGCCCACACCCTCCCCCTTCCGACCAATAACAGAATATCATCTTGCAGACACTTTCTCTTGAGGCAGACAGGCCAGGCTGGAAATTTTTCTGACTCTTGCTAACAGCCTCAAGGGTAAAAATCTAGTCCTTTATTTCATTTTCTGTCTCTAATTGATTCTAATTCACCGTGTTTCCTTCTCTGTCATTCCATGGTTTCTTTCTCAATCATTATGTCACCAAAGTCCCTGATGCCCCATTGACCTCACCAAAGCTTTATCAGCTCACGTTTCCATCAACTGAGGGTGAAAACATTTTTCAACTGAAGAACAAGGAAAATAAAATCTACCAAATGGGCAAGATGCCTTGTTGCAGTGTATTCTGAGCCAAAAGTTGTTTTTGCAATAGGGATATAACTCTGCTACTAACTGGTACGAAAGTGCAGCAAAAACTTCCTGCTAATCAAATTTGGCTTGATAGAGAACCAATACCCTGATTATCAGAGGTGAGCACAACCAAAGTTGCAACGTGAGTCAAACAGGTTTAGGCTGCTTCATAGAATGATAGCATGTAGCACAATATGAGCACTCTTGGCTGAAATACAGGTTTGCTGTTTGAAAGAGGCTACCTCACATTTGTGACCAGTGCTCTGAGCATGTCATTCTGCATATCATATTCCAATTTGATCACTCATCACAGTAAATATTCAGCAAGAGTTCAACACAGTGTGTTGTTGTCACTCCCCACAACAAAAATATGTTTCATCAAAACAAAATTTTAACTATTTACCTATTCTCTTCCTAAACCATTCAAGTCTGTGGTATTTGGGCCATTTTGCATCTGAGCTGTTTACGTCCTATGTGGACTACTGAGTCTCACTCGCCCCATGAAACACTAATCTTTCTTTTTGTTTCCGTTCTTCACAGAAGCACAGAATTGCTACAGCATGGAAGGAGACCATTTGGCTCATCATGTCTGCTTACACATCTCAAATCATAAGTCTCACAACACCAGGTTAAAGTCCAACAGGTTTATTTGGAAGCACGAGCTTTTGGAGTGCTGCTCCGTCATCAGGTGAGTGAAGGAAAGCTCCAAAAGCTCCTGATTCCAAATAAACCTGTTGGATTCTAACCTGGTGTTGTGAGACTTCTCACTGTGCCCACCCCAGTCCAACGCCAGCATCTCCATATCACATCTCACATCCAAATTGGATTTAACTTCCATCAGCGTTCTCATTTCTACCTTTAAACAAAAAAATAATTTCAAACAGCTTTACACTCTGGACAATCCCCAAGAGTTCAAACATCAACTGGGATGTCTTTTAAATCTAACCAAATTGGGATAATTAACTGCAAAGTATATGAATTCAGTCAGTGCCACCAACACTGCTATGATCAAAAGGTAACCTAAAGCACAACTGAAAACAACAAGCAAAACTATTCAGCGTACAGCTGTCGGAGAAGATAAGTGTAATTAAGTTCCAAGCAGCAAATTGTTCTCATACCCTCTGCATCCATGTAACAAATACCTTCCTGTTTACATAAACGATTACAGATTAAGAAACAACATGATTTTTAAAAATATTTTTGAACTTCATGTATATTTGGTTTGTAAACAACTGATTTCCTTCCCTGACATCATGTTCACTGGCCTTTGCATAGATTTTGCAATATTTTACTAACAAAAAAACTTAATTTAGTGTTAATCTGATCAGAAGTGCTTCCTTAATGTGGTGAATTTAACACATTAAGGCAGATGACAGGGTGACTATGATGACCAGGGCTGAATATGTCCAGCAACCATTTATACAGTCCTCAAGAAGGACAGTGTACACCAATTCTATTGACGCTGAGTAATTCATTCAAACCTTGAAGGAGTTGACCTTTAAGTGTTTTGAAATAGTTGACACTGCATATGAACAATAATATATTTTTCACACAAATATTTGGACAGTTGGACCACCTTATTAATTTGCGCAATTCATTTGCGTATCTAGGGAAAACATACAGAAACAATCTGATAAATATCAGTACATCTAGAAAGTCAAAGTGCACCAATCAGCACATTTTTTAAAATCTAGAAATTGTATAAGGGAATGAATGCGATTAGTGCTTCATATGTTGAGTAAAGTTGGAGTTTAGAATACAAGAATGTGCTTATCAATTTTATGCAATGTACACAAAGGGAATGAGATTATGGGCCAAATTTAATGTTCCACCGGCAAGAAGTTTGCAGGGAGAAAATTCCTTACCGCCGGGCTCCCACTCGCCCCGACCTCTCCAGAATTTTATAGTCCCTGTAACACAGGCCAAGCCCAGGTCGGCTAGCCCGTCATTGCCCCAAGTAAGGCCTTTAAGTACCCAGTTAATGACTAATCCCTCCCCCCTCCCCCCCACCTCTGTTCAACCCTGCCAGGTCTCAACTCTCCTCCCCAAGACCCCGACCCAAATGTATCTGGTCCGAGAATCCCAGGGCACAGGCACTGGGGACTGCTTGCAATCCCAGTTCTGTCCACTGCATTTTCTGATGTTGCTGGGACTAAAGATTGTTCAACGGCTCTCTGAGGCGGGACTTCCTCCCGAATGAGGAGCAGAAGTCCCATTTCCAGTCAATTTTGGTGGGACGCATTCGCTGACAACCCTTTGGATGGCAAGAAAGAAAACCTCACCATCCTAAAAGTCCTAGCCCATAAGTCTGTGTTGCCTTTGGGCAAAGGCCTTGTCAATAATATAGACTCATAAAACTGGATTTTCCCACCCCTCTGGGGACAAGCTAAGAGGGATAAAATGATGAGGGAAGGCAGAGGGTGGTGTGTCTGTTGTCTTCCTGATGCCATGGACAACCCTCCCAGCCAATCTGGCACTCTCTCGCCTATGGCGAGGTTCTTGGTGCCATGTGTTCCCCCCACGTCCCTGCCAACTCCACACAGCCTGTCCTCCACTCACCGGAGACAACCTCCCTGATTCCTGCAGCGCCATCCATCCATTGCTTCCATTTCTTCCTGATGCAGTCCCAGCAGTGGTCACTGATCCTACTGGCACTGTTCAGGCTGCTGAACTGTTAATCCAGTTGATCAATGGGAGACTTACCTTAATCGGACCCACCAGCTCCCATGGCACCCAATTAATTGGCTGCAGCTGGCAAGATACAGTTATCGGTCACACAGACTGCCGAAGCAGGGTGGCTTCCACCCTCACAACCTTCAGGCCCATCAGACCCTCTGCCACGATGACTAAATCTAGCCTATAAAATTTCAGCTGCAGATAAAATATGATGATGAGGTGATGTTGGTCAATAATATTCAATTACCATCACTGTTAGTGCTGGTGGTAACAATACAAGAAGAGGTGCAGGCACTCACCCAACCTCATTGTACCATGGCACGTTCACACTGGGGAAAGGCCATTCATCTGCCTGCTGTGTGAAGGAGATTTAGTGAACTACCCACCCTGCTGAGACACCAGCGAGTTCACACTGAGGAGAGGCTGCTCACCTGCTCTATTTACAGGAAGGGGTTCAGCGGTTTATCCAACCTGCTGAAACAACAGCAAGTCCACACTGAGGAGAAACCCTTCACCTGCTCATTGCGTAGAGGGAATTTATTTGGTCATCCAACCTGCTGAGATACTAGGAGGACGCCATTGTGCTGCTTGATGCATGGGAAGAGATTCACTCAGTCATCAGCTTTACTGACACATCAGTGAGTTCATCTGATTGCCGACATGCAGACATCAGAACAGTAGTAGGCCATTAAGCCCCTCAAGCCTGTCCCGCTGCCATTCAATAAGATTATGGCTGATCTGTGACTTAAATACATATGGGCCTTTTGCTCCATATCCTTTAATATATTTGGCTAATAAAAATATATCAATCACAGATGTAAGATTAACAATTAACCTCGCATTAATCACCATTTGAGGAAGTGAGTTCCAAACATCTACCATTCATTATTAATTTGGACTTCAGAATCAAAAACACAAATTCTAAATTTGTGGATGACACCAATTTGGGGCAGGGGATTGTTAATACTGAGGAGGATCGCATGAAATTACAGGAGTACATTGATAGACTTGCAGAATGGGCAAATAATTGGCAAATGAAGTTCAATATTGAAAAGTATGAGATAGTATATTTTGGTAGGAAGAACGGAGGGATGGGGGTTGGAGGGGAATGTTCACTTCTTACTTAGAAGGTGCAAACCTAGCTGGGGCACAAGAACAAAGGAACTGAGAGTGCAAATGGGCCAATCACTAAAACGTTGCACCCATGTTAACAAAGGCCTTAAAAAAAGCAATGCCACCACTAGGTTTTATTTCGAGACGGATATAATTAAAAAGTAGAGAAGTTATGCTAAATCTCTGTTGAACCTTGGTAGTCATGATGTGGAGATGTTGGCGTTGGACTGGGGTAAACACAGTAAGAAGTCTCAAAACACCAGGTTAAAGTCCAACAGGTTTATTTGGTAGCAAAAGCCACGAGCTTGGTAGACCACACTTACTGTACTGTATGCAGTTCTGCTCACCATGTTTCTAAAAATGATATAGAGGGTGCAGAAAGATTTACAAGGATGATACAGAAAAGTGAAGGTATATATATCAGGAAAGGATTTACAGGCTAGGTTTCTTTTCTCTTGAAAAAAAAGGCTGAGGACTAACTGCTCATTGCGTAGAGGGAATTTATTTGGTCATCCAACCTGCTAAGATACTAGGGGGAAGCCATTGTGCTCTTGAATAAAAAGGCTGAGGACTGACCTAATAGATGGTTTTACAAATATGAAAGCTCTTGATAGAGGAACTACAGACATAATGGCTGGAATTTTCCAGCTCTTCCTGCCGGCAGGATCTTCCAGTCCCACTGATGTGAACAATGATTTCAATGGCTTGCCAGTACCATCATGGTGGGGCTGGAGGAGTGGCTGGAAAATTCCAGCCAATGTTTCAATTTGTGGGAAACATTGCAGCTAGAGGTCAACAATATATGATAGGGAGCAAGAAAAACAATAGAGAATTCAGAAGAATCATCTTTACCCAAAGAGTGGTGAGAATGTGGAACTTGTTATCCTAGGGAATGGTTAAAGCAAATGGTACAGATCCATTCAAGGGAATGCGAGATCAGCAAATGAGGGAGAAGGGAATAATAGATGGTTACGATGATAGACTTTGATGAGAATGATGGGAGGAGGCTCGAATGGAGCCAAAATTCTGACATGAACTGGTTGTATCCTTTGTAACCCAAATGATGCTTTAAAATTATTGGCACCAAAATTTCTGATCCAGACGTGTTCCCATATCCCATCTCAACTTCGGTGAACTCCCAGAGAAACAGCATACAGTTATTTAGGTCAATTTGCTACATAATCCATTAATTTACTCGAAAATTTACAAGGGAAGGTAGGGACAATTACAGCAGAATCTCACGGTTGCCATCATTTTCTATCTTCTTGCAATTCTCCTGATATCAAACTCCACTCCCTAAAAGGGAAGTTGGTTCCTCAGCCTTAAACAGTTGTTCCATCTCCTTGGTAGACCACACTTAATGTACTGTGTGCAGTTCTGCGCATTGTGAGTGGGTTTTTACCAGATTACCTCAAAAGGACCTACCCTTTGAGGAAATTCACTCATTTACACTAGCTGATGATAAAGTTGGCATTGGGAGCTCACTAAAATATTGCACCCACAATAATGTCAGGTCGGTGTAATTAGAACACATAGAAAGATACTGCATAGAAGGAAGCTATTCGGCTCAACATGCTTTTGCCAGTTCTTTCTTAAGAGCTAAAAGAGCTTTGCCCTGGGAAAGTGTTTGAAACTTTGGCTGACTCCTATTTTTCTACAGATGTTGCCTAGCCTGCAGAGTATTTCCAGCCTTTTAAAACAAAGAACAAAGAAAATTACAGCACAGCAACAGGCCCTTCGGCCCTCCAAGCCTGCATCGATCATGCTGCCCGACTTAACTAAAACCCCCTATCCTTCCGGGGACCATATCCCTCTATTCCCATCTCATTCATGTATTTGTCAAGACGCCCCTTAAAAGTCACTACCGTATCCGCTTCCACTACCTCCCCCGGCAACGAGTTCCAGGCACCCACCACTCTCTGTGTAAAACAATCTGCCTCGTACATCTCTTTTAAACCTTGCCCCTCGCACCTTAAACCTATGCCCCCTAGTAATTGACTCTTCCACCCTGGGAAAAAGTTTCTGACTATCCACTCTGTCCATACCGCTCATAATCTTGTACACTTCTATCAGGTCTCCCCTCAACCTCCGTCGCTCCAGTGAGAACAAACCGAGTTTCTCCAACCTCTCCTCATAGCTAATGCCCTCCATACCAGGCAACATCCTGGTAAATCTTTTCTGTACCCTCTCCAAAGCCTCCACATCCTTCTGGTAGTGTGGCGACCAGAATTGAACACTATATTCCAAGTGCGGCCTAACTAAGGTTCTATAAAGAACACCTTTTCTGTGTTATTTTCAGATTTCCAGTGTCTGCAACATGCTGTTCAAATTTAGGTAGGGTCCTTGTCTGCAATACCTAACTAATTTTGGTCTTTGCAAACCCCAGCCTACTGCTTATGTTTAAACCCTCTGTGTTATCACGACACCATGATATAAGTCTAACCTGCGGATTAATAAATCGTAGTCTTTGAAGCAATAACACCAAAGAAATGGAAAGTTTCTCAGGCTTTCAACTCATCTGCTTCTCACAGAAGATTAGAAAAAACATTGAACAGATAACCTCAATTAAGCTCAACCATATGCAGGCAACAGTTGAAGGCATGTTGTGATAATCTGCTTTGAGTACTTATATGAAGTGTGGCTAAATGAAGGATTATGAGTAATAACTTCTGCAGTCTAATTTGAACTATAAAAGCTTTTTTTATAAAAGGTGCTAAATAGAGTCTTGCGTCATTAGGAAATTCCAATTGCAAATTTCAAGCCACTGTATGTAATCAGAATTTGAAATGAGTCTCAACTACTAGACAGTACTGTGATATGTGAATACCATCACAATTGAATACAAGGAAATGAATGCTGCTGCCTTTCCAAACCAGGCCTAGTGCACGTACAGATGAGGCAGAGGAATGGGCTGAGTCACAATGGGGGGGGATTCTCCAGGTCCGCTAGCACCCAGCAAGTATTGTGATGGCCCAGAGAATTGTGAGTTGGCGGAAAAATGGGATGCCCGCCGGTCGCCAAACCCATTGCGACCCTCCCAGTATCAGGTTTCTGCCCATAATAATGCTCAACTTTAAATATAATTAGTGGGGCTTGAAGCCTGATTCAAATAGCTACAGCTATTCACCCGCTCCTCAGTGGGATCTACAGTGGGTGGGCTTTCGTAAAGGTCACAAGTGAAGACCTGGTGTGTTGGCTCCCGAGGGTCAAGGAAGCACAACCAAACTCTCAGCAATGGGAAGCACCCTCCCCACACCATGCAGGCATGAGGTTTATCTAACCTGACTACCCCCCCCCACCCCCACTCAGCCCCTCTTCCTCCTTAGACCCCCCCCACAGTCTCCATGCAGGCCATGCACTTTGGCAGTGTCAACATTGCATTGCCCCGGCATCCTGGCACTGACATCCTGGTCTGGCACTTTGGGGCCTGATGAGGGTCAAGGAGGGAGGTTCAGTACGATTTGCCCCTCTTCTACTGCCAGGCTGCAAAGGACGGATCTCTCATGGGTCCTGGAGTTGGGTGGGCTCAGGCTGGGGAGGCAAGGAGTTGACCTTACCACTCTCTGCCAGGATGGGGGTGCTGTGGCTGGACTGGCACTTCTAGCCCTGGAAGATCTGAAGATTACCCCTGGCATGGTGATTTCAGGCAGCGCTGTGACGAACATCCACATCCCTGCCTGTCAGCTGTGCAAATTCTGAAGTGGCCAGATCACTTTAATCTCCATGCCCCCTTCCCCTCAGTCACCTGGCAGATTTTAAAATCATTGCAGCCCTCCATTCTGCAGCATGGATTTCCCTTACTCCATGTCAGAACCTGCAGGTGAAAGCAGACCCCTTTGAAGTTCTCTGACAGAGAGATATCAATTTTGTCTTGGGGTTGGGGGGGGGGCGGGTTCTAGTCTGCACAGCTGTGCATTCTGCCAATGTATGCACACAGCTTTGATTTGAAGTTGCTGAGGCTTCCCAGCAAGCAGAAATGATTGAAACCCTCTCCATTGCACTCGAAGCTGATCTGTAACAAATTCACCGTGCAGTGCCTCGTAAAAGAATCAACTGCCAGCTCAATGGATTTCTATCATCCTCCAGCCACCTGTGTTTATTTTATTTCTCTTCACGATTGAATGCATCTCAAGTACCTCATTGATCCTGACCGCAATGTTGATAGAGTCCAAGCCCGACTGACAGCCTGCGGCTTCACTTCCTCTTTTGCAAACCACTTCAACGCATTTTTGTAAAGCTGATTTCCATTTGCAATGCCAAAAAGATGAACTACACGTATTGAATGGCAGAGGCAGGTTCACGAGCAGTGCAATACAAAGTCAGTGCATTTTAAAAAGTTTTTTTAAAATACTTTTCCAATTCAATCAAATCAAGTCCAATTCAGAGTCTCAACAAGTTGAGACATTTCCGATCCAGCCTGACAAGACAGGGCCTTCACACCTGTCTTGGGCCTGATCTACATGAGCCCAGCTGATTGGAAGAGGGGTAGGGTTCCTCCTCCAAGGTTGGATCTCATTTGCATCTTAGCCAAAAGGCCGAGATGCCACTTTAAAAAATTGCTTCATATGAATATGAAGCTTAAATGTAATCTAATGACCTCAACCAAGCACAGCATCCTATCCATACTACACTTGATCTTAGCCAAAAGGCCGAGAAAGTCAGTGCATTTAGAAAGGCAGGCTCCTTCCAGACTTTTGAATGCTGCATCATCGTTTGCAACCACTGCAATCATCACAAATTTCTTTACACCTTTTATTCCAGCCACCACTTTCCACCATCAAGAAGCAGTATTCCACAGCATTCTACAGAAATTTATTCCATGACATTTTTTTAAAGATATCGCCACAACTGTGTTTGGGGAACTTTGAAGTGTCCATGACACAACTCCTCAGAACAGATTCAGAGAGTATGCTGATTTCTACCAAACACACTGAGCCCCGAATAGTGAAATGCAATTGTTTACCATTCTGCCACTAAAACTCAATCATCTTCAGATAACACTTAAAGTTATGATCTAATATTCCACATTGAGTATTAATAGTCATGCATGTCATCATTAAGACAACAATTTCCAATTCTGTAATATCGCCCGATTTCACCCCTGTTTCACTTAATTTGCTGCTGAAATCCACATTCACGCCTTTTTTACCTTAGATTCCACAGTTCCAATGAACTCCTGGCTGGTCTCCCTTGTTTTACACTCTGTATACCTGAGGTCATTCAAAACCCATGTTTTAACTTGCAGCAAGTCCCATTTGCCTATCACCTCTGTGCTCGTTGAACTATGTTGGCTTCAGGTCAAGCAATGCTTTTGTTTTAAAATTGTTTCCAAATTGTTTCCATGATGCCTCCATGGTCTTACCGCTCCTATTCACTGCAACCTCCTCTCACCCCACAACCATACAAGGTATCTGTGCTCCTCTAGTTCCAGTCTCTTGTGCATCCGCAATTTTAATTGCTGCACCATTTGTGACTTTAGCATCAGTTGCCTAGGCCCCAGCCTTTTGGCTAAGATCAAGTGTAGTATGGTCGGCAGCCCAAGGTCGGCCACACTTGGTTGAGGTCATTAGGTTACACTGAAGCTTCATATGTTTCATATGAAGCAATTTTTTTAAGCGGCATCTCGGCCTTTTGGCTAAGTTGCAAATGACCTCAAGTCTCGGAGGAGGAACCTCCCCCTTCTCCAATCAGCTTGGCTCATGTAGATCAGGCCCAGGACAGGGTGGTTTGGTCGCTCGCCCTGTCTTGTCAGCCTGGATCTGAAATGTCTCAACTTGTTGAGACTCTGAATTGGATTTGATTTGATTGAATTGGAAAAGTATTTTAAAAAATCAGTTGCCTAGGCCCCAAGCTCAGGGATACCCTCCCTATACTCTTCTCCACCTTACTTTCCTCCTTTAAGACACACATTAAACCTTACCTCATTGAACTTGTGGCTATCTGACCTAATATCTCCTATGTGGCTAAGTTAAGTCATAGTTTGTTTCATA
Organism: Mustelus asterias; assembly: GCF_964213995.1. Classification (NCBI taxonomy): domain Eukaryota; kingdom Metazoa; phylum Chordata; class Chondrichthyes; order Carcharhiniformes; family Triakidae; genus Mustelus; species Mustelus asterias. The sequence goes on along the minus strand of NC_135806.1, from coordinate 90,519,620 downwards.
ATGCTCCTATGAATTGCCTTGGGGCAGTTCATTCAGTTAAAGGTGTTTCGTAAATTTAAGTTGTTGTTGTCATTGAAGTATGAATTAGCAACAATTTAGGAATCAAAACATTCCAAGTCTAATCTGTACTTTAGGAGATTCCCATAAAAATTCCCCAAATATTAGATTTATATGAAGTTAATAATTATTTCAAAAGGGCTGATAATGAAATCATCCATTTGAAAACAGGCCCAAAACTTCTTTCACAAAGAAAAGATCAATTATTTGCCATTTTGCTAACCAAAATCAGCAATATCAGAGAATATTTAGAATTCAATGACATCATATGTCATGGAGTACAACTCCATTTTTAGATATGTTGGCCTTTTGGGTAAACAGTTTCCAGCTGAGATCCACTACTGGTAAGCGCCGATTCTCATCACCATTATTAGCAGAGGGGGCAACAAAAAACAGGAGGGCGAGGTTGTAAGACAAGAAATAAAAGCATCTAAATGAGGAAGACAAACCTCCATGGACAAATTGAGAGTAGCAAGTCATTAGTGATAGCAGAGAGCCATAAATCAGTAATCATAATTTACCACACTTCGCACAAAACTAATACAATTGAGCAGGTGCAATATAGGCCCTCGGGTATGAATCTGTCAGTGGGGCCTTGTAGCTGTGCTGACATTATATTGCGAGTGGTTGGTACCCAATTAGTGATACTCATTCCAGTGTGAATAATACATATGTACCTGTATATTCATGTTGTGTGCATTTCCCTACTGCATTGCCCTCTGCCATTACATAGTTCACTATCTATGCAAAAATGACACAAATTACACATTGGAAAAAATGAAAAAATCTACAAAGGTTATGATTTAGTTAGAAATTCTTCAGTTTATCTGAGGATTATCATAGAATCAGAGATTATAGAAACCCTACAGTGCAGAAGGAGGCCATTCGGCCCATCGAGTTTGCTCCAACAACAATCCCACCTACGTCCTATCCCTGTAACCCCACACATTTACCCCGCTAATCCCTCTAACCTATGCATCCCGGGACACTAAGGGGCAATTTAGCACGGCCAATGTATCTGATCAGCACATCTTTGGACTGTGGGAGGGAACCGGAGCACCTGAAAGAAAATCCACGCAGACACAGGGAGACCGTGCAAACTCCACACAGACAGTAACCCAAGCCAGGAATTGAACCCAGGTCTCTGGTGCTGTGAGGTAGCAGTGCTAACCACTGTGCCACCGTGCTGCCCATCTGGTGAGATTTGCCTCATACAAGACTCTAGAGCCTCACTGCAAGGGGCCTTTACCCCGACAGAAAATCCTGCACACCATGTGGCAGAACCTCACAAAACAGTTCTGTATAAAATTCCCACGACTAATTACCTTGATTTTTATATATATTGTAACCACTGTCACTTAAGCTGGTTGATTTGTTGCTCACTTGTGTTCTAAAGCTATGCTATATCATGTGCTTTTCTGTTCCAAGCAGACACTAATTTCAAGTCCGGAAATACGTTTATAAATTTGATTCCATCAGCTTCTCGCAGTAGGTTTGACCAGTTAAGCCTATAATTGAGGTTCAGTCTAAGTATGAGCTTAGTTATTAGAATGTAAACACGCGCTCATTTGTTCCTCATTAGTATTTCCATGATGTTTTTCCTCATACATCAATCTTTAATTACAGAGCTATAAAATCTCATTTGGCACTGCTCAAAATGTTGCAGATAAGCACAGCACAGCTGAAAGCGCTCTCACATTGATGGAGTATCTCTCAGGTAGGTATAATTTCAGGACAGTCAAAAATATTTCACACTCTGGGGATGATTTTGCACCCGCGTAAGGCATGAGTGCGAACTGCGATGTGGGCGCAAGAATGCGAAAATGAGATTCTTGTCAGCAAGTTCCCATTCTCCGATTTTCCCCACTCTCTGCCGATGATATAATTTCTGCCCTTCATTTAAACGTGCTTTAATACATTTTAATACAATAAGCGGGCTTCCACGCCTATGATCTCCCACACTTAGAATTCCCCGGCGAGGTTTACAACTGTTTTTGAAAAACATTGAGCAGTCAAGGGAAATCTGCTAGGGGTGCACAGGGAAGTATAGCCCTCAAGGGAAAAGACACATGCCAGGGCACTGCCTCCAAAATCCTGGTACTGCTTACAGTATTACCGCCTTACACTGTCCCCGAGCAGTGCCACTCTTCTGGAGAACTCCAATGAAGTGTTTCCCTGGTGTTTTTCAGGTGGGGGGAGGGAGTTTCCCTTATCCATGGGAAGGGGGGCATTGCCCCATGCTTGTATGGGGGGGCAGGGGGGAGAGCTGTATCCATATGTGTGGGGGGAGGGGAGAGAGTTGGGGTAGGGGAAAGTATTTTTTGCAGCACAGATCAGGGCACCCTTTAAAATGGTACCCTGATCTCTGTGGAGCCAGCATTGCCGGCTCCATTGGGCCCTGCCCCATCAGCAGAATGGCCAAATCCACGCCTCCAGAGTGCCAGAATATCTGGAGAGAGTACTCGACTGTGCAGTTGGAGACCTACATGCCAGTTTTCTCACCTCAGCCAGCACTTTGTGCACCAAAATTCTGCCCTCTATCTGCAACTTGGGAAAACTGTGCTGCTCAGGAGGAACTTGGGAAAACTGTGCTGCTCAGGAGGAACTTTCCTAGCCTGCCTGACCCTATCTCCTTCACGATAGCATTGGAAAGAGATAGGGTCAGGCAGGCTAGGAAAGTGTTTCTCTGGAGTAAAGGGAAATACAGTGTCATCAGGGAGGAAATTAGACGGGTAAATTGGAAGGAGGCATTCTTGGGGAAAAGTACCGAAGGAAAGTGGAGGATTTTCAAGGAATGTTTGTCTGGAGCTCTGCATGACAACGTTCCGATGAGACAGGGGGGTGTTGGTAGGGTACGGGAACCGTGGTGCACGAAGGTTGTGATGAACCTGGTGAATAAGAAAAGAGAGGCGTACAGAAGGTTCAGAGAGCTAGGAGGTGTTAAGGATTTAGAGGAGTATACGCGATGTAGGAAGGAGCTTAAGAAGGAAATTAGGAGAGCGAGAAGGGGTCATGAGAAGACCTTGGCGGGTAAGATTAAGGAGAATCCCAAGGCTTTCTACAAATATGTCAAGAGTAAAAGGATGAGATGTGAAGGCATAGGACCCTTAAAAGGTGAAGGGGGAAAAGTTTGTGCGGAACCGTTAGAAATGGCGGAGCTGCTTAATGAATACTTTACCTCGGTATTCACGGTGGAAAGGGATCTGGGTGGTTGTACTGCTGGATTGCGGAGGACAGAAAGGATCGAGCATGTGGACATAAAGAAAGAGGATGTGTTGGAACTATTGAATGGCATCAAGGTTGGTAAGTCGCCGGGACCGGATGGGATGTACCCCAGGTTACTGTGGGAGGCGAGGGAGGAGATTGCGGAGCCTTTGGCGATGATCTTTGCATCGTCGATGGAGACGGGAGAGGTTCCGGAGGATTGGAGGATTGCGGATGTGGTCCCTATATTCAAGAAAGGGAACAGGGACAGCCCGGGAAATTACCGACCGGTGAGTCTAACCTCAGTGGTTGGTAAGTTGATGGAGAGGATCCTGAGAGACAGGATTTATGATCATCTAGAGAAGTTTAGTATGATCAAAAGTAGTCAGCACGGCTTTGTCAGGGGCAGGTCGTGCCTTACGAGCCTGGTTGAGTTCTTTGAAAATGTGACCAAGCACATTGACGAAGGAAGAGCGGTGGATGTGGTCTATATGGACTTCAGCAAAGCGTTCGATAAGGTCCCCCATGCAAGACTTCTTGAGAAAGTGAGAGGGCATGGGATCCAAGGGGCTGTTGCCTTGTGGATCCAGAACTGGCTTGCCTGCAGAAGGCAGAGAGTGGCTGTGGAGGGGTCTTTCTCTGCATGGAGGTCAGTGACCAGTGGAGTGCCCCAGGGATCTGTTCTGGGACCCTTGCTGTTTGTCATTTTCATAAATGACCTGGATGAGGAAGTGGAGGGATGGGTTGGTAAGTTTGCTGACGACACCAAGGTAGGTGGTGTTGTGGATAGTTTGGAGGGATGTCAGAAGTTGCAGCGAGACATAGATAGAATGCAAGACTGGGCGGAGAAGTGGCAGATGGACTTCAACCCGGATAAGTGTGTAGTGATCCATTTTGGCAGATCCAATGGGATGGAGCAGCAGTATAAAATGAAGGGTACCATTCTTAGCAGTGTAGAGGATCAGAAGGACCTTGGGGTCCGGGTCCATAGGACTCTTAAATCGGCCTCGCAGGTGGAGGATGCGGTCAAGAAGGCGTATGGCGTACTAGCCTTCATTAATCGAGGGATTGAGTTTAGGAGTCGGGAGATAATGCTGCAGCTTTATAGGACTCTGGTTCGACCCCACTTGGAGTACTGCGCGCAGTTCTGGTCACCTCATTACAGGAAAGATGTTGAAGCCATTGAAAGGGTGCAGAGGAGATTTACAAGGATGTTGCCTGGATTGGGGGGCATGCCTTATGAGGATAGGTTGAGGGAGCTTGGTCTCTTCTCCCTGGAGAGACGAAGGATGAGAGGTGACCTGATAGAGGTTTACAAGATGTTGAGGGGTCTGGATAGGGTGGACTCTCAGAGGCTATTTCCAAGGGCTGAAATGGTTGCTACGAGAGGACACAGGTTTAAGGTGCTGGGGGGTAGGTACAGGGGGGATGTCAGGGGTAAGTTTTTCACTCAGAGGGTGGTGGGTGAGTGGAATCGGCTGACGTCGGTGGTGGTGGAGGCAAACTCGTTGGGGTCTTTTAAGAGACTTCTGGATGAGTACATGGGATTTAATGGGATTGAGGGCTATAGATAGGCCTAGAGGTGGGGATGTGATCGGCGCAACTTGTGGGCCGAAGGGCCTGTTTGTGCTGTGGCTTTCTATATGTTCTAAGAGAGGAAAGGTCAGAGGTGTAATAACCATGGTAGTTAAAATACGTCGATAATAACCTAGAGTATTTAATGATGCAGCATCTGATTTCCAGGCAAACACCAACACAGAGTGGTTGGGCCAAATGGCCTGATTCTGTGTTATAACTTTTCGATATCAATGTTCAATTTCCTTTGATTAAGTCAGTTTTAGAAAGGTATTTCTCAGTTTCACGTGCAAAAATTAGATAGCCTCTCTGGAGCCAATGTGATAAAACACTGCATTGTTAGTGACTCTTCAAGACAGAGCACTGAATAAACTCAAGTGCAAGGCTTTTGTTAACTTCCGATATCATTTAAATATCAGCTCGATTTCACTTTAGGAGGACTTATATTTTGTGTTTCCAACATCAGCAGCAATTCAAATAAGGAACCAACAAAAAATATGCTGATGATATGAAACTACCTTCTGCAGAGATATTCAGCCCTTCTCTTGATATCCCTTTGCTCCATTGAAAGCAAATGTAAACATTTTGTGGCAATTTTCCTACAACACCTGGAGCATCTATTCAAATGCCGCTGCATTCCAGACATTGTATTCAGTACATGTGGTCATAGCTTTCCATAGTGAATAGCTCACTCCAGTCAGCAATTCTTTACTATTTAGCATGTAGAAATCTACATACGTCTAATAACTCTCATGCTGCTACTGGTATCAGATGTTCGGCTTAGCTTTGTTTATACAGCTGCTGTGCCTATCTCACATACTAAGCAACTGCAAATGCACGATGCGCAGTATTAGTCACTGAACGGTGATGGTTCTTTGGTCTATTTTGGCTCATTTCTAAATATTCATGTCCAAACATTTGACACAGATAAGATAGCTCAAATTGGGATAGAAATTATTAACCTGTGCAGTTGATAATCTAAATTCAACTCAGATTTCTCAGCTACACCTCTGAATGAGACACACAGCATTCAGAATTTCAGTAGTTAAAAACACAAAAGTAATTTTTCCCACATCTTATATGAGAACAAATTTCTTGTATTTTCCCTCACTGTCCGAATATCATCACATCACTAAAATGGCAAACTAGATGTGGATGCGAATAGCTTTTCGAATCTCTTCTTCCAACCTATCTGAAAAGCCTTGTGGGCAGATCCCACATCAAAGTATTTCCTATTTGAACTTGCACCTACTTTCATTTGAATTATTAGCACAGGTAATGAGACAAGTAACAGCTATTTGCAATACCAACAGTTTTATAAAGTCCCCAAACTATGGAACGTGGTACCCCACAAGGCTGTATTCTCAGCCCTCTATTATACTCCTTATACACCTATGACTGTGTGGCCAAATACCCCTCCAACTTGATTTTCAAGTTTGCTGATGACAGCAGCGCAGTGGGTCGGATTTCAAACAGTGATGAGACAGAGCACAGGAAAGAGATAAAGAATCTGGTGAACTGGTGCGACAACAATAATTTCTCAATGTCAACAAAACGAAGGAGATAGTCATCAACTTCAGGAAGCGTAGTGGAGAACATGTCCCTGTCTACATCAATGGGGATGAAGTAGAAATGGTCGAGTGCTTCAAGTCTTTTTGGTGTCCAGATCACCAACAACCTGTCCTGGTCCCCCATTCAACACTATAGTTACGAAAGTCCACCAACGCCTCTACTTTCTTAGAAGACTAAAGACATTTGGCATCTCAGCTACGACTCTCACCAACTTTTACAGATGCACCATAGAAAGTATTCTTTCTGGTTGTATCACAGCTTGGTTTGGCTCCTGCTCTACCCAAGAATGCAAGAAACTATAAAAGGTTGTGAATGTAGCCTAATCCATCATGCAAACCAGCTTCACTTCCATTGACCCTGTCTACACTTCCTACTGCTTCAGAAAAGCAGCCAGCATAATTAAGAACCCCACGCACCCAGGACATATTCTCCTCCACTTTCTTCCGTCGGGAAGAAGACACAAAAGTCTGAGGTCACTTACCAGCCGACTCAAGAACAACTTCTTCCCTGCTGCCATCAGACTTTTGAATGGATCAACTTGCATTAAGTTGGTCTTTCTCTACACCCTAGCTATGACTGTAACACTACATTCTGCACTCTCTCCTTTCATTCCCTATGAACGGTATGCTTTGTCTGTATAGCATGCAAGAAATAATACTTTTCACTGTATACTAATACATGTGACAATAATAAATCGAATCAAACTAAATCGATAGAAACATTTATAATCAGTATTGTGACATCTATCACAAATGCCAATCTTTTCTACGACTTTCAAGATCATTCAAGATATGTAATGCGATTCTACAATCATTTAGAATTCAAACAGGAAATAACTCTTCAGTAAGATAAGCTATCATTTAGGGATAAAGAGTATGTGGATAAATATGACAGGCAGTAAATTCCCTCTAATTTTTTACAATTTAATGAGCACTACTTCTAACCATTAGTAAGGTTATTGAAACGTGATTGCTCTTCAGTAGCATGTTGAACTTAATTCAACCTGTTGCATTACTGATTTAGCATATCTAAGCTGTATTTTAAGTTCTTTTCAGCAACTCATTGGCGTAGGTTGGTTAGCTGAGTTTGCTGGACGGCTGGTTTGTGATGCAGAGTGACGCCAACAGCGCAAGTTCAACTCCCACACCCGCTGAGGTTATTCATGAAGGCACTGCCATCTTAACCTTCCCCTTCGCCTGAGGTGTGGTGATCCTCAGGTTAAATCACCTGAAAGGGGAAAGCAGCCTGTGGTCATCTGGGATGATGGCGACTTCACATTTCTATGCTGCTAGCAAGGTATTGGTGATGTCCCTTTACATAAATAAACTGTACAGTTTAAGCTAACCAATGCAAAAGTTCACCAGCATATGTGCCTTGGAGAATAGATGGTAACGTCACACCAATGAAATATGTTTGCTGAGTTTTCATCCATAGCTTGCAATGTATGTGGATGACTCCAGCAGAGGGATTTCCCCATTGAGAAGAAGGGGGATCAGGTTACTCCAACTGCCGTGGATTTTAGTGGCCAGATTTCTGAACTGACAGGCAGATTTCCTTGATCACCCAATCCACCATTTATTACAGGAAGACCAAGAAGGATAGGCTTGAAGAAAAATAGTCTTATTACAAACAGATAAATATCTGTTTACATTTGTGACAACAGTTGACCCAGAGACAGTAACAGTAAGGAAAATTTGCAATTACTTTAAACTGTTTGGGGAATCTGTAATTATTTTATTAAAAATGCTCGAAACTGCTGTTTAAATTGTAATGGGATCAATTGTAATTGTTGGATAATAAGAAATACTGATCTATGTGACCTGATGACTCTTGACCAGGAAGTGGTGCCCGCAGGAAAGGAAGTTAAAATTTGAAAGTCATGTGGGTTCAGTACTGTAGCAGGGAAGAGAACAGGGAAGGTACATTTACAAGGTGTGTGTGGTTAATACAGTTTAAAGGACAGAAAGCTGAAGACGGGGATCGAACAGAGATCATGAATTGGACAATTCTACTGCTGCTGCTTCAGCTTTGCCAGAGCCAACCAGACTATTTAATGGGGTTTATTAGAAGGGTTGGATAAATGAGTCTCTGGGGAACATGTGCTATCAAGACTGGTGTGAACAACAATTGATTGACTGGATTTGTGAAGGGAGTGATGTGAGTGCTTGTAATTCCATGAAGTGTATCTTTGTTGTATCGGCTATTTAAAGTGAAACTCATTTTAATGAGTGAAGTACTACTTGTCTCTTAATTCATGGTCAATTAACATTGTTTCTGATTTGTGTCATAATAAAAGTTACAAAAAGTTTAATTTTTTTCATCAGTTTCTTCACTTGAAGGTAGTTCAGTAGATGTGGTTCTTTTGGATGATGGATTCCCATGAGAAACAATACAATTTACAGATGTAATTTACAGGCTTTGATAGATCAGTGAATCAGACAAAATATAGTAGAGGAGGAGGCAACAGTGTCCAACACAACTGTGAAGTTACCAAAGCTAACTTAAAAAACAAACCTTCTACTGAATCTTGTTTCTCTGCTCTTTCCTTATATGATTTTATAGTCATTCCTTTCAAATAATTTTAATTTATATTATAAATTCCTTCTCAGTAGCCCCATGCAATGTAATGCAAGTCCTAATAACCCATTCTTAGAAAAAAGTTTCTTCCACCTTTCTCCTTCATTCTTCTTAAGTGGTAACTATCAATCTTTGGCCCCATTGTTACCAGTTGGCCAAGCAATTGAACAATCTTGCCATGTGTATCCTCTCAAAGCCTCCTAAAAAAATTTTTTAAGTCTTTAATTGATCACTCTTCTTTATTCCAATGAAAGATTGCCCAAATTTTCAACCTTTTCTTCATAACCATAACCTCTGGAATATCTGGAACAATTTTTCGAAACTTCACTATGGAGGTTTACGGCATGGAAACAGGCCCTTCGGCCCAACTTGTCCATGCCGATATCTGTCATCTGTATCCTACCAGTGACTCTAATATCTGTTAAAATTGGTTGCTTTGAACTGTATACAATATTCAATTGAGATAAACCAATATTTTGTACAAAATCATAATCACATTGTCATTTATACGTTCAGTGCTCTATTGCTTTTGCACTTTTTGATCCTTTTGGTTTATTTTTATATTTTTTCTTTTATTTTTATTAATGATTATGATTCAGCTGAAACTCCAATTCTTGACATCAAATGTGATCCATTAGATCAGATTAAACTAATGCTTAGGACTATAACATATCCCCCTCATCCTCACTTCTTGATTCATGTCATTTGTTCTCCTATTCATTTTACCCTAAGTGGGAACATGCTCTATGGTCTTCAGATCTTATCCTAGGTATTTCAATTAAAAGTAGGACATTTATTTGATATAAAATGATGGGCAAGACATCCAGTTGCACTGTGTCACAGAACACACCTAAGTTCATTCCTAAAGTCAGGCTGTGTTGCCTGTCATTCCTGCACGACTCAGTCTGGAACATGTTGATTTGGTGCAATATTGACATCCCACAGACTAACCAGCTCATATTACACTCGGATTCCAAATTTGGGAAATGCATGTGCAGGCAATGTCTACACTGTCTATTCATAAAAAAAGCATGAAGCAGTAAGGTATGCCCTGTACTAGTATTAATTAAAATGCCAGGCACACTTATTGAGGCAAGTTAAAATTTTGGAACTCCTGCCATTGTAAAGTGTCATAACGGTCCCTGCATTGTTTTCCAAGGTACTTTGTTAAGCTCTTGCATTTTTTATGGCCACATCCTCACCGTGTCAGCGGCAATTGGTCTGCACTACAACAGGGAGATGGAGCAAAGGCTGTTATAATGAAAGATGCATATTTTTATATTGTTGTGATTATGTTTTCTATGTGGTTAAAGAAAACTGTGTTTGTGAGTGCGCATGCGTGTGTGAGACCAGGAGGAAGGTTACGAGAGATAGGTTGTCTGTGAGGTCTAAGTGGTAAAGGTTAAAGGTATTTGGTTTGTAATGAGAGGTTATAGTGGGCTTGAGTTACAAATAAATAGGTTGGATCTGAAATCTGCATTATAAGATAAGTGGGGAAATTGTTTTTTCAGCTGTTGAATTTCAAAAAAGAGTTCAGAGGTGACAAAGAAAATTTGCATCTTACAAGGGTTCCATGAGTAAATAGCAAAGGTATATTAAATGTTATTGACCCAAAAGTAGAAGGAAAATAGAAAAGTTGAAAGATCTTTACGTTCATAGAAGTTGAGTTCCAAGAGGTGGTGAAGAATAATGGAACTGAGATGAAACAGGAAAAATATTAAGGAAAGAGATGTTTCATTGATTGGAGTTGCTCTACGGGAAACATCCTGAAGACCCAGTTCCTTTGTACGGGATGCTGAAAAGCTGTGAAAGTTTTGAATTGGAGGCAGTCACTCAGTGTTAAGCCAGGAGAGTCTTTGTTTTAGGAAACAGTGTTTCAGGAACCTCCTGAAATAATTCATATTGCAGACAAATTTTTGTCCTTCAAAAATAACAGGCTTCCCTGTACCACAAGGTCTGCAACAACAACACTCCTGAGGCCTCCTGCTGTGTGCAGAGCTTACTGACAGCACTCAGAAGCAGAGAGCAGTGCTGGAGGTGCACCAGCTGGTGCCAGAAGCATCCAGGTGAGGGAGGTAAATATATGTGACACATTGCCCACCTCAACCTGAACAGGCACAGCGATGCCATGAACTGTGGTTCCTGTGCATCAAAATCAGGGCAACTCAATTTCCTGTCTTCTTGCATGAATATAACAAAGATACTGCTCATTTCAGAATCTCATAAAGGGGACGGCACTTACTGAGAGTTTAGTTACACCACTGATTCAATTACTTAGACTATGAAGTTAAAACATGAATTAATTCAATGATCCCAAGTATGAAATACATGCAACCATCATGTAAAGCCAATTAACATAATATAACAATACATATCAAAGTCAAACACCCCTGCTTGACAATGAATTGTGATCGAACATCTCAACAACAAGCATTTGTTAACAACACACAAGGGACTATTTAAAACAAAAGTAATGCTTCAGTTCTATACACAGCATATGAAGTATACAAGTACCATTGTAAAATCAAGCAGTTAACAAATATCTATCTTAATTGATACTGTACACAAAATCTCTCCAGAGAACAACAAAATCAAGGAAGCTTTAATTTAGGAATGATGATATATAAACGAGTATGTGCTTTCATGTAGAAGTTAACAGCTTCTGATAGGACTTGAATTCAATTCCCAGGTAGATGTCACTTCTGTATTGTAAATCCCCTTCAAATTTCTTTTGGTAAGGTTTCATTGAAAACAGATTTTTTTTAAAGTATACAAATATGACTGTGCAGAAATGGTTCCTGCAAATGTTAAGTTGTTTCTGCTTTGATACAACACTACTAAAATTTTACTGCAAGCGTTTTCTTCTTTATTCTTACGAAGTCTCTCGATGAAACGCATCTTCTCATGCCAAAAAGACAAACTGAGATTGCTCTTAACCCTATTATATAACGTGTTGCTTGAGGGTTAACCTCCTTCCAATGTTACCTCCACCACTATGTAGAAAGGCACAGATTATTCACATCATAAATGCATGAGCAAATCTGAGCTCCTCACATTCCAATATTCCTCATCATTGCCATTCTCCTCAACTCCAGACAGAACCACCAATTGGGAGCTTGCACTTTCAGAAAGGGAATGATTGTGCTGCCACAGCACCTACGCTCATCTTTCTGACAGCCTCCCTCAGGGAATCTGAACTGCAGCAAATGTTTTCACCTGAAAGATAAAACTTATTATTGCATCTGTCGAGCTGACATCGCCGCTCACCCTCCCCACAAAGAACTGTAAAGGCGTTTTTATGTTTGACAATATTTAGTTAAGCACATCATGGAATTTATGTCAGGTTGTTGCCAAAGATCACCATCTTGCAGAACATGTTTCAACTATTCTCCATTCTGCTCGGTGCATTCCTTCTGACTTGACAGTGCAGCTGAATATTTCATCATCAAAACTTTCTTTTTAGGGTTAACTGTTCATTCTCAGGTTGATGGGGTAGATGGCTATCTTGTACACTTGCATTCATCCTGCAGATTGATGTTATGATATGTATGCAAAGGCAATTTTTCAGTTTCAGAGAATTCTCTAGAATTTTGTGAGTTTAGTAAAATTACTTTCACCTGGTGCATCTGTACGATGTGATTATCTTGCCTGGGGCTGCGTTTATTGTTGCAGTCTGATATTCCCCTTTCGTCAGAATATGTTGTAAGTTTGAAAATAATATCCATACCACTGAGACCTTAGTTCCAGGATGAGAGTGGAAAACTGGATTGTCCCTGTCTGAACCCAAGAAGTGGAGATGCCGGCGTTGGACTGGGGTAAGCACAGTAAGAAGTCTCACAACACCAGGTTAAAGTCCAACAGGTTTATTTGGTAGCAAATACCATAAGCTTTCGGAGCAGAGCTCCTTCGACGAAGGAGCTCTGCTCCGAAAGCTTATGGTATTTGCTACCAAATAAACCTGTTGGACTTTAACCTGGTGTTGTGAGACTTCTTACTGTGCTGAACCCAAGAACACAGGTAAAAGTAAAACCGTGTACTTTCAAATGAAGAGCTACCGTAAGCATTTGACCCTAAGTTTCACATTAAAGAAACAACAAAGAAGAAGCACTATTCAAAAGGTGAGCAGAGGAATTTTCCAAGGCCTCATGGTTAAAATTTACCCTTCAACCAATAACAGTAAAATCATATCATCTGGTCATTATTTCATTGCTGTTTGTGGATCGTGCTGTGTGCAAATTGGCTAGGGTTTCCAATATCACATTTCAAATGTACTTGATTGGTTTTAGGACATACTTGGACATTCAGAATGATCAGTTAGAACAATGGCTAGAGCCCCCAAACTCAGAATAATGTGGCAATGATAGATAAACATGTGTGTGACAAATTCAATTTTTTAAAATCATGCTGCAACTCAATGTTACTGAAACATAAAGGCAAAATACTGCAAATGCTGGAATCTGAAACAAAAACAAAATGCTGGGAAATCTCAGCAGGTCTGACAGCATCCGTGGGGAGAGAATAGAGCCAACGTTTCGAGTCTGGATGACCCTTCATCAGAGTTGGATGACCCTTCGGCAATGTTACTCAATAACACGGTGGCACAGCAGTTAGCACTGCTGCCTCACAGCACCAGGGGCCTGCGTTAGATTCCCGCTTGGGTCACTGTCTGTGTGGAGTTTGCACGTTCTCCCCGAGTCTGCGTGGGTTTCCTCCAGGTGCTCTGGTTTCCTCCCACAGTCCAAAAATCGTGCTGGTTAGGGTGCATTGGCCATGCTAAATTCTACCTCAGTGTACCCGAACAGGTGCCGGAGCATGGCAACTAGGAGATTTTCAGTGCAGTGTTAATGTAAGCCTACTCGTGGCAATAAATAAAATAAACATTACTGTCTTACACGCAAAATCTGGTTATTATAAAACAGTCTGAACCCTGTTAAAGGGAAGACACATTTTAAGGGTCAATCTTTATCTGCAGTACCTATTGACATGTAGGTCACGCTATGTGGCCACTACAATTTTCAAACATTTGTCATATATATTAGCTTCGTTAACCCTACATTATTTCAGTCCTGAGAGTCAGCCTGTACTTCACTGCAGAGGCACCGGGTGCCAGTACAGGAATGTCTGAGCTTGCAATCAAAATTACCATGAGTGTGTGCTTCAATCTGAAGGAATTAAAATCTAAATCTCTTCTTTAAAATTAACTTCCTACTGTGCCCTGAAGGTTTAAAAAATGCTACCAGGCTATCAATCTCATGCGTTGGCTACCTAGTGAAAATTCCAGCCACAAATTCAGCTCTGTTCTTGTAAGTTTATTTGCAATGGGTGGCCCCATTTACAACCTGCATGAACAGTTGTGTGAATATTTACCTAAATAACAAGATTGTTGCACCTTCATCAACCACTCCCCAAATCCTTCATCCCCATTAACGTAACTATTCTTTGCTTGAAAAAAAAATTCACATCCTTTCTAGCTGTGAAATTTATAATAGTTTCTTTTGAAACAGCAAACCTCGAGGCAGGAAAGCAGCGAAGCCTCAAATTGCAAATGAGGCAGCAAGCAATGGGGAAAAAAAGCCAAGGAGTGAGATCTGAGGCGACTGTCATTCAATGTGTTTGAAGGACACATTTCCTACTGTTCCACCAACCCATCCCCTAGCTAAGCATATAATCTTCACTAAGTATCCTTTACAGTACTGAAGAATTAATTCCTTCCAACTCCTGTTCCTTAACATGAAAATCCATCCTGTGATAATCGTAATGGTTGGTGATCACCAGGTTAACAACAACAACTATTTATTAACTCAAACTATGTACAAAGTGTTTCAATATGCATCTTCTGCATTCAGCTCTAGGATTGATTCTGTTGGTAAAAGCCTGCGTTCAGCCCCGGAATTCGCACTCTTCCGCCACATTGACGATCAGGTCACATGACCCTCTAGACACTCGCCTCTTCAAGGAGCTCGTCAGTGCACATCCCTTTTGAGATAATTTATCTTCACTTTGCCACTCCATTCTTCTTTGCTACCATTGCATTAGGAGTCTTCCCTTGGGTAGCTGGAGTATCCATTGCTTTTAAGTGGTGGCTCTTTAAATATACCAATTCCCATCCAGTGAAATGCAGAGAACCCTAATTGTAATTTTAATGGAAAACTGGACGGAGCATACGCTGCATGCACTCTCCGCCCAGCTTTATCACATGGTACAGCAGAAGAGGGAGCAGAAAGGTGAGTTTAAAATTATTTTTGTGGGGCCAGGAATGCTTCTCAGCTGCCCCAGGGTTTTGGTTGGCATTGGAAAATTGCAGTGGGGAACCCACTTGCTGCCTGCAGCTTGGTGGGCACAGCAAGGCTCGGCCCTAAAAATAGACCAAGCTTTCCTTGGCAGGACTGGGTGATGAATCTGTCAACAATCTTAGAATCAAAATCTTCTCATCTGTCATTAATTGGATGAGTATTTATCTGTTGCATCATAATCTGTGTTGTAGTAAGTTAAAGTGCTGGTTGAAATTCAAGAGGTTTTATAGTGTGGACATGTGGCCTTATGTCTTAAAGGGAGATCATGTTGATGTAGACACAATTATTTATAGCTGATTAGAGAAAAAGATAAAATTTTGGCTTCATATGTTAGTGCAAAGTAGGTGCTGGTGAAACAATAGTCAGTTTTACATTGCTGCCAGATTTTATTTCCTTTCACGTCACTATCACCTGTTCTACACTGTTGCACAAAGCCAGAATTACCCCAGAGTTTAATCCAACATGCATAAAATTGCTTTGTAATGACAAATGTTTAAATAAAAATTAGTTCAAATTTAGGTATTGGCAGTGTACCAGTGTGCTTGTATCAGATTACAAGGAGGGAATTGCCCAATCACTATTACATCGGCTGTGTAGTATACTAAGCCTTTATGTCAAGCTTTAGTCCTTTCTTTTTTTGCTTAATTTGGCACACCTTCAGTTGAATGATTCATGTGGTACCCGTATCTCTGTGTTTGTGCATTTGCCGAATAAATGTTTCAGATATTGTAACTGTGTGATTGAAAAGGGCACGCAACAGCTTGAATTGAAAAACCAACCCAGATAGCAGTCAATATTGTCTGCACTTTTGCTTGTTCCTCCCAGTATTTCAATTATGCTCCAGGGATAGAACCAATGTTTCCACACTGTCAAAGCAGACAATGAATAAACTTAGATGTTGGAGATGTGTGCTTAGAGTCTGACTGGCCCACAAATTAAAATGAAGAATTTGTTCCAGCAGATTTCCAAAGGCACTCAGACAATGCCACATTTCAAAGAACACTCTTAAGTTACATGTCAAAAATGTAATCGAATTTACTCGTTTAAATCAGTCTGCAATTGTCACATTTTTTCTCCTTTGCTATTGATAACTAAAGCAACAACTTTCATTGATATTTGTCCCTTTGATGAAGTCAATCGTGTAAAGGCAGTTCATTAAAGAGTTAGCGAAGAAACTTTAATGTCAAGCCACCTAAGGAGATATTAGGAAAGGTGACCAAAACCTTGATGGAAGAGGCAGATTTTAAAGAATATGTTAAAGAAGAGAGAAACAGAGGTTCAGAGAGTGAAATACAAAACTTAGGATGTAGGCAGCTGAAGGCACTGCTGCCAATGGTGCAGCGCTAGAAATTGCAAATGCTCAAGTCTTCAGAATTGGAGGAACACCGTGATGTTGGCGGGTTGGAACAGACAACAGAGATAGGGCACGGTGAGGCCAATTAAGGATGGATTTGAAAACAAGGATGAGAATTTTAGTAACAATGATGACCAGGAATAAATGTATGGAAGCGAGAGCAGAGGTGATCGTTGAATGGGCATTGGCTGAGGGTTAGGGGACAGGCAGCAGAGTTTTAGATGAGCTCAAGTTTACGGAGAGTGCAAGGTGGAAAGCCAACCAGGAGGGTGTTGGAATTGTCAAGTTTAGGGGTGACAAGGAATGGTTGAGAGTCTGAGCTGAGAGAAGGTGGAGAAAATTGATCTTATGGAGGTGAAAGGAGACAATCTTGGTGTTGGATATGATGTAGCGTCAGCAGCTCATCTCAGAGTCAAATAAGACACCAAGGTTGCAAACATTCTTGTTCAACTTCAAAAGTAGCCAGAAAATGAGATGGAGTCAGTGGTGGGGACCTAAGATAACATTTTCTGGCACATTCAGGGTTAATGTGGGACTAAGTACAGTACCACCCACACATTGATGTAAGGGAACACATGACTCACCTACGGGCAAGTCTAGTGTTGGACACAGTTGTGTGCATGAGCAAGCATGGAAACAGCTCCTACCTTGAAAACTGTTCTGTATACATGTACATAGTTCTTCTAGTTAATAAATATATTTAACCTACCTAAGACTACAAAGACTTCACTAGAACTTACCAAACATTATCTAGCACACTAAAACAATTTACAGAACTTCTAACCCACGAACGATGTGATGGGACTTGGTAACAGCGGGAAATCTAGGTTTTTCCACCTGCAACAGACATTGCGGGGGGGGGGCGATTCTCCAACATATCCCAGAGAATAGCGTGTAGACCTAAGAATCAGTTTCACGCCTGGCGCAAACAGTTCACGATTCTCCCGCCACTTTCGAGTGCCTCGCGCCCTATTTAAAGTAGCATTAAAGTATGCATAGTCAGTCCAACTCCCAGTGCACGGAATTCTGCGGCCTTCTGGTGCGGCGCGAGAATCACTACTGGTGTCCACCAGCTGAGGGGGTGGTGGGGGCGCTGTCTGGAAACCATTGAAGCCCTTAGTGATACTTTGGAGGAAATAATAGCAAATTGGATTATTATCTAAATGGAAAAAAATTACAACATGCTACTGTGCAAAGGGACCTGGGGGTCCTTGTGCATGAGACGCAAAAACCCAGTCTGCAGGTGCAACAGGTGATCAAGAAGGCAAATGGGATGTTGGCCGATATCGCAAGGGGGATAGAATATAAAAGCAGAGATGTCTTGCTGCATCTGTACAGGGCATTGGTGAGGCCGCAGCTGGAATACTGTGTGCAGTATTGGTCCCCTTATTTGCGGAAGGATATATTGGCCTTGGAGGAAGTGCAGAGAAGGTTCACCAGGTTGATACCAGAGATGAGGGGTGTTGATTATGAGGAGAGACTGAGCGGATTGGGTTTGTACTCGTTGGAATTTAGAAGGCTGCGGGGGGGTCTTATAGAGACCTATAAGATAATGAAGGGGCTGGATAGGGTAGAGGTGGAGAGATTCTTTCCACTTAGAAAGGAAGCTAGAGCTAGAGGGCACAGCCTCAAAATAAAGGGAGGTCAGTTTAGGACAGAGTTGAGGAGGAACTTCTTCTCTCAGAGGGTGGTGAATCTCTGGAATTCTCTGCCCACTGAAGTGGTGGAGGCTACCTCGTTGAATATGTTTAAATCACGGATAGATGGATTCCTGATCGGTAAGGGAATTAGGGGTTATAGGGATCAGGCGGGTAAGTGGAACAGATCCACTTCAGATCAGCCATGATCTTATTGAATGGCGGGGCAGGCTCGAGGGGCTAGATGGCCTACTCCTGCTCCTATTTCTTATGTTCTTATGATAAGTGCATGGCCGGGTGGTACTGGTTGGGCACTACCTACCTGGCAGTGACCACCAGGCACCCCAGCAGTGCCAGTTGGTCCTGCCAGTGTGCCAGAGGCAGTGACAAAGAGGTAGGTCATATCAGGGGTCAAGATGGAGGGGGCGGGAAGAACGTCAGGGGTCATGCTGGGGTACATGTCAGGGTCATGATGGGAGGGTGCATGTCGGGGGTCAGGCTGGAGTATCCATTGGGAGGGCCTTGATGCTGGTGATCTATGTCGGGGAAGGGGTGGAGAACATGCTGCAGAAAGAGGGGGGGGCGGGGGGATGGGTCCCGAACTCTGTGAGGGAGAGAGGGGATCTCCCACTGCAATATGAGATCAGGACGCCCTAGTGAAATAGTGCCCAAGCACTCTGACGCCAGGCTTACTGGCGTGTTTAGGCCCCGTCCCCCCATTACTGGCACAAAACTCCTAACTCTCCAAAAAAGTGACTGAGTGTGGGAGGATTGAAGTGCAGCATGCACCTGAGAGACTGGCGCGGATCACTCCATTATTCTCACCATTATGATACTTGGGAGAATTCTGCCCAGTATTTAATTCCTCTTCAGTAACATCCTTCACCTTGATAACAGGAATTTATCCATGCAATATTCCTCAGAAAACTTATTTTCACTTTCCAGGAAATATTGCACTCTGAAAACAGACTGCCTGGTTTGACAACAGAGTGAAATGAATTCTCTGGGCTTTTAAGTGCAGATGTCAATTTGAAAGTGGTCACTGGCTGAAGCAGAGCAAGTTGTTTAATTGATATAATCCTATGAGGAACCTTCTATAACCCCTGTTAAACGCTTCATGTTACACTGAAATTGATACACTTAATCTAAGATAGCATATTCTGTCATTGCCTTTTTCCAAATATAAAAAAAAGTGATGTAAGCCCAAGATCCTCCAATGTAACTCTACACCTGCCTTATTTTATGCTTTCTTTACACACACAAGTGGGTGCACATGTAACCTAAGCATGAGGATTCATTACTGCAAATGTTTGCAAGTTTGAAAACATAAACAGATGAAAATATTGTTACTATCCTCTGACTTTATAGCATTTAATTAATCCTCGCTAATCCTCAGAAATCTACATTTTAGCCTCTGTATTCATATATATGGTGACACTTGCGTGGAGATGGTCCCATGAGTGGTGGCAGCTTCTGCTACCTCACACCGTTGGCTTGGATCTAGATAGTGAGTGCTAGTTTGGTACTGGATCACGCAATTTCAGTCAAGCTTGACTCTGCCTTCATCTGCCGACTTACAATTAGAGTTTACTGGATAAACGTCTCAAGAGCAGAAACTTGCTGATGTTTCTCCCCTCTCCAGTCCAAAGGCACTGAGAATGATTGTCATGCTGCTGTAGTGAAGGTCAGCTGGTTCAATGCAAGTCAGTTCCGGGGCCTCCCTGATCAGTCACGCAAGGCATGAGCCAAGTCACCAGTGGCAGTCACAGGATTAAATCCTCTGACAACAAATACCAACAAATTTGGCCACGTGAACACATTCAGCAAGTAGGCCATCACAACTAACTTCAATCTGCACTGCTCACAAAGATTTGCTTGTCAACTGTTTACAGTCAAATTGAAATCAACTGATGATCTAATTTACTGATTTAGAAACATAAAACACAAGATCATTTGCATAGAATCACAGAAACCCTACAGTGCAGAAGGAGGCCATTCGGCCCATCGGGTCTGAACCAACAACAATCCCACCCACCCCCATCCCCGTAATCCCACATATTTGCCCTGCTAATCCCTCTAACCTACACATCCCGGGACGCTAAGGGGCAATTTAGCATGGCCAATTAACCTAACCCACAGAACTTCGGACTGTGGGAGGAAACTGGAGCACCCGGAGGAAACCCACGCAGACACGGAGAGAATGTGCAAACTCCACACAGACAGTGACCCAAGCCGGGAATCGAACCCAGGCCCCTGGAGCTATAAGGCAGGAGTGCTAACCACTGTGCCACCGTGCCGCACACGTTATCTTGTAATAATTCGCAGTTTTAATCAACATAACGGCATTGTTGACTATAATCGCTTTGTTTCACTGTTCACCTTCATGTAATTTAAGTATTCACTATTCTACATCAATGATAATAATGTGCTGCCACACTATTGAAAGATACTTTTAATGCCCACTGAATTATGGAAGTAACAGTCAGCTAGCCTCAACCATTTAATTGTGGTTCTCTGCTGCAGTTTTTGCCACTATACAAGAGGTGAGAGAGTTCAATAAAGAAAAAAAGAGACATATATGAATTTAAGGCAGAATCCTCCTAGCTTGATGCTGCTCACCTCCTACTCATCAGTCACAAAGCAGCATGAGTAGGAGGAGGAAACCCTGTCTGTGAATGGTTGTGATATGGATCTCCAAAGTGGAAAAAGTTATAATTAAAAATTGCTCTCATAGACCACTGAAAGGTGATAGATTTTGTTTATTTTACTGGAATACTGTACAAATTAGTACCAGTCTCTGGCATGTCTTAACACATTAACACTAGCAGGAGATCAGCAGAATGCAGAGGATCACAATAACACTGGCTCAGTGACCTGCTTCATTGCAAATTAACTTAGAAACAGATGTTGGGCAGATGTGTTACTGACAACCCATACTACTGTTTTCTCTTGGCATCTCTCTCATTGTAAACAGCTCTGCACAACAACAAACAACATTAACATTGACGGCACCCTTTTCTTTCCAATCACACTTGAGAAAGAAATTTCCTTTCCTTTGGTGGAGATTATTTCTTCATAAACTTGTCCTCACAATTATTAATGCTCAAGCATGAATGTTGTGACATATCAGTAAAGAGGGAAAATGAGATGTCACAATGAGGTACAATTCTCACCTTCTATCTCTGGAAATGGTCTTGCATCTGAGCAGATCAGTCAGATGAAAGCCTTCTGATTCTGTTATCTGCAATGCCCTGAATTCAATCTGCATTGGTTGCAGGCTCATTGCAACAGTGACATTACCTTAATCGTTACTTTAATGGGCGGTATGATGGCACAGTGGTTAGCACTGCTGCCTCACAGTGTCAGGGACCCAGGTTCAATTCCCAGCTTGGGTTATTGTCTGTGTGGAATCGGCATGTTCTCCCCGTGTCTGTGTGGGTTTCCTCCGGGTGCTCCGGTTTCCTCCCACAGTCTGAAAAACATGCTGGTTAGATGCATTGGTTGTGCTAAATTCTCCCGCAGTGTACCCAACAGGCGCCGGAGTGTGGTGACTAGGGGATCTTCACAGTAGCTTCATTGCAGTGTTACTGTAAGCCTACTTCTGACACTAATAAATAAACTTAAATTTAAATCAATAAGGACAGAAGGTCATACTTTGCTGCTCTGCTTTGAAGCAGATGAACCGGAACACAGCAAGCTTCCGACATGCATGAAGCAGGATGGGCCATCTCTGTTGGATCTTCTGCGCCAACCTTCATTTAGTGTGAAAGTCAAGCTCCTGCACTGGAAGAGGTGAAAGCCTGCCACAGAAGGTAGAGTTGCAGAAAGACTAGTGGCCAGAATGAAGGGAAGAGGTACGAAGATACCTGAATCAAATTTTTGATGGTTTGAAAAATTGAACTGCCGCTGCTTGCGGTGGGTACAGGAGGATTATCTTGTCCACCCCTGTAGAGTAATCTCTCCAAAGAACAACTGTGGAGCATGCCCATCAGGTGGTGATGGCTTGGTTTACCAATGTGTGACCCTATCCACATGACCGAGGAAACAATACATAAGCTGGCATCCCTTAAGGAAGCTACCATGCTAAGACTACAAAACAACACTAGATCAACCATAATCCAATTGAATGGCAGAGCAAGTTGAAAGGGCAGAATTACTATGCCCTGTGTACAATTTATCAGATAGGTCACCCAGGTATGTATGCCCCAAGAAAGAATGGTCGGTCTACCTGATCACCAGCAGACTCTTCTTCCAGGCTGGTAATGATGAAAGGAACACGTGTTTGACCGTTAGCTCAAAGTCAAGTCTTCAAATTGAGTTTGTGTTACAAGATTGTGTGTAACGATTTGTATGATTGTGTACATGTCTGTGGAAATGAGTTAAACTTGATTTTAACACATGAGCAAGATGGTCCTAACACTCAACTTGGAAAAGGTTGTTGAGTGGAAGCTTTTCGAAGAGCGTGAAGAATCTGTAATATCTGAGCCATCTTCCAGGTTAGATCTACTCTCTCGTATTACATATCATATTGCTATGCAAACAGAGTGACGGTCTTGAATTGCTGTCAGCTGGGGAGCACATGTTGGCCTTATGAAGTCCTCACTCAGTCCTACTGTCCTTTCATTACTAATCATTGCAATTCATTGTGCATTGCTGAAGGTGAAGCATTGCCCCGCAGCCATGGACTGACACCACAGAGGAGCTATAGATTGGATACACTGCTGTCATATTGTGCTCTCTCCAAACACCTCACTCTCACATATGATCAATCCGAACGTTTATCATGAGAATGGGCATCATCCTGTCAAGAATGTGTCCAATTTCCCTAACAAGAGCCTAATATACATTTTAGCTATATTTGCCTTATTTCCAAAATTCTAGTTTTTTTTTACCCCCTCCTGCCAAAAATGATACACTTACATCTAAATAAACAATAGAGGTTTTCTATGAAGGATGGAGCCATACAATCCCAGTGCAGAGCACTAATGCACACGCCTAGGGTCCTGTGACAGTACCATGGCAAACTGGTCCATTGGTTCCATTAGTAAAGAATTGTGATCATCAGTCACAACTCAAGAGGCAACTCATCAGTCTGGAACTGATTTTATACATTTTAACAAAATAAGCTTGAGGATAAGAATGGATACAAGTCATTGGAAATCAGCATAATTCCATGTAAATGTCTGTGTTTTATTGGTTACTTATGAATTCTTCCACATTTATAGGATTTAAGCAACCCCAGCTTTTAGAAACTACCATAGTTCGTTATCTTTAGGGTTTTTTTTAGAAAGGGGTCTACTAAGATGGCCTCCATTAAAAAACATAACAAGCAACTAAACTATTTTTAGTAAGACATTGAAGCTCCTTGGAATTCAAAATGATGTTGTATGGAGTTTACTGCATGTGACAGCAAACACATAGCAAAACTAAGTGGCAATACTTTTGCCTCTCAGACACCGGGAAATAAAAGACAAGTGAGAACAGATGAAATCTCCACAGGTACTTTGACACAGGATGAGATAGAATATCCAGGTCTCACAAAGACGACAATCACTTACAGAGTTGTCATATGTCGCACTTATTCAAAGAACGCTATAAACATTAACATATTGGCTCTAATTTCTTCTGTATTTCTTAACTAGGACGGAGAATACACTAAATTCTGTTTTGGGACTGAATGTTGGTGCAACAGTAAGAGACTAACAACCTGTACATGCTGGATACTAGTTGTATGTAATATTTGAATGTAAAAACTTATTCTTGGTCTAAGTACTGCCAGAAAAGCTACATTATTGTTCCAATTCAGACAATATTGAAAATCAAGTAAGAGTGGAGGCACGTGTAGACCAAAGTCTCCTTTCTCTGTAGGATATCAAGGAAGAGTTTTACCAACACCAGGTTAAAGTCCAACAGGTTTATTTGGTAGCAAATGCCATTAGCTTTCGGAGCACTGCTCCTTCGTCAGATGGAGTGGATATCTGCTCTCAAACAGGGCATACAGAGACACAAAATCAAGTTACAGAATACTGATTAGAATGCGAATCTCTACAGCCAACCAGGTCTTAAAGATACAGACAATGTGAGTGGAGGGAGCATTAAGCACAGGTTAAAGAGATGTGTATTGTCTCCAGACAGGACAGCCAGTGAGATTCTGCAAGTCCAGGAGACAAGCTGTGGGAGTTACTGATAGTGTGACATAAACCCAACATCCCGGTTTAGGCCGTCCTCATGTGTGCGGAACTTGGCTATCGGTTTCTGCTCAGCGACTGCGCTGTCGTGTGTCGTGAAGGCCGCCTTGGGGAACGCTTACCCAAAGATCAGAGGCTGAATGCCCGTGACCGCTGAAGTGCTCCCCCACAGGAAGAGAACAGTCTTGCCTGGTGATTGCCGAGCGGTGTTCATTCATCCGTTGTCGTAGCGTCTGCATGGTTTCCCCAATGTACCATCCACATCATGGATATCAAGGAACCAGCTTTTGTGATCATTCATTTTTTTATGCCAGCCCATAATTACCAGATTTACTGAATGCAATTTCACAACTTTTTAAAATGGGATTTAACCTCAAAACCTGTACTACAATACCCAGATCCTACAGGTACACAAATGGAATTGTTAATGCCACCAAACATCATCCAGGGTGTGCAAGATTCCCATAAGTGAATCAGATGCCAATCAGGTGCTTCTTAACCCTCCTGCTCCTCTCCAAAAAGGCTGATGCCAGACACAATTAGTGAAAAAACACTTTGCTGATATCCCCTTGCTGGCTAGAATGCCTTTCCATGACAATTTAATTTACAGCCGACATCCAAGTATGTGAGGTATGTGAACATAACCTCAAAATTACGTTTAATTGGACCTACCTATTATTGTCCTTAACTTCCATCACTCTAATGGCACCCTAAATGCTTTGGCAATTATTTAGGTACGTGTTGAAACTGTGATCTTGCAACGTCTGTGGATGAAATTTTCAATCGTGCACCAGCAAGATTGCCTATAACTAAAAGCAACTGCCCAGTGTCACTGCACTCTCTCTTTCATTACTGATAGTCAGATTGCAACAGTATGAGGATTCTAAAAATAATCTGATAAGTTTTTAAAAAGCAAGATTTTAAAATGACAAAGATCACATCAAACGGTTGGAATGTGAGAACACCGTGCCACTGCCTGGAGCAGCAACTTATTCGCCAAGTTGCCAAGAAAGCTAATTGAATTTCATCCCACCATACAAAGAGCTTTACTTTATTCTGTAGTTGGGAACAACATCAAAGCCATTTCTTTGAATGTTAAATATATTCTCTGTTTTTAAAGTTGAGACTGCGCACCTGGACAAATATAACTGCAATTATGTCAAATCAATAATGTTGCCAAGATTGTTAAAATCAACAGAATGATAGAAATTCTACCACTAATAACCTAGAAAATTATACTTGGCAACTAGATCTATTATTAACTTCTAAAATAAATTCAGAGAGAAGAATGGTGTGTCTCTTGCATCTCCAATGCCTTAACCACATTGGAATTGCATTAAATGTCCATTTGCTGTAATTAGACCACTAGTGGGAATAAGACACATCAAACAGTGTTGTCAAATTATATTGATAGTGGAGGACAGGAACAGCAGTGGAAGCATTAATGGAGGGCAGTTGGAGACTTGGGGGGGAAAAGAGTCCCAGTTTGTTCCGTGAGAATAGACGTATATACTTAAATGAATTGGAGAAGAATTCCAGGTTGAATTAATTGGAGAAATGCGGAAGCTTGTCAGCTTGAAGTGGGAGAAGAGTTAGAATTTTAAAGCTCTGGAAAGGGAGAAGACAAATTCCAAGGTTGGAATATAGGTAAATGCATTGAGATTAAAATGGTCAGTTGTGATGATGACATACATGGATGCCAAAATATGCCCACTGGTATGCTGTGTTTCCAACGGTGGTGAAGGGCTGACCACACACAACTGCTTCATAAGACCATACACGCTTTGAATTACTTAGCCCCTAAGATGACCAGTGGACATGCCCCACAAACACAAGACCAAACATATCATGCCATCATCTTTGACAGACTGATAGCCATACAGAAACAATATAAACAAAAATGAAGCATGGCTGGGTGAGCTATTTTTAAACACAGTAACAGAGAATAATGTTACTGTCAGTCAGGATCTGACGTCATGATACAGAATAATTGGAGTCTTCAGCTGTGTTAGTATCGTTGTGTTTTGCAGCCCATGCTGAAGGGATCAAGGAAAAGAATGGAATCATTCACCATGTAATTTCCTTTTCTGCTTTTTGCATTTTTATTTATTTTGTGCTGCTCTAAAGTAAGTCATTAAAATTAATACAAAACTTGTGATGAAAATTTGCAATCCAAAAATCAGATTGTGATTTCAACTCTTCATGTCAGATTAGAATGGTCAGTAGTGAGTCATCAGTATTGCATAACCAGTGACTTTGATTGTTCAGTTTACCCAACTTTAAAAGGAAAAACATATGGGATAGTTTACAAGGCCGGTGAGAAGTATTGCTGGAAGCCATCAACTACTATGCGTTTGTCTTTTGTTATTGATACAATGCCTGGCTGCTATAAGGGAGGTGATAGCCTAATGGTATTACCGCTAGATCAATCCAGAAACTCAGCTAACGTTCTGGGGCCCCAGGTTAGAATCCTGACATGGCAGTAATTCAATTTTTAAAAATCTGGAATTAAGAATCTACTGATGGCCATGAAACCATTGTTGGTCGTTGGAAAAACCCAAGTGATTCATTAATGTTCTTTAGGGAAAGAAATCCGCCATCCTTATCTGGTCTGGCTTACATGGGACTCCAGAGCCACAGCAATGTGGTTGACTCTCAATTGTCCTCTGAAATAGCCTAGCAAACCACTCAGTTCTTGGGCAACGAGGGATGGACAATAAATGCCGGCCAGCCAGTGACGCCCATGTCCCACAAATGAATTCTTTAAAAAAGTTTCTATTTTTATTTTGACATTTTCTCAATATTGACTTAGTTTCTTGTCTCCTTCTTGCCAATTTGCATTTTACTGCTCTCTCATATTCCCAACTAGCACCTTTCCAGTCTTTCTAAAACCTGATTCCTAAAGAAAGTTTGCGATTAGACTGCAAACTGCTTCAAAATTCTGGTTTATTTTAGAACCCGAGAGAATTGCATAATTCAAATTTCCATTGTAGCTTACAACAAATCTACACATTTCAGATTGGGGTTTATGTTAGGTCCAGATTCCCGTATTATAAACAGTTGAGGTCTTCACACAAAATATTTACACATTCAACGTTAATCCAGTTTTTTTCCCCAAATCTCCCCCAAAAAGAATTCATGTTTGTGACGAGACTGTGCCTTTAAGAAATGTATTTTAGTCATGTTTCTGTGCTGAATGTGTTTCTTAGTCGCTTCCATTTTATCGGAGCCTTTTTATCTGGATCCAGAAGCACTATATTTTTTTCTGCAGCAACATAATTGACCTTAATTGATGCAATGTTTTTTTTAAAATCTGAATTAATTCAGGGTTCTTTTGTTTTGTGTTTTCCCCTGGGATATTGCAGAGTGGAGCTTGACTGGGTTGATTGACAGGTAGAGTCAAGTGACTGGGTAGAACTAGGCTTTCACAGAGAACTCAAGGCAGTCTGTTTTTTGGGAGAAGAAGAAGTGCCTCCCTTTTGCTCACTCTCTGAGGTCTGGAGACTGGAATCTGCCAAGAAATAAATCTTTTCCTCTGAGATTCTACAGTTTAAGGGTGGAGCTTTCTCTGGAAGTTGCTGCCTGTCTGGATCACTCTCCAGAAGTGGCAAAAGGCTGGAAATGACCTCCCAAAATTGGTACCTATTCCAACATTTTTAAAATATTCTAATAACTCTCAATGTTTGAACATGCTGAAAATGTAGAAAAAATATTTACAGAGAATATGACAATGGTTTCCATCAAACAGATAATAAACTGATGTACTCAGAAAAAATACAAAGCTCAATTAGACACATCCTGACAGCTCAACAAAGAAAGCATTTAGAAATACATAGAATAATCCTGTAGTCCATAATGTTAGTCATGTACATTATCTAAAAATATGGTTAAATAATTATTTTGCATCAGCAAAAACAGTAATTTTTTGCATCAAATGGTGCCAACTACAAAATACTCCATCTACATGATAAAATAAATATATTTTGTAATAATTCAATGTTAGTTATTTTATATTTCATTATGTTACCTTTTTTTCTAAATCTTCTCATGCCATACATAGATTCCAACTGAGAAAGAGGTCAGATGATTTTGGGTCTCAGTTTAGTGAGAGCACCTATTTCCAGATCTTTAGCAATAATGGGTGGGATTTTCCAGCCCCCCTGCAGTGTCTTTCCTGGCAGCAACAATTGGTTGTCAACAGGATCTTCCAGTCCTACCAGATGAGTGGGACTAGGTCAGTGGGACTAGGCAAAAATGGTTCGGCACAGACAAGAAGGGCCAAAAGGCCTGTTTCTGAGCTGTAATTTTCTATGGTTCTATGAGCTTTTTGTGTGGCTCATCTATCTCGCAGCCCGAAAACCCGCCACGGGTGGGGGAGGGGGTCGCCTTCAGTGGGACTGGAAGGTCCCGTCTGCGGGAAGGGCCAGAAAGTCGCGGCCAGTGTCTGTGCAGTAAAGTTAATCTGCCTGTCCGCAATTCGAAAGCAAGCACTAAAGCTTCTTTCAAGTAGCAGATCGATATTTTACAATTTCCCATCTGTCAGCATATAGTCAGCGATTAGCTTCATTAATGTAAATTTAAAGCTTCAATCCAACTATTACAAAAATCAGGCCTGCAGTCAATGGAGCTGAAATTAGTCTTCAGACAAAGCAGCAAGCAGGCAATGACAAACAAGTAGCCTATATTAAACTATGCTGATTGTCTTTTCCATTTAGCTGAAGATAACACTTCTGGTTGGTATCCACATTCTAGCCTCCATAAACCTGAGGCCATTCAAAACTCTGTTGCCTGTTTTCTAACTCACACCAAATCCTATTCACCCCTGTGCTCACTGGCCTACACTGCCTTCCAATTAGGCAACTCCTCGATTTTAAAATTCTCATCCTTGTTTTCAAATCCCTCCATGGCAGGCTCTTCCCTATTTCTGTAATCCAGCAATACAACCCTCTAGAACATCCCCAGTTTGAATTGTTGCACCATTGGTGGCCAAACCTTCAGCTGCCTGACCCCCTAAGCTCTGGCATTCCATGCATCAATCTCTTTGTGTCTCTAATTGACTTTCCTCCTTTAAGGTCTCCTTAACGCTCCTTAACTCACCTGACCTAATATCTCCTTATGCAGCTCACTATTATATTTTTGTTCCATAATGCCTCTGTGAAAGTCTTTGGAATGTTTTATTCCATTAAAGGCACTCTATAAATATAAATTGTTGTTGCTCACTTATATAAAACAATGGAATTGTCATGTATAAGACTGCATTTCATTTTCTATTTCTTTCAGAACAATAAGACATGAGGAAAAACTGTTTTTACACAGCGCCAGCCGCTGTTAAGATCTAAAATGCACTTCCTAAGAGTCTGGTCAAGGTAACCGTGGTGTTCAAAAAGCAATTGGATTCCCGAAGCACATGAGGAGGAAACATTTTCAGGGCTATGGGGAAATGGCAGTGGAGTGGGGCTAGCCGAATTGTTCTTGCAGAGAACTGACATGGATAGAATAGGCCAAAGGGCCTCCTCTGTGCTGTAATAATCCTATGATTCAATGAAAATGCTCATCAGCCATAGGATTGTATGTTGGCAATTGTGTAAACACTTCCTGACTTGTCGAGTATTAAGCTGAAGAAACCAGTTGTCAGCAGGTTTTGGAAACATTAGACGAGTACAAGTTGGCTCGTTGATTTGCCAAAGCAGTTCATTTGGAAGTTCTTATTTATGAGAAGCTACCTCCCTTTAATAGGTGAAAGGAGGTGACATGAGTGACAGATGACCTACGCACCCTCCAACCATGAGGCAGCAGGAGCACGGCTGCTTTCAGACTTGGAACTGGATACACTTGTCATGTGCTGGAGCTGATGACACTTTTACATATACTGCTAAAGCAAAACTATAACCTCTTGTTTAGATTATTAACTTCTGTGGCAAGTCTAACGCTCCCTTCTTGATAGGTTTTCAAATGGAGTTGCTGAACTGTTAATTAACACACAGCTTGCACTCGTAACAAGCCTTTGTGGAATGTGATACTGATAGCAACTCCAGAAGGCGATCGCAACAGGATGAGGTTACACTCCTATATTGGGAACCACGCCATCTGACAAGTCAGCCATTAACTGCAGATTGTCAATTCCACAGAATCCATCGATCAGCAGAAAGAAACTGAGGAAGACAGCAGTAGATTGGAATAGAGGGAAAAGTTGTATATAACAAGAATTTATATATATATATATTATATATATAGATGAACATATTATGTTTCAACATCAACATGTCTTTCATTTCAAGTGCTGATCTTACTGCATATTCTAGAATCTACTATTTTATTTAAGCTTCTCAGTAATTCATTTTCACCTCCATTACAACGCAAAAGGTGAAACAGGAAAGGTTAGCTTGAACAAATCAGGATTGTGGGTTAATATGAATATGATTTCCTCGTTTAACTCAATTTATTTGTTTAAAAAAAAAGTTGTTCTTAAGGGAGAGAGGGTAAAATAGAATCCTGTAGATGATATTATAGTTGAAAATCAGGAAATAGTAGGCTTACTAAACAGAACAGCACAGTAACAGGCCCTACGGCCCACGA
This sequence comes from Mustelus asterias, assembly GCF_964213995.1. Taxonomy (NCBI): domain Eukaryota; kingdom Metazoa; phylum Chordata; class Chondrichthyes; order Carcharhiniformes; family Triakidae; genus Mustelus; species Mustelus asterias. Next base: position 90,488,587 of record NC_135806.1, on the reverse strand, counting down.
TGTTGTGCCGAACATGACACCAAATTAAACTAATCCCATCTGCCTGTCCTTGGTCCATTTCCCCCTATTCCTTTCAAATTCATGTGCTTATCGAAGAGCCCCTTAAACGCCCCTATTGTATCAGCCTGCACCACCATCCCTGGCAGTGTATTTCAGCCACCCACCACTCTCTGTGTAAAAAACTTGCCCCTTACATCTCCTTTGCACTTTACCCCCTTTCACCTTAAGTGCATGCTCCTAGTATTAGATGTTTCAACTCTGAGAAATAGATTCTAACTGTCAACTCTATCTATGCTTCTCATAATTTTATTGACTTCTATCGGGTCTCCCCTCAGCCTCTGCTGCTCCAGGGAAAATAACTCTAGTTTGTCCAGCCTCTCCTTTTTGGTTATTGTTATTTTGTGTTCACTGTAGAAGATACAGTAAACGTACCAAAAACTCAACAAAACCAAAAAATTAATAAATCAAGGGGAAGAGCTAACAAGATTCAATAAGTAAAATAAAATTATATAGCAAAAACTAATGAGATTAGAGATAGACAAATTAATGGTTGTCCACAATAAAACAAGGCGAGGAAATTATTTGTATATTATCTTCCAAAAACCTTTGCTTCTGAAGTTGTTCCCTTGGATTGGAAACTTGCCAATGCCCCTTTATTATTTAAGGCGGCGAGGATAGACAAATTAGGGATGATGGGCTGTTAGCCTAACAGCTGTTGTGGAGAGAATTACTTATCAGAAACAGAAAGGGGGATTTTCTGCTCTCGTTTTTGTGGGGCAGGATCAGCAATGGGAGCAGAAAATCCAGATTCACTCCTGGGTTGGCCGATCAAAGATCTCCCTCTCCCATCCGCACAACACTCCGGCAATCAAAGATCCCCCCTTCCCCGATCGCCAGCCCAGCTGATTCCCCCCCTCCACTCGATCGCAGAGTTTCCCCCTTCCCTCGATGGAGCTACTCCTCCTGGCTTCCCTGTCATGGCCCCACTCCCTTCAGACTCTATCTACGCAGAATCTGCCCCCTCAGAACCCGCCCCCTTGGCACTATCCTGCGCCCGGTGGACAGTGCCAGAGTGCCATGCTGGCAGTGCCAGTGTATCAGGCTGACACTGCCCAAGGGACACACCCTGGACCTGCCCCCAACCACCTGGGGGGCTTCAATGGCTCCGGTCCCATTGGTGAGGCCATCACGTCTTGTCCCTGTTGGTGGGGAACAGACATGATCTTCACCAGCAAGGATCTCGACTGGTGAGCAGGTAAGGACAACTGAGTGACGAGGACTCACTAATTATATTTAAATAAGGTAATGAATATTGAAATAGGCTTCACGTCCATTTCGCTGTTAAATCAGTGCTGGTAACATCGCAAGAGGTGAAAAATCAGATCTCATCTGATTTCACCAGCTCGCCAATCGACCAGCGGTGCGAACCGGGTAAGATCGCTCTCATGAGTTTCCATGGATACATAAATAGAAAGTGGGTGGCTAAGGTAAATGTGGGACCTCGACTGAACAATACAGGTGAATTGATAACCACAAACAAAGAAGTGATGGATATATAAATGTTTTGCTTCATTCAATGGAACACATTGGCAAATATCCCCAAGATATCAGATGGGCTGATTTCAAATAACACGGAGAACTTACAAAAATCCCAATCACAAGGGATGGAGTATTACTAGAGAAACTCATGAGGCAAAAAGTTAACTAGTCGCTAGGACCCGATGAACTGCACGCTAGGGTTTTAATGAAACTGGTTGCAGAGATAGTGGACCCATTCATTGAAATTTTTCATAACTCACTAAATTCTGGAGGTTACCAGAAGATTGGGAAACAGCCAATGTGACTCACTTTTTCAAAAAGGGAGAAAGGCAGAAAGCAGGGAATTATAGGCCAGTTAGTTTAACATCTATCATTGGCAAGATGCTGGAGTCAATAATTAAAGAGGAAATAGCTAATCATTTAGGAAAGTTAAATATAATCAAGCCGAGCAAACATGGTTTTATGAAAGGTAAATCCTGTTTGACAAATTTGCTTGAATTCTTTGAGGATGTAACAAGGAGAGTAAATAGAGGGGAACCTGTTAATGTAGTGTATTTAGATTTCCAAAAGGCATTTGGCAAGGTGTCGCATAAGAGGCTGGTGGATAAAGTAAACGTCCATGGAATTGAAGGAATTGTGTTAGCATGGATTGAAAACTGGCTGTCACATAGAACAGTAAGAAGTCTCACAACACCAGGTTAAAATCCAACAGGTTTATTTGGTAGCACAAGCCACAAGCTTTTGGAGCACTACCCCTTCATCAGGTGAGGCACCTGACTCACCTGATGAAGGGGCAGTGCTCCGAACGTTTGTGGCTTGTGCTACCAAATAAACCTGTTGGACTTTAACCTGGTGTTGTGAGACTTCTTACTGTGCTTACCCCAGTCCAACGCTAGCATCTCCACATCATGTCACATAGAAAGCAGGGAGTTGGAATAAATGGGTCCTTTTCAGAGTGGAAAGATGTAACTAGCAGAGTACCACAGGGATCAGTTCTTGACCTCAATTGTTCGCTATTTTCATTAATGACCTGGAGGAAGGAACAGAATGTAATGTTTCCAAATTTGCTGATGATACAAAGATAGATGGAAGGGCATGTTGTGATGCAGATATTGTAATTCTGCAATGGGATATAGATAAATTGGGTGACTGGACGAAAATGGAGTTTAATGTAAGGAAGTGTGAGGTCATGCATTTCAATAGGAGGAATCAAAGGCAGATTATTATCTCAATGGAGAGGGATTGCAAGTGAGTGAAGTACAGAGGAATCTAGGTGTTCTAGTGCATGAATCACAACAAGCTAGCAGGCAAGTCCAACAATTCATTAAGGCGGCAAACAGCATTTTGGCCATTATTGCAAAGTGTTGCAGTTTAAAAATAGGGATGTTTTATTGCAATTGTACAGGGTGTTGGTGAGGCCTCATCTGGAACACTGCATACAGGTTTGATCCCCTTACCTAACACTAAACAAGGATATAATAACATTGAAGGCAGTCCAAAGGAGATTCACCAGGCTAATTCCTGCAATGAAAGGGTTGTCCCATGAAAAGAGACCGCACTTAATCTCAAAATGAGCTTTTTGCTGTATTTATAAATGTTTGAGATGAAGGAACAGAGATCTGGGTATCCGAGTTTGTTGATGACACCAAGTTAAGTGGCACAATAAATTGTGTAAATGGGATCAGAAATGTTGTAAGGGGTCCTTGATAAATTAAATGATTGGGCACCACAGTAGCAATTAGAGTTCAATGTGAGGTCATTTAATTTAGATCAAATAAATACAAAACAGAGCATTTTCCAAAGAGCAAGGACCTCAGAACTGTGGATGAGAAGAAAGATTTGGGGGTCCAAGCACAAAAATTATTTAAAGTCATATATATATATTTGCTGGAAAGCAAAGGGGTAGTAGAGACATTACAGATATGCAAAGATCTGGTTAGACCCCATCTGGAGTTTTGCATTCATTTCAAAGCAAGGATAGAGGAAGGATAAACTAGCCTTCAAGGGGATGCAACACAGATTCACCAGAATGATACAAGGATTAAAAGGAGATTTGATAGAATAGACTTGTATTTCCTGGAGTGGGAGATTAGGATGATCAAACTGAGGAATTTAATATGATGAAAGGAATTGGTAAGGAAGGCAGACAGAAACTATTTTCTTTGCTAAGGGAAAGCTGAACAATGACATGGCCTTAAAGTTCAAGGTGGGCTGTTGAATAGTGATGCCAATGAGTACTTCTTCAAAAAGAGGGTGGTGGGAACCTGGATCTTTCTTTCAAAAACTGTGACCTAGGCCAGGATTTAATGGGCTTGTCCATCAGGCAGCAAACACCTGTCAATTATGTCTGGGAGGCCTGACAGAATCAAGTGCGCTCCAAGCACTTAAATGGCCACTGGCAGGTCTTCCCCACAATTGACATCCCACTGCTGTGATGCCCAGGGGGAATTCCCTATCAGCCTCTTCCACCTTCCTACTTAATTTGAGGAGGCCTTGTCACCGCCAGGAGACTGGTGTGGGGCCATTCTCATGATTAAGTGGGCCTGGCAGCCATGTTGCTTGCCGCAATGAGCTCCATTAAATCCAGCCCTGAAATATTAATTTGAGGAAGCAAATGTTAAAAAGAAACAGAATCTACCTTTATTGGTGGCAGAAGGACAGCACAGTGGCACAGTGGTTAGCACTGCTGCCTCACAGAGCCTGGGACTCAGGTTCGATTCCCAGCTTGGGTCACTGTCTGTGTGGAGTCTGCACGTTCTCCCCGTGTCTGCATGGGTTTCCTCCAGGTGCACCCGTTTCTTCCCGCAGTCCGAAAGACGTGTTGGGTCAGTACACAGGCCATGATAAATTCTTCAGTGTACCCAAACAGGTGTGGCGAGGATGGACCATGGAAAGGTCTGTTGACCTCAGGCGGGATTTTCCAGTCTTGGGCGAGAGCAGCAGGAAATCCACCCAGTAACTTCATTGCAGTGTTAATGCAAGCCTACTTGTGACACTAATAAATAAACTTTAAACTTAAAAAGTTGAAGTAGAAAAGAGTTGAAAGTTCCCAAAGATCAAGATCAGCAACACTAAGAAGATCTGAAGAATTGAAGGATCTGTCAAAACATATGGGGCTGAATATTAAGAGGGGAGCTCCTCCTGAAGCAATGTCAGCATGGAGCCAACCCTTTCCACACTGGCATGCCCCACAGCCACAGCTGATGGCAGGCTACATGGGGGCCGAGTATGACTTCCGCCCATCGCTGGGTAGAAAGTTCAGCCCCTAGGGTAATTAGATTGGATGACAGCTCCAAAAGTCTCAGCAGTGCCAAGAATGCATTAGTGGGCGTTGCAAGGAATGCAACTAGGAACAACAAGGAGCAATAGAACCCAGGAAAATGGTAAGTCAAGGTCTTGGTCGAGGAGGGTTTGGCAGGTTAGGAAGGGGTGGTAGTGTGTTTAAAGCTGCAGGGGGTAGGAAAACATGTTTCAGACAAAATGAATATTATCCAAGGCTATCAATAAAATGCAACTTCATATTTTCCATCTAATTCCTCATGAAACTTTTTAAATATATTAAATCATAAGTGTCAAAGATTGAAAAATGGCTACATTTACCATCTTGCTCATTAAATACGAGCATGATGACAAAAACAGTCCCTTGCCTTTTACATTATTTCCAACAGCCAAACTGAAAAACAGTTCACACAGAGAGAGGCACCAAGCTAAATCTTAACATTTACCATTCCACAGGCTTTAAAATAATATTTTCTGTCTCCTTTATCCTGGTGCCAGAATCGTACAGCCAATTTTTCATCCATCTACAATCATACTGTGGGAATTAGGGAGCCAGATTAGTAGTGTAAATGCCAGAGATGTCTCATGGATACCAGTCACCCAGATCCTGCTTTATACAAGTGCCAGAACCAAAGTGATTTAAGATTTCACAAGCTCCTTTACCAGTCGCAACTGCCGACTTTCCTTCTTCCTTTATCACCATTCGCTCCCAAAAGCAGCAACCATAAAACCATTGTTTTCAGCTCATTGTTGTTGCATGGACAGGTCGTAGAGTTGGTCAACTGTGGGATGTATGCAGGTGGAATGTCTTGGTTTCAAACAGTGGCAAAGATTTCTCGGCTTTTTTTTATGTTCCCTAGATGCATAAAATGAGAAATCACAGGGGACAGCGACTGCCCCAGTGTGATCTGGCTGTTTGGCAATGGAAACAAGGATCAGCAATGCACACAATAGGGATTTCAAGACTAATTGGGATTAATCTCCATGGATAATCTCTCTTTTTTGTGTACATAACATTCCTGGCAGTCATCAAAGATCAAGAAACAAAAACGACTTTCCTGATAGCAGCTGCACAAAGTGAAGAATGTTGGCAATTTATATGGATTGCAATTTTTCAAAATTTTTAAGACAACTTTATAGCCTAATGTCTTCAAGAAATTCCAGTAAACAAGTGGTGCAATAAACTGGCAATGTCAAGTTTATATTCTATAAGCTTTTTCAAAACAACATTTAGCTGGTTATCAAGAAATTATTCGATGGATGTGCAATGAATCCCACATGAAACAAATTCCTATTTGCCATACTGCAAGTTTATTTCACCCATGAGGTTAATTCAGTGAGGACTTGATTTATTTCTGAAAATATATCATAGCATTACTAGGATCGTAGGAGGTCTTGTGACACAGTGATAGCGTCTCTACCTCTGGACAGAAGATCAAGATTCAAGTCCAAAGCCAGGACCTTGGCCACAGAAGCAGTGTTCATAACGTGGTTCAATGAGCTGATAATCAGCTTGGGAATCCTTCCACCACTTCCCCCACTATTCCCCAAAAGGAAAAGAGTGTGTGTGAAGGTACTCTTAAAAGAGTAGTGCAGTGTGTACAATTCTTCTGCTCACCATACAGCATGGGTTATGTGTATGTTACACGATATCAATCAAATGAAGAGGATCACATAAATCTTCAATAAGTTTAAGTCTCTATTTCTTGGAGCGTGGATAAATAATATGTTTTGTTCTATAGCGTAAAATATTCTACTCCATAAGATACAGGAATTTGCAGCCAATCAGATTTATTACAGAGAAACAAGGAGGCATGGGCTATGTGCAACTCCATGGTAAATATGAAGAATAAAAAGACATAGGTATCAATCACAAGAATATTATTTATTTCTGTGGAGGTTTCCTGCAGCTTCAGTCAGGGTTAAGCTTCAGCACCATTAATAGGGAGCAAGACTCAATCGTGACAAGTTGAAAGGCAAATTTTAATGTCAGAAATGGGACGGTAATACTGTTCGTGGAGGACATTGTAATGGATAATCCATTATTAAATGCAAGCAGGATTACCACAGACTCAAGATGCACATAATTTGGGACATTTACATGTGTTCATTGTAAATGGAGATTAATTCAAAATAGATCATTCAGACTTAATAAATAGGATTTACTGTACTGTCAATCAAGGTAATTCTTCTCTTCCTGTGCCCCCTTTCCACCAGGTTATCTCCTGTTAACATGAAGGGACATCTGGAGCCAGAAATTTGATTCCAGGCATCAAAAGCCACATAATATTAATTACATAATTTACAGTAATGAGGGATTATAAGTGCAATATGTCACTCCTGAGAATAGAGGATGGCGTTCCTTGCTTTGAGGGTTAAATATTAAAATTGCTGCATGGTTGTAACCAAACACAGGGGGTCTCCAATTGTAGTCTGATTGTTTGACAGCTGAGGTCAGGTACTATCAGAGGCTATACTGTACATTGTACACTGCACTTGTTCTTGTTAGTTGACCATTGTTCCCTCCCACTGCAGCAAGTATTCTGACAACTGACATGCAGACTGGAATCCAAGAGTACTGTGAACAATAAATGTGCATTGAGATATTCTTCTGTCCACTTCTATTACTGAATGTTGTTAATTGTGAAATTATTGCAAATGATTTATAAATGCACTAACAACACTGTTAATTTCCAGATATGATGTGGAGATGCCGGTGTTGGACTGGGGTAAATACAGTAATGAAGAAGGGGCTTGGAGCTCCGAAAGCTTGTGTGGCTTTTGCTACCAAATAAACCTGTTGGACTTTAACCTGGTGTTGTTAAACTTCTTACTGAATTTCCAGATATACATTTTTGTTTATTTGTTTTTGTGATATGAGTGTCACTGGTAAGACTAACATTTATTGCACATCCCTTGTTAACCTAGCATTGCTTTGAGCAGACAAAAAGGACAAATAGCGCAACCTCAGGACTGACACCAATATTATCAATAAAGATCTGTTAACTGATTTGATAGTAGGGATTCCAAAGTTCCATTTCCTTCAAAAACAGTTTTCTACACTCTACAAGATCTGTGCTCTCCATGCAAGAACATTACACATCCTCTACAAATGGAATTTCATGGACTACCTAGCTTGCGAATGTGGTCACCCAGATCAGACTGTTTACCGCATTGTGAATGAATGTGACCCTGTGATCCATGAACATTTGCTGCAGGATTTAAGAAAACATACAGTGCTGCAACTTGGATTGGTCCAACTTGGACTTGAATATAACATCTTGCAGCTTTATAAGAAGTAGTTCACCCCCGAGAGTAGTTTTATCCCTTTTATCCCAATCCTGTGCGGCCTGTATGCTGTAATCATTTTATAAAACTGTGACTTGCTAGACCACTTCAGATTCAATCACATTGGTAAGGGAACTGATGTAGCACATAAGCCTGATCAGGTAGGAGCAGCAGGTTTCCTTTCTTGATGGATTCTGGTGAAGCAGTTAGGTTTTTATGGCAATCTCATAGCTACATGACAATTTTTAGTGATACTAGCTTTTTATTTCCAGATACCTTCTAGAAGAATGAGGGCAAATGAATATTATTGAACCAATGCTATACAATGGAGTTCCACTGAGAAGACATATATAAACGCAAACCTATTTTTTCCTACTGTTCCTGAACAACCTGCTGTGCATCTTAAACCCATGTGAAGCGATAAATTACTGTTGGTGATAATAACAAACAAATACTTCAAATGCTTGTGCAACATTCTTAGGTCTGCCACTTTAATGGATAATTGCAGGGTTAATTGTTTTTAAATAATTAGATCAATAGCAGCCCCCTTTTACAATCTCAAGCAAAGGAAATTTAAATGTTAACCCTTCATCTGCAAATAATATTCAAAACTAGTTTCCAGCCTATACTGACTGTCAAAAAAAAGCCCTTGTATTGGAATTTAAACTTACTGCACACATCATTCATTAAAAATGAAAATGTACAGAAGCATTCTTTGCAAGACTGAATTATTTCAGTTTGCAACCTCATTAATTATTAATACCACTCCTCACATTTCCCTAGAGATGTTGACTACTTCAACAAATATATGATGAAGGTTGTCTCCTTGGTTACTGGACAGTAATAATGGGAATCTCCAAAGCAAACAAATAAACTAACTGGAAACCATTTTAAGAATTACATAGCTCAATTCTATAACGCACTCACTAACAGGACAACTGTCAACAGTTTAAACATAAGAGCGCAGAGTAGTAAAATTGGAACTATGGGATCCGAATGCTTTAAATTAAGTAACATCCATCATCATTCCAACCCCACTCCCTATTATATTTCCACACCCTTGGCACTTATGGATCTGTAGTGACAAACATGCTAAAATAAAACATGTTATATATATTCTCCTTATCTCAAAAAAGCATCGACAACCAGTCTCAAAAAAAGCCTTCAGAAAACTGTCAGGTATATTTCTCAAAGTTTCTTTGAAAAAAAGCTATATTTTAGCAGCTTGCTAATATTATATAACGGTGCTGAAATTTCCTCAGGAGTTCTACCAGTTTCCTGTTAAAGCTCCAACAAAAAAAATCCAGCTGAACCCCAGGGAATAGCACTTTTGGTTGATTTCAGTGGGAGACTGAAGAACCTTTATGAGATCTCAGGGCCACCTGCTTTGATGGCAAACATTAAATAAATACATCTGAATCAGCAAATCACATAAACCAACAGTTCATCTGAGTAGATTAATGCCTCAACTTTCTGCCCAACGGTGGGAGAATGTAGGATCTGATAGTTGTCAATCATTCAATTCATATTTGATTCCAATAATTACCAGTGGGGGGAGGAGGGGGACTGACCTTTCTTGTACAAAACTGGTATGTGGATTAAAATAGTGAAATACTTAAATTACTGTAAAGGATCTGTGTGTAGTCTGTACCGGCTGTGCAAACAGTCTGAAGTCAACTATTGTGTTCCAAGTCCTGCACTGACTGTGATCAGCAAACTCAGCAAAGGCAGAGATTCAATGATTCTTCAAGTATGTGGTGCGAGTCAACATGGCATTCTGCTGCAGTTAAGCACTGAGCCATCACACAAGACTTAACCCAAACAATTTCCCATACAAGATGTTACCCTTTTGCTGTGCTGTAATTCTAACAGATAAGGAGTTGCTTGAATATGTGCAGCTTGTTGCCATGGTGACAGAAGGGCGCTCATGGGCACTGAGGAGCAATGTGAGGCTTATTGATTTTCATTTTGTGCCAGCTCTGCGAGGTGAGTGAAATTTATTTTTGGCACTATTAGAAAGTGCACAGAATTAAGGTTTTAGGTCTGGTATTTGCTCTTTGTGTGGGCAAGTGCACAACTGTGGTGGCAGTGTGTGCTGTGAGGAGGATGGTAAGAGGCTGCAAGGTTACTTGGACAGGCTGACTGAATGGGCAAATACTTGGCAAATGCAATATAATGTGAATAAATGTGAGGTTACCCACTTTGGTGGAAAAAACAGGAAGGAAGATTATCTGAATGGTGGCAATTTAGGAAAAGAGGAAGTGACCTGGGTGTCATGATGGAACAGTCTCTGAAGGTTGGCATGCAGGTACAGCAGACGGTGAAGAAAGCTAATGGCATGCTGGCCTTCATAACAAGAGGATTTGTGTATAGGAGTAGGGATGTCTTGCTGCAGTTATTATACAGGGCCTTGGTGAGGCCACAACTTGAGTATTGTGTGCAGTTTTGGTCTCCGAGTCTGAGGAAGGACATTCTTGCTATTGAGGCAGTCCAGCAAAGGTTCACCAGACTGATTCTCAGAATGGCAGGACTGACATATGAAGAGAGACTGGATCGACTGGGCTTGTACTCACTGGAATTTAGAAGAATGAGAAGGGATCTCATCGAAACATATAAAATCCTGCTGGGACTGGACAGGCTACATGCGGGAAGAATGTTTCTGATGTTGGGGAAGTCCAGAACTCAGGGTCACAGTCTAAGAATAAGGGGTAAGACACTCAGGATTGAGATGAGGAATAACTTCTTCACTCAGAGAGTTGTGAACCTGTGGAATTCTCTACCACAGAAAGCTGTTGGGGCCAGTTTGTTAGATATGTTCAAGAGGGGGCGGGACGTGGCCCATGCGGCTAAAGGGACCAAGGGGTATGGAGAGGAAGCGGGAGTGGGATACTGAAAGTGCATGATCAGCCATGATCATATTGAATGGTGGTGCAGGCTCGAAGGGCCGAATGGCCTACTCCTGCACCTATTTTCTATGTTTCTATGTAACTGTCTGCATTTATGGAGCTAATTCCCTAATTACAAACTCCATGAAGTGTTCACAGGAAGCTCTCTTCGGAGAAACCAAAAGCTCCCAGGTTTTCTATTGATGAATTTAAATATCAAGGACTGTGAGCCTGTGATTTCCTGACCAGCACTCCGTGGGAGCATAATTCCTCATCAGGATAACCTGGTGAGGGAATCAGTAAGTTATTTAAGCTCTCAATTACTCATTTGGAAAGTAGTTTCATTTCAGTTGCTATCTCATGCATACAAGATATTTCACATCCCACGTATCATAAGGATATCGGCTGCATATGTGATATTGGATGGCATGTCATCGAGAGCTCTTTCAGGGTTCTCAGTCTGTTACAACACTATAAAATTATATACACTCACCTTTCTACCAACACTGATGTCTGCCATCTAGGCAATGACCATCAAATCTAGCATATACACCAGCATGTCTGACCCCATCCTTCTGGGGGCTTTCTTTCACAGACACCCTTGCCCTTGCCTATGATATTTTCTGTGACAAATAGTTGGAAATGTGAGGTGAAAAATGATGTGGTGCGTGCATTTTACAGAGCATGCGTTACTTGAATAGACAGCGCAAGTGTCTTCTTAACCAATCAGATTAAAGGATCCTGTCACTAACAGGGCAAGAGTTGCGAAGGAAATGAAATTTAGAATGGGTGAATTTAATGTCAAATTAGATACAGAAAGAGAAATAAAGAAGGGGCAGAAAGATCGCATTAAGAGACAGAGAAAAAGAGAAAAAATAATGAAAGTATTTTTTAAATCTCCAAATAATAAAACCTGGAGAAATGAGACTCCATATGTAATAATTTATAGTGCCAGAGAGGTTGATCAACAATAATGAACACTTATTACAGCATTAAAAGTGTACTGAGACTTGAAATGATAACTTTCTTTGGCGGGTTTACTTCATATTCCCTGTGCATGGTGAACATCATGGCATTCGGTGGATTGATTGGGGAGCCAGGCAGTGAGCCGTTGTTTATGCAAAGTTAACAGCTGAGCGGTCCACCTCTGACAGCAACTTTGTGATTGCCACTTTTAATTACACATCTGCTCCCCATTGCTGTGGGTTTTTTTGCATATAAATAGTGAATGCTGTTAGCCCTAGCAAACTTTGGGCCTAATGTTATTACCCATGCACAATGATCAGTGGTCCTTTGCCTCTCTGGAGTTAATACTTGGAAAGTGGATGGTTTATGTTGAACAATTGTGGCCAGTTTCAACTTGCTTAGAGCACATGAGGGAAGGGAGTCAGAGAACTCACAGCTGCCCAATGCTCTTGCCGCACAGAGATTATGGGGGCTTGTGGAGACATACATGCCTTCCAGCAGTGACATATATGTAGCAACATAGGAGTCAATCTGCCTCTCATGTCAGTGACAGTTTAACGCTAGCATGTAACCACACACAGGAGATTGAAGGCAAGCAGCCAAAGAACTAATCCCACTGGAGTTCCTGCAAGAAGTGCCCCTGGCATTGATACAGCTACATCAAAGTAACTGTGTGCCTGAAGAATCCCATGCATGTTGTTTGAACAAATATCCTCAAGCAGGAAAATACTTCGGTTCAGGTCGGCTCAAGATCTAGCATGAAGGAGAACATCTTAGAATTGGAAAATCTAGTTAAATAACTGCACTGAGCTATTAGAACAAAGGCAATTAAAGGTACATGGACTGACAGCAATGTATGCACTTAAAACAGCAAGGAGCAACACTTTTGTGGGGCTTTTCTCACTCTACAGCCGTAATTTGGACAGAAACACTGGAGAAACAGCAACCGCTAACTATTTATGCTTCTCCAAAGTTTCTGCTGATTTTCCTCCAGAATTCTATAGATCAACAAAAACCTGGAGAAATTCTACTCCCACAAAACACCACTTGAATCTGTGTCATATAGAGTCTGCCGCAGAAAGACAATAACATTGCATTAATCTCAATACATACTGCAATCTCTATTTCTTCCTGCAGATTAGAATGCAAGGTACATCTTATTAAAAGTTGCTGTGCAGGTGCAAATAGCATCCATTCCAGGCAGGGGAGAACCACTATCACATTCATGGGAGCCTATCGGTTCAAACTAGCATGGCTTCATCCTGCTGCAGGCGGGCAGGAAGCTTCCTCAAATCAGTGGTTTCCTGCCAGAGGGCAGCTGGCAGTTACCAACCTTCCCCCCCCTGCCCAGGGCTAAAAGATTGGCAAGACAATCCTTTTTCAACAGAACTAGAGAATCAACTAAAGCAATCCAGGAGTGTGGGAGACGGAGGCATCCTAGCTTTCCCCAGGAAATTCCAACCAACTAGTAGGCTAAATGGAGCATCTACGGAGTAAAGAAAGAAAAAAAAACACCTTTCATGGCTTTTCAGAATGTCTCAAAGCGTTTTACAGCCAAAGGACTTTTGAAATGTGGTCACTGATTGGTCAGAAACCCAACTGCCGGCTTGCGCTCAGCAAACTCCCACAAACAGAAACGTAATAAAAACCAGATAATCTGTTTGTGATATTGATGAGGGATAAGTATCAGCCGGTACATCAGCAATAACTCCCCTGTTCAGGGGAGCCAATGCACGTTCTGTTAAGGTGTGAGCAAAACATCTCGGGAATGAGTGAATAAAAAGGAAGAGGGCAGTCATTGAAGAAAGAACCAATTCCTGGCAGTTCCACCCAAGACTGGGGGATAGTTACAGAAAGCAAGAACCTCGATGGGCCGAAGGGTTTTTTCTGCACTATATGACTCGATGTATGCGCAACATTTGTCTTTACTCACAGAATGCTCACAGCACAGAAGGAAGCCATTTGGAGCACTGAGTTCTTATTGGCTCTCTGCAAGATCAATTTAGCTTTTCCCATTCCCCACTCTTTCCCAAAGTCCTACATTTGTTTCCCGTCCAGTGTTTACCCAATTCTTTAATACAATCATTGAATGGTTACACCAGTCAACCTTGTAACATCAAGGTTTCTATGAGACACATTCAGGCATAGACATTTATTCAGCCCCACAAGCACTTCAGGGAGATTTTCCGCTGCTGTTTTTGGGGGGGCAGGAATGGCGACGGGGGCAGAGAGTCAAGAGGGTGTGTCAAAGCGGCTTTCACGCCAGCAGAATTTCCCTGCTTGTTTGTTTCCCCCCATGCCAATGATATAATGGAATTCCTGCCAGGAAAGGTCAGGAACCCTATTAGCATATATTTAAATATTATTAGCAAGCTTCCCTGCAGTATTATCCCCCATATGAGGATTTCCCCTCTCCGCTGACATGATGTCACATCAGCAGAGTTTACAACAGGTCCTGGCAAATGGGGACCAAATGATCCCCACTTGGGGCACACAGATAAGTACATGCCTGGGGTCGGGGGGGGGGGGGGGGGGGGGGTGGGAATCATGCTTGGACACTCCCAGGGGTAACTGTTGGGAGGTTCAGAGTGAAGTGGGGGTTCTTGGGAGAAGGGGGTCCACAGGTGGGGTCCTGGGTCCATGGGGGAGGGGCAGGTCTTCCCGAATCTGTTTGGTGGGGGAGGGGGCTGCCTTAGGTCTTGCCAATTCTGTGGGGCTGGGGTGATTCCCTTAGGGAGGTGGGGTCCCAAGTTCGTGGTGGCAGGAGTTCCAATGGGGTATTTGTGTTTCTTTCTTTATTTCTGTTGTTTTCAGATCAGGGTGCCCTCACTTTATCAGGGACCGAGGTTGCTGGTGGGTTTTTATGGGACCCAGCTCCAGGACTCTTTTTGACAATGTCAAAAGCCAGCCGCACTGCCGGTGTTCTACACACTACTCTTCCCGCCTGACCTGACACATTGTCAAAAAAAGAGAAAAGTCAGCCTTTAGAATTTCACCTGTTGTGGCATTTTTGTGCCAGATAGAAATAGTTCACATTTTTCATTTGCACATGTTTGGATATTGTAACTTGTGACCTTATTCTTTGCTTGGGTTACTAATTTCTATCAGCTGTTAACAGAATGGCTTGAACAGTCACCTTAACATAATGAGCTAAATGTTGCAAACAGTTCTGGTAATACAAAAAAATGCCAATTCATCTGTGACTGAACACAGCGCTCTGAAATTCCTGTAATTACATATTCATACATATGCATTTGAACCATCCAGCAGAGACAGTTAATCACAGAGATAATTCTGTCATTCATTGGGTAAGTTCATGCCCCAAGTATACAATTTACAAATTGAAATGTGGCTACAGAAACTAAGGTATAGAAGCAGAGACAATTATAGAATTTATTGTATAGAAGGAGGCCATTTCTTACTTCCATTCCACACGTTATAGTTTTCAATTTTCTTCTATATTACATCTTGGTACATTTATGAAATGCATTCATAAATCTTATCTTGACTTTAACCTGTTTATCTATCTATAGGGCAACTGCCTTTAAGTCAAACTGTATTTAAACCACCCACGTGGGTTTCCTGGCAGCAGGGCAGGTGAGCCCAACAAAAATGTCAGTCTTCAGCCCTGACGAAGGGTCATCCAAACTCAAAACATTGGCTCTATTCTCTCTTCACAGATGCAGTCAGACCTGCTGAGTTTCTCCAGCATTTTCTGTTTCTGCTTCAATTCCGGCATCTGCAGTATTTTGCCTTTATATTATTGCTGATTGGCCTCAAAAGTAGGCTGTCCACACCAAAACATGGCTGCCATGGGCAACTGGGTGAAAATGGGCAGGTTGTTTTTTAAAGCTAACATGAGAAGAAATTCAGGGTTGTGCTCAACGTGCATTGAGGAGGATCCTCAAGATGTCGCACCCCCTCTTCCTTCCACACTGCCTACCCGACAAAACTCAGTCCCTCATCAACCTCCCCTCGCCCTCCACTCCCGTGCTCTCGGATCTCTCCTTGTCCTAAAACCCCTGAGACTTACCTATCTATCCTGGGCAGCCATGATCCTCTTCACGCTTCTTCCTGCAGTCTCAGCTGCAACCACTACTGAGCTCTGGCCCTGTCAGGGCTGATGGAGTTATTGGCCAATTAGATTGAGTGGCAGCCCCGAGGGTGGGATGACCCCTGTAAAATCCAGCCCGAAGACTACATTTAATGCAAAATGTTTCAGAAAGCATGGACAAGTACGAAGCATGTCTAAATTTCAAGCCAGGACTATTTTAACTCCCAGGTCTCATTTAGAATCTTCGGGGGAAATCTTACCAAAAAATGGCGGAGTGTTGGTTCTGGCTTGAAAAACGGAGTGTTTTCCACCAACAGCGCCAGCCATTTTTTTGGGCCGAATCTTATGCCTCATTAGAGATAAATTTATGCCTGTGGCATTTTCCCTCTGATTTGCCCACCCCGCAATGACTCAACTGCTGCAAGCACTGGGGAGCTCCATAGAAACGGCCCCCCCAGCATTTGTTCCACAACGACTGCAGGGGATGGCAGCCAAGAAGACAGCACCAAACTTTTTGGATGGAGTACCTCACCAGGATGCTGGATGGAGTGGAGCAGAGACGGGACACACTCTACCCCCGCTCCAGGAGACGGCCTTCCTGCAGGGTCAGCACCCCCTCCTGGAATGCAGTGGCAGCCGTGGTCAGTGCAAGCGCATTCCAGAAGAGGACGGGGCAGCAGTGTCGGAAGAAAATGAATGTTCTTCTTCACTCAGCAACTCCACCAGCGATGAATCAATAAGATCGGAACTAGGAAACTTGTTGGTGCGAATCGTTCTCTCCAGCTTTGAGCACGTGCCACCATTCCCCACAGATGGAGAGTGCAGACTTAAAATTGGCCCCATAGAAAAGTTACAGCACAGAAGGCCATTCCGCCCATTGTGTTTGTGCTGGCTCTCTAGTTTTGCTAGTTCCACAGCTGCCATCTTTTCGCCCTAGCCCTGCAATTTCTTTTCCTTTCAGGTACTTATCCAATTCCTTTCTGAAAGCTGTGATTGAATTTAAATGCCACTTCCCACCCAGAATGGGCATGAAGAGAGCACAGAGTGTTTGCTGCAGCAGAGAAAATGAACACAGCCCTTTGACTCTCCTAGAGGTTATTTTTGGAGGATTCAAGGTGTAGTCCATGAAAGGATAAAAATCTCAATGGTAATATGAAGGGTACAATGCTCTCTCATTATACTTTGAACCCACACACATTAGTAGCCAATAAGGGGTGCCAATAGTTACTGCATACTGCACTGCTTCAAAGTTAATCCTGGGCAAGCTCCTGGAAATGCTGGCAGGACCTGTTAATTAACATATTTAATTGGCTAGAATTTGACATCAGTCAGTTTTCTAGTTTACAATGAAATGTGATTAACTTGTCACTATACAACTCGCTCATACAGCATATGTTTGGCTTGCATCAATGATTTCTACTTGGCGGTTTACTCCTTCATTGGAACTTCGTCGGAGAAAAGAGCTGTCTCGTTTTCTCTGCAACTGATTTCCTACTTGTTGGGTTCCTATTTGTTGGGGGCTCATTTTCACTCATTTTTTAAAAATGAAATGGTAATTGTTTTAACAAAATTTCACAGTGCTCGCTAAGGTGTTCACTTCATGTCACTGGTCAATCTGTGCAGGCAAACTTGCTTGCAATTAACAAAGTACAAAGAAAAAAATCATTTAAACTTGAAAAAAAATACTTTAATTGCTCATTGCCTATTTTGTATAAAAGAGGATACACCCAGGGGTTAATGGATGACAGTAAATAAAGCATTTGTGTTCAGGCTACCATAAATAATTGATGGCTGCCACTGTTGCCACATTTTCTGTAAACTCTAATCCCTGATTTTTATTTACACAACTCATCATCTGCTTCATTTCAACAGGGGGTTACAACCAGTTGTTGAAACCTTTTAGCGTAACTAGACAGGTTGGCCTGAATTTCCGTAGACTGAAAGCTTATACATTACGAAAATTGTGGTAATGTACCTTCCATGCCAATACAATGTACCTTCCCCCAAACACAGTAACTACCATTTTCATGGTTGGCAGGGGGGGTGGGGGGGGGGGGGGGGGGGGGGGGTGAGCGGGCAATCCTAAATTGCATATCGATGGTTCACGGAGGCAACTGCACATGTCAAATGTTTTGTTAGTGGGATGTCCCAAATACGACTTTATGTACTTTAGACCTGGTAGGAGAAAGTCTAAAGCTGCCAGTGTTCTTTGGAGTGGTAGAGTATCCTTTTGGATATGGTTCCAGGATACCTTTGGGGGCGGTCAAGTACTCTTTGGGGGAGGTAAACTGCCCTTTGGGAGGTAAACTGCCCTTTGGGAGGTAAATTGCCCTTTGTGATTGTTAAAAATAGACGTAAGTATGCGTAAAAAGTGCATGAACGCATTGGAATTTTCAAGCTTATTGGAACTGTCAAGAGAGCTGGCAAAAGGATCTGTTAAAGGTGCTGTCAAACTGGCAAGGCATTTAAAACTCATTCCCTTTAAATATTTGAAAAAAAAACAGCAGTGTTAAAAAAGGTGTTTCCTATTTCAGTCTGTTGATATAAGCCATAAGTTATCATTACAGGATTAGCACTGTGTGACTGATTTTACAACCTTTCATTATGTGTGGTGCTCACCAGTTCACAGTTTCACTGACAGCTCCAAGTGCTTATAAACTCTTTGAAGTGAGACTCTGAATTGCAATGTTTTTTTTTATTAGGGATTAAAGGAAGTTAGATTATGTGAACGGGTGTTTAGCAATGAGAGCTTTTTAAAAATAGTGAATTCGTCAGTAGACGCTTAAGAGCTTGACTGAATCTCAACATGAGTCTTGAGGTTTGCCAATGGTGGGTACTCGTCAGTTGACATGGTAGGTGTAAGGACAGTGGGTATTGGTTGGAGGCATGGGTTAGCATGAGTTGGAACTAAGTTGACATGGAGCTATAAAGCGCTATAGAGGGAGAGGCTAAGGGGCATAGGTTGTCATGGAGGATATGAGGAACTATGAGGAGTGTAGTGGGTGTAGGTGGCATGGAGGGTATGAGGGGACATAGGGGATGAATAAAGAACATAGGTTAGAATGGAGGATGTGAGGGGCTGAGGGAGCGAATGCAGGAGTATAAGTTGGCATGGAAGGTACGAAAGGTCATGAGCGATGGATGGATTTCACTGCATTAAAGGCAATAAGTTGGCATGGGTGGGATTTGGGGAGTGTGGGAAGGGGGCTGTTTTTTGGCTTTCTTGTTTTTTTTTCATTGCTTCCACAAAATGCCTGTGCACCAATGCAGGCCTTCCATCCAGCCCACCTCCACACCTGACAGCCTCTGCACTGTTTCCGAGGTCACGCAACACAACTCCCATAAAATGCACCCCCACCCTCCGGAATGAAAATCTGAAATTCCAGGGAATTTTATTCCAGGTCAGGGTTGGAGAGCTGGGAATTGTCCTAACTCTGCATTCTCACCCTGGGCACAAAAACTCAGGCTGTTGGTCATTATGGCTGCAACACTAAGTTCTAAGAGGGCAGCTATGACCAAAGCAAATCACCTCCAAAGTTAAATACCACATTATTTATTTTCTGTTATATCCCTCCTGTCTGCTCAGTATAAATATATTTCTGTGCCAAGTGCAAATGTTATGAGCTCTTTCCATCCTGTTTGACATCCCATCAGGTTCAGTGAGCCTGCAGCTATAAAGGGAAATAACACAATTTTAATAGTTACGTTTTACTATGTTAAAGGCAGCATATAAATGCAATTTGCTGCAAAATTCTCAGAGAGGCACATATCCGATTAGAGCCAAGGCTTCTGTTCTTACTTCCCCAGGCAGATATTTCAAAACTCTCCTTCCAGCCATATAACTTTTACTCTTTAGTTTCTTTCAATCAATAGAAATGAAAACTAGATGGACAATTAGCCCCAACAGTTTTCAGTCCAAACTACCTGCAATGTATCTGAATATTACGTTTACTTGTTACACACCCACTATGGGATGCTTATTGACAGTCAAATGGCATCTTAACAACTTGCCACATCCTTTACTCTACTTACAGGAGGGCAGCCAGTAACAACCAAAAGAGAACTAGGACTTCCAACTTTAGACATCCAACCCCACATGAGGAAGAAGCTCTTCAGATCCTGGGGGCCTTAAAGAGTATTAAAAAAAGGAATGCATTAAACAGATGAGAGTCAATTATAAACCTCCGCTGTTGCTCCTTCCCATTCATTTGCTTCCAAAGAAATGATGGCCTAAAACACTTGATCTTGCCAAATCTTGTGCTTTTTTTCCTCTTCTCTTTCTCCTCGTGTGCCAAAAGAAGGTATGTTAAGCCCCATTACATCGCGTCTTGCCAGCACATCATATCACATCACACACTGTCATTCACTTTCTCCCTCCCAAACATCAGATCAGATGTGTCCAACTAGGGAGTTTTTGCTTCCCACCCCCATTAAATTCAACATTGGAAATGCATGGTGCATAAAGATTGTTCATGATGCTGATGTGACTGATCGCATTAGTTCAACTGGGGGATAATACCCAATTGCAAATCAGGCATTAGCTATTGGTAAATGTACAGCACAATTCTAATTTTAATAGTTCTGCAGAGTCCTTTAACACCTAATTTTTAGCCTGTAGTCCAGATATTCGCACCTTTCACCACAGTGAGTAATTTAAAACAAATATAATAAATACTAGAATAAACTTTGCTCAATTAAAAACTTATTTTTCTTTCTAAAGAGGGCCCTTAACAGAACCTCTCATGAGGGGCCTGGATATTTTCTGTATTGATGTGAATTTGAAGTGAAATGCATCAACCTAAAAACGCACTAACAGATGAAAAAGTAAACTAGACATTTAATTATAATCTAAAAAATAAAGGCATAGCAAGGATGGAGCAGGAAATGGAATCACTCCATTTTAACTGCATAGTTTTCCCCTGCTAATAAGGGAGAGTTAAAACTTTAACGTTTTATTTTGAGATAGTTTTTGCAGTTTTCCTTGTCGATCTTTTCTCTTTATTTCTCTGTCAACACTTAGTCGATTAGCAGGCTTTGTGCCATGTGTTTTGATATTCAAATTATTTGGAGCATTTACAATATTAGCGCAATAAGTTCCCATGTGGGAATCTCCCGATACACTCCTGTTCAACAAGGGGGAAGAGCTCTTGGTGGATGCCAAGCAAGTCAGGCTGCACCAGAATCTCATTGATCTGTCTAGCCTTACCCTCATACCCTTGCTTACAGTCAGGAGCACACCTACTTATTTTAGTCAAAGCAGCTCTAACGGCACATATTCTGAGGCAGTGGTGAAGAAACAATATAGTAATCTGCTGCATTGAGGCTGGAAAGCTAAGGTGCACCACAGGACTGTCACGACGAGTATAATTGGATGCACTCTCAAGCTGCCTCTGCTTCCACTCTGAAATTCTTCCCTAAGTGGAGGGTGCTTTTGAGTTTGCAGACTTGGCTAAGATTATCACTGTCACTTCACCTACAACACTACCACAGGTAGCAGACGGGGTATTTGAGTACTGTGACAGTACTGAGAGAGGCTCTTCCTTCTATGTTGTTTCTAATGGACAATTGCATAAGATAAATCAAGAAACAGAGTCTGTATTACAGACAGGAAGGATGATAGAAAGATCTGAGAATGAGACCAATTGTTGCGCATGGGGAGAAGGTAGACAAGCAAGTTTGAAGCATGTTAAGTGTACTGTAGCTCACAGCCCAGATGCCAGAGAACAAGGTGAGGTTTTTTTAAGTTTATTTGTGTCACAAGTAGGCTTACAGTAACATTGCAATGAAGTTATTGTGAAAATTCCCTAGTTGCCACACACCGGCACCTGTTCGGGTACACTGAGGGAGACCAATGCACCTTACCACCTGGGTGTCCTTGTGCACCAGTCACTGAAGATAAGCGTGCAGGTGCAGCAGGCGGTAAAGAAGGCAAATGGTATGTTGGCCTTCATTGTGAGGGGTTTTTGAGTACAGGAGCAGGAATGTGTTGTTGCAATTATACAGGGCCTTGGTGAAGCTATACCTAGAATATTGTGTGCAGTTTTGGTTTCCTTTTCTGAGGAAAGACGTGCTTGGTCTTGGGGGAGTGCAGTGAAGGTTTACCAGGCTGATTCTGGGGATGACGGGACTGATGTATGAGGAAAGATTGACTAGGTTAGGATTGTTTTCGCTAGAATTCAGACAAATGAGGGGGGATCTCATAGAGCCTTATAAAATTCTAACAGGACTAGACAGGGTACATGCAGGGAGGATGTTCCTGATGGTGGGGGTGTCCAGAACCATGGGTCACAGTCTGAGAATTTAGGGTAGACCATTTAGGACGGAGGTGAGGAGACATTTCTTCACCTAAAAGAGTGGTGAGCCTGTGAATTCATTACCACATGAAGTAGTTGATGCCAAAACATTGAATGTATTCAAGAGGGGGCTAGATATAGCACTTGGGGTAAATGGGTTCAAAGGTTATGGGGAGAAAGCAGGATTAGGCTACTGAGTTGGATGATCAGCCATGATCGTAATGAATGGCAGAGCAGACTCAAAGGGCCAAGTGGCCTCCTCCTATCTTCTATGTTTAACCAGCACATCTTTCAGATTGTGGGAGGAAACCGGAGCACTTGGAAGAAACCCACGCAGACATAGGGAGAATGTGCAGATTCCACACAGACAGTGACCCAAGCCGGGAATTGAAGCCGGGTCCCTGGCGCTGTGAGGCAGCAGTGCTAACCGCTGTGCGATCTAAACACTGATCAACATAATACTAGACCCAGGCACCAACAGTATTACAGTGCATCACTCCCCAATCTTATCATTTCCACAGGAAAGGCTGTCAAAAGGATGCTTAATGCTCCACCCTGTCATTTTGTGTACATCTGCACATAAGAATTTACATATTTGCAATTCAGATCAGTGAAAAAAAGTATTCATTGCCTGCAAATTCTAAATTTGTTTGGCAGTGCAGCTCATTTCCAGCAATCTTTGTGGAAGCTTTTGATCAATTTTCTATTGGGTTAAAACTGGTATCCTTTGAATAATTTAGTAAAGTGTGGTCCCTCGTGTATTCGATCTTTGAGTTGCAGTGTAAATTCAGTTTTAAGAATGGGAAGTTTTTAAAAAGCAGTTCTAGTACTATGAATATACACATATATAGCTTAAAGGGTTCTATCCAATTTGCCATGATAACCTTTGATGATCACGTCCACAGTATCATGCGAGAAACATTCCCCAACATTGAATAACATTCCAGTTATTAGGCAGGAAATTTGAATCTTGTGCTGCATATCTCTTTCTCAATGTCTTGGTTTCCTGCCACAACACAGACATTGATACATAGAAACAAGAAACAGGAGTATGCCATTCGGCCCTTTGAGCCTGTTCTGCCATCCATAAGAATCATGGCTTATCGTCAATATCCTGATCCCCCCGTTCTCCCCATGTTCCATAGAAATCATAGAAATCATAGAAACCCTACAGTGCAGAAGGAGGCCATTCGGCCCATCGAGTCTGCACCGACCACAATCCCACCCAGGCCCTACCCCCATATAATTACCTGCTAATCCCTCTAACATACGCATCCCAGGACTCTAAGGGGTAATTTTTAACCTGGCCAATCAACCTAACCCGCACATCTTTGGACTGTGGGAGGAAACCGGAGCACCCGGAGGAAACCCACGCAGACACGAGGAGAATGTGCAAACTCCACACAGACAGTGACCCGAGCCAGGAATCGAACCCAGGACCCTGGAGCTGTGAAGCAGCAGTGCTAACCACTGTGCTACCGTGCCGCCCGAATAACATTTCCTTGATCCCTTTAGCCCCAAGAGCTATACAACGTTTTGGTCTCAACTACCTTCTGTGGTAGTGAATTCCACACATTCACCACTCTCTGGGTGAAGGAACTTCTCTATTCCTGATACATGCGGTGCACATTTTTATTTTCATTAGTTATAGTCTAATAATATTGCACAATCCACAATGCAAATATTGCAGTCCATGATTATGATGAAAGAACATTAACAAGATGAATATTAAAGGGGAGGAAGCAAGTGATGGAATAAGACTAGGTGGCTCATGTTTAAAAGGAGAGAGGTTCGATCTAAAATGTTTTTATTTTGTAACATCTGTGACTCAGTTTTCTCCAAGAAGAAAATCTGATAGCTAACAGGCTGTTCCAAAAATGCTTCCAGTAATCTACACATTTTATGAATATAATTTGCATCCTTACTTTTCAGATTGAATAGTTTCCGTGATTATAACCTATTAACCTTGAATTTTCTAATTCCAGCTGTTTGATGTCTTTTCAACTTGCGCTCTCATTTATTTATTTCAGAAGGTTTCACCACATGCTCCTTGATGCTCACTAGTTAGCTGATGTAAATGGTTTCATTTCAATCTTAGTGGAGTAGTTTTATTATCCCATTTCCTTTTTCCCCAGATTGCAGAGTGAGAAAATTAGAAACATTATGTTGGCGACATAGCTCCAATTGAAGCTTGTTAGGGCATCAGAGGCACAAACAGGTCATCTTGACCTGAAATCAGTATCCCAGAATGCCTGTAGTCAACATCCTGTTCGGCTTAATTGAAGTAGAATAGGGCAATTAGTGGCTGGTATCTCTTCCCATTGCCCTATTTACACGTGAGCAATGTTCTGGCAGCTAGTTCCACACTGTCAAAAGATCTATTGGAAATTATTATGCCTGGTATATGTGTAAATCCAGAAAAGCCAGTGAGCACTGTCAATTATAAACAAGTCTGTTGGTCATTCAACTACATCTTCAAGATCAGTAATTTGCTGACAGATGTTGATGACTAAAGAGTCAATTAACAACTCCAACCATCACCTCATGACATTCAAAGAATTAAGAATATGAAATACCACTGTATGTTACACAATACAAAACCACATACAATATGGGTGAAATTTAATGCCCTCCCCCGAGGTGAGTTGGGAGGCCAAGGTACATTTAACTGAGCTAGAGGGCCTGCTACGTGGGTCACGGGACGGCAACACAAATTGAGCGATCATCGTGCAAACATCCAGAACAATAGGTCACCCTAGGTGGGGCTCAGTAAAGGGTTTGTGCAATCTGATAACACAGAACTACTGGACAAAATTCGATAAGAGAACACAAACACTGTCTAATCTGATAACACACAAGAATCGGAACATTGGTCTGATATCAGATATACATTACACAGGGAATGTAGGGGACCATACATAGGACAACAGAGTCTACACTTTAACCAGTCTATTCCCAGTTAAACCAACTATTCCCAGTAAATCACAACTGAAATCACAAATGTTGGCTGACAAAGCCGGGCACCAATTGATTTCCGGTTGGATTTCCTGGTTGTTCTGGTTTCACTCCGTGGTGTATACCAGTTACTCCAATTTCAGGCCTATAAGCCACAACTGCAGTTTTCAGACAGTTTCAACTGATTTTTCCTTCCAGGAGACTCCTTTGTCATTTTAAATGCCAGTGTAAAAGTGGGACATTAGGAATGTGGATTTATTTACATCAATTGTTACAATGGCTATATTTTAACTAGAGGTTCTGGTTACTTCTGAAATTCAGAGCGTCAGTGTGAGTTTGCAGTCACAACACATGGCTACATACACAGTGGTGCTATTCCTGGGGCTGAATTATTTTTTCCCCTCGGGCATGTATACCGGGGCTGGCCCGGAAATGGGCACAAAATGCATTTGCAGCTGCAATCAGCCCCAGAGCGCGATTTCATACCGACTGGCTAATTGATGGGGCCAGCCAGTGTGAAAGATGCACTCTGGAAGACTGAGCATTGCCGGGGAGGGCGGGAAAATGTCCACCTGCACCGAGAGAACTGACGGTGCAGGTGGGCATTTCCAACAAGCTCCCTGAAGGTTGATGGCTGCCTCAGGGAGCTGCTAGATTGTTCCAATGACATTCGCACCAAAACAATGCTGCAAACTCTCTCTATAATCAGAATCAAGCAACTGACAGCATAACACTTGACACCTCAACCCTCAAACATTTTCTTTTCTTTTATTTAATCCCAGACATGTCATACTGGATTGGAAATGGTGAAAAATCGTGAATGCCGCCTGGTCGATTAGCCCGTTCGCCAAGCGTAAAAGCACACAGGCCAAGTGAAATTTGGGTCACTTGCGTGCTTAATGGGCTTAACTGCGCTTTCAATTGTCAGCGGGCACACCTTGGACTCTCGCATGTACCTGCTGACAGAAATATCATGCGAGGGCGCCATGACATCGGCCCAACATCTTCTCGTACAAGTTCGTGCGAGTTCAGATCAGGCAAGCTCTCTCAAGGTCTATAAAATTCTGGCCCGGGTTCCAGAAAGATACAGATTCTGAAAAGTTTTATTTCCCCTTGCAACCAATTATGTCGTTGAGGAGAATTATTTTGGGAGCTGTGGCACAACTGTTAAATTTTTACTTTAAATAGATTCAGGACAGCATTCAAAGCAGTCATGTGATCTGGGTCAGTAATTAGCTGGGAGATGAATAGGTATAAACTGTTTATTCTCTATTAGCGGGAAGCTGTTCGCCTGTGACCTGTACTGGTACCACAGCTTTTTCCATTTGTACTAATGACCTGAATGAAGAGATTTAGGGTTGGATGTCCTATGCAGCTGACACAAAATTTGAAAGCACAGTACATTGTGTAGATGGGAGTAGGCAGTCTGAGGTCATTCATTTTGTGATTGTATTTTCTTCATGGTGAGAGGCTAAGTTGTGAAGGAGTGAAAGGCTTTTGGTGTCCATGTACATCACCAAACGCCAGTGCACTGGGACAAAGAATATCAACAAGGCCAGTGGATTATTGATCTTTATCTCAAGAAGGCTGAAATAGCAAAGTGAGGAGCTGGGGGTTCAGTTGTACAGATCCAGGATCAGACCCCACCCAGAGTTCAATTTTGGGCATCAGAAAATTGGAACAGCTTCAACAGAATGGTACCCAGGCCTAAAGATTGCGAAGACTGGCTGCACAAACCTGGTTCATAATGCTCTGAGTTTAGAAAGGCATGGAGAAATGTAAAATAATTTGAGATTTTGATTGGGGAAATACAATGCTCGGTATTTTCCGGCCCTTTCCCGCTGGCGTGATCTTCTAGTCCCGCCGAAGGTGACCCCCTCACAGCAGGTTCCCCGGTAGCAAATCAACGAGCCATGTAAAATGTTGTAGACATCTGCGGGACCGGAAGATATCGCCAATGGGCAGCCAGAAAAAAAGCCGCAGGAAGGCTGGAAAATCCTTCCCGCTAACAGATGGGATTTCTATTCCAGGGTCAGGAACCCGATGCCAAGACGAGTTCTGGGTTGCAATCCAGTGCAGTATGTTCATCATCCGCTACCTCAATTATTAATAGACCAGGCCATTTAACGACAAGGGACCAGACTCTTTGTCCATTTAAGAACAGCGGGCAGTTTCCCAAGTCTGGATGTCCGATAGCAGCCAAGGTTGGAGCTTACTTAATGACAGACAGAGGGCACCAGGACATGAAAGAAAAGGTCAAATTTATTTTTGAGTTGAAATCCGGCCACCTCAGCCTGGCTGTGACCGTGGGTGGATAAAGCCCTCAAATTGAGGACGGCCTTTTCCCCACATCAACTGGGATATTCAATCAGCATGTGGGCTTTGCAGTCACCATGCTTCTGGGCAGCTGCAGCTGCTTGTGGATGAGTAACCATTCTGTCTTTGAACCAGCCCTCTTTTAAAATGGCTTGAGGTCGAGATCAGGCATAGATCCAGCATAATGGCAGGCAAGACCTCTGATCCCAACCCTCCAGCAAACTGAAAATCTCACCCAATGAAACTATTTCCTCTGGTGGAGTATTCCCAAATAAGAGATCATAACCTTAAAATTAGAGCAGGACCAATACACAGTCAGATAAACTAGATCTCCAAGTGTGCAGGTAGTTAGTATTGTCCAATGAAACAGGTTATACTTCTCCAACAGTACCCATCTACTAGTTAAATCAGTACCAATAAATCCGCGTAAAGAAATTCTGTGACATCAAAGACACAGGATCATGAAGCAAGGCTCCAGTGATTTACACAAAACATTTGTTCAAACTATCTGACTATTAATCTCAGCGAAGTCATTGCACTTGGAAACACTTTGGCAGTTACATTTGCATGTCTAAAGCAAGGCATTAACAAAAATACTTCACCGAGCAGCTAATGGTGTGTTTTATCTGATTGTTCCTAACAAGCAAACAACAGCAACAATAATGTGCACAAATCTCAATTGGCAATAGGAGTGCTCAAGACCTAATGTCATTGACTCAACCGTAACTTTAGGTTTGTATTTGGTGTTAAGTGGCCTATAAAACTGAGCACCATGGCATGAGGTCAACTACAGCACAGTGTCAGAAAGTTACACCCAATCTACTCAATCACTAGTTACATACTTCTTTTATTTGAAGTATTTCTATCTGCTAAAAGTGGTATATCTGTTAAAGTGCTACATGTGAATCATAAACCTAATGTTCCTATGGATCACTTGTTCAACAAAGCGCTAAGCAGATATTCTGTTGAAGGATAAACCATGATGTCAGGCCAGCACCTGCAGGTACTGAGCACGTGGGAACTGATACAGACAATGCTACATTGGAGTGTGAAAGCTGGGTAATTTGAGCTCCCGGGTTTCATTTTACTGTTGCCTCATGGACAGCCTGCCTAAAGTCAACAGGAATGGTGTAAAGGCCTGTGGGAGAAATCGCACAGCTGTGGCCAACCTTGGGAACCAGTGGGTACAGTTCCTGGTGAGGTAACTGCAACGGCACCAGGAACGCTCATAATCAGCAGAGGGTAAAGCCCTGGGTCAGGGAAGTTATAATACCTCCTTTAAACTTTAAAAAAAACTTCCAGGAAAAGAACTTAGCTCAGCCTCTTACTGCAGACCTAGTCCCCCTCTAACTTCTTTTCACTGAGTGCCCCAAATGTCTGCCACCTTTAATTTTTTTGTGTGGCCACACATGCACAATATCTTAAAGAGACAATTTGTGAGTAGCCTGTGTGTGCTTTTCCTGGTTGCTCTGCGACTACGCGTGCAGCTTACTAGAAACATTGACTTAGCCAACGTGAAGTTAAACTTGCATACACATTTTGCCTCCTTACACTCCTGCTTGTCTGGGGCTGCAGCTGTTCCAAAGCCATAAAAAGCATCAGTTAAAATGGAGAATGTTCTGAAGAGTTCAGCAACAGTGCAAACAGCACCCGGATGTATTTTTAACTCTCAGCTCCCCAACTCCCACCAGCAGGCTAGAATAAACCGCTGGAAATGTTCAAACACCTTGGCTGACTGATTACCACTCATTAACCAAATGTACACCTTCCAAATGGCTGCAAAGTGAAAAGTTAAAAATAATACAATTCATACAGCAACTAGACAAACATTACTTTTTGAAAAATGCCAACAATTTAATTTAACCCATGCATCACCCCTGACCTTTATCATATGTTTTGTGTTCGGATGTCTAGGTGGTGTATTTTTCGTCAATTCATTACAAATCTGTCATATGTGTTCTTCTGCATTCCAATTTTCTACTTTCTGAATCTTCGGATTTACTGGTGGAATTCTATAAGCAAATTACTGGTTCCATGATATTAAAAACAATGAATGATGTTTCACTTCACTGGAAACAAACTGGTGAAATGTGTGAAGTATCCCATGGTTCAACAGTCCGTTAAGGAATGAGCACAATTCAGCTGGATTGCAGGCCTTATGATCATTGAAATCATAGAAATCATAGAAACCCTACAGTGCAGAAGGAGGCCATTCGGCCCATCGAGTCTGCACCGACCACAATCCCACCCAGGCCCTACCCCCACATATTTTACCCACGAATCCCTCTAACCTACGCATCCCAGGACTCTAAGGGGCAATTTTTTTTTTAACCTGGCCAATCAACCTAACCCGCACATCTTTGGACTGTGGGAGGAAACCGGAGCACCCGGAGGAAACCCACGCAGACACGAGGAGAATGTGCAAACTCCACACAGACAGTGACCCGAGCCGGGAATCAAACCCGGGACCCTGGAGCTGTGAAGCAGCAGTGCTAACCACTGTGCTACTGTGCCGCCCTACACAGAATGTTCTAATTAGTATTCTGTAACTTGATTTCTGTGTCTCTGTGCACTGTTGGAGAACAGATTTTCACTCCATCTGACGAAGGGGCAGCGCTCCGAAAGCTTATGGTATTTGCTACCAAATAAACCTGTTGGACTTTAACCTGGTGTTGTGAGACTTCTTACTGTCTTAATATAAAAGCAGGGATGTCTTGATGCACCTGTACAGGGCATTGGTGAGGCCGCAGCTGGAATACTGTGTGCAGTATTGGTCCCCTTATATGAGGAAGGATATATTGGCATTGGAGGGAGTGCAGAGAAGGTTCACCAGGTTGATACCGGAGATGAGGGGTTTGGATTATGAGGAGAGGCTGAGGAGATTGGGTTTGTACTCGTTGGAGTTTAGAAGGATGAGGGGGGATCTTATGGAGACTTATAAGATAATGCGGGAGCTGGATAGGGTGGAGGCGGAGAGATTCTTTCCACTTAGTAAGGAAGTTAAAACTAGAGGACACAGCCTCAAAATAAAGGGGGGTCGGTTTAAGACAGAGTTGAGGAGGAACTTCTTCTCCCAGAGGGTGGTGAATCTCTGGAATTCTCTGCCCACTGAGGTGGTGGAGGCTACCTCGCTGAATATGTTTAAAGCGCGGATGGATGGATTCCTGAGCGGTAAGGGAATTAAGGGTTATGGGGATCAGGCGGGTAAGTGGTACTGATCCACGTCAGATCAGCCATGGTCTTATTGAATGGCGGGGCAGGCTCGAGGGGCTAGATGGCCTACTCCTGCTCCTATTTCTTATGTTCTTATGTTCTTAAAGAGACAGGCAACCACATACACAACAAGCTCAGAGTGTAAATAACTGATAACAGGGCAAACATGAACAATGGATTTGTTGAAAGTATATTTGAAGGACAAAGATGGTATCTTTCGAGAGTTTTGAAACTGATCATGGGGAACTGGAACAGTAAGAAGCATGGCAAGAGGCTGTAAGGGTACAACTGATCAAGAGCAGCAAATGTGCACAATGGCTATACAGAGCTATGCAAGGTGAAATGTAACATAAGGATGGGATCATCTCCATGGTTAAACAAGTAATCCAATATAGCTTTGGGTACATTATATCAAAGGAGAATCTTTATAGGACTGTGAGGTTCTGTCAGTGCCATCCCTGAAAAAGGATATAAAAGAAAAGTTTTTGAAAATGCCATTGTAGTCATAGAATCATGACAGTGCAGAAGAAGGCCATTCATCCCATCGAGTCTGCGCCGATTCTCTGACAGATTATTTTATCCAAGCCTTCTGCCCCACCTTACCCCTGTAACCCACACATTTACCACAGCTAATCCATCTAACCTTCACATCCTGGGACACTAAAGGGCATTTCTTTTTACCATGGCCAATCCACCTAACCTGCGCATCTTTGGGATATTGCAGGAAACCAGAGTACCCGGAGGAAACCCACGCAGACATGGGGAGAATGTGCAAACTCCACACAGGCAGTCATCCAAGGCTGGAATTGAACCTGGGTCCCTGACACTGAGAGGAGCAGTGCTAAGTATTGTGCCACCGAGTCAATGGTGGAGAGGAGGTCTCTCAAGAATGCATCATGTTGACTTCAGTTTAACATCCCTGGGGAAAACTTTGCAAAGGTACAGGGCACAGAGAAGAAAAAAAAGGGAAGAACTGTTTGCACATGCAATCTGTCCTTTCCAAACTGGATCAGTGCTCAATACTTGTCACAGTCATATGGTTTTGCTTACAACTAGTATGCTGTTACCATCTAAATCACTGATTAAATACACAGCATTTTGTTGCAGTCTATCCTAGTTAATTGATACAACAACAAATTGTGGTTAAATTAATATTAAATTAAATACTACTAAATACTAAAATTAAATTAAATACTACCGAGACTGAAAACTATATATTCCAAGCAATAGGTCATCACTTTGCCCCATGCATTACAGGTTCCCCACCTCCCCCTTCCCAAACTACAGCTAAGCCTCATCCTAAATCTCTGCTTGCACAGCTGGTGCCACCAGACTCACAGACTTGTTTTGGTTTTAATCTCTATTCAGCCTGCAAATTTAGCCATTGACGCCACTTCCAAATGCAGTTCCACATCTTAATTCAACGTTTGGGAACACCAAGAGCATCAACTTTAGAATTCATCCCCATCCCCACTTCCTGGGCACCCTGTCCCACTATTCATAACTTATCCTCAGTCTCACCCCAGCAAGCAAGAGTGCAAGAGATGCATTTATCTAATTGTTAAAAGTGTACTTTCCTGACTTTACAGCGACAGACTGCCACCTCCTAACTCTCTACTGACTTTCAGGAAACAACAGTAAGATGAAAGGCATCCAAAACACAGTTGCTGCCAACACCCTACATTAGTGTTGAGGTTTGCTGTCAGACAACCAAGCCGACCAGCAATTGCTGAGCTTTGAGTACATAAGGTGTGTACAAGGCTCATTGAGGCACAGGAAATAAGGTTTGTTCTAACATGATTGAAGCATGTAATTAGTATTGCAGATGTTGATCACTTGTCTGGAACCATTGCATGCTTGCCTGTTTCATACTGACAGGCAGAAGATTTGTCATAATTCCTACTAACCTACTTAAAAAAGGACCTTTTCAAACTACAGAGAGCCTTTCATGTTACTTTCCCGGTAATTTAATGATATCATCTCCTTCAAGAGAAACTACTTGTACGTACCTCAATAATAACTCATATGACACTGACAGACTAAGCTGACTCTTTCTATAAAAACATGAAAATGAATATAGGCCAAACCTTCCCCTAAAATTTCTGTAGCATCAACTCTTTAAGGGATTGGATTTTCTTAATCCAAAAATTAAACTGGGCTACCTAAAGTTGGTAAGAAGTTTAACAACACCAGGTTAAAGTCCAACAGGTTTATTTGGTAGCAATTTGGTAGCAAAAGCTTTTGCTACCAAATAAACCTGTTGGACTTTAACCTGGTGTTGTTAAACTTCTTAGTGTGTTTACCCCAGTCCAACGCCGGCATCTCCACATCATGACTACCTAAAGTTGGCCAGTTCCATGTTATTGCCATCTTTCTAAAACCTTTTGCTACTATTAACATATTGGCACACAACATCCGGGTTCCCCAGTGTCACATTTGGGGAGGTACCCCAATGACGCATTGGGGAATCCCTCCAGAAATTCCCTTGTAAGGATTTACCCAGCAATTATCCAGAAGCACAAACTTCCTCTGGACAATTGTGCTGGACTGGGAACCATCCAACAAAAGCAATTTAAATTGCTAACTTCGGATGGTTCTGCCAGCTTTACCCTGATTGTAACTCTTTTTCAGAGTAACTAAGAATAACATCTCTTCTAATTCCAGAATAACTACCTAAACACCCAGTTCCATCCTCGCAAGGGGCTCACCACCGCAAACTCCTGTCCCAGTCCAACCTGCTCTCCGGCTCCGACCCTCCACCTCCTCATCCAACTCCTCCTCTGGTTCCATCCGACCTCTCCTCCCAGTCCTACCCCACCTCCCCCCCCCTCCCGGTCCAAACCCCCTCCAGCTCTGAACCCCCCTTCCCGATCCACCCCACCCCCCCCTCCAAACCGCCTTCCTGGCCTGACCATTACACCACCCACCCTTCCCCTGCCACTTACCAGTGAAACTTACCTGCTCCTTTGTTCCTTTAAGCATCCCCTTTATGGCAGCTATAGCCATAATGTCAGTGGTTTTGCATCAGGGGCAATCTCGCAATAGCACTGACCTAATTAAAATAGTACCCTTTCATTGTGGAATCCTTTAAAGAGAAGCAATTGTATGAATAGTTAGACTTGCCTGCATAATTCCAATAGCCCACTAAAATACATCCACTTCTAAAATTTGAGTAGCATAATTCTTTTGAGGGAGTCATAGGATGTGAGCATCATTGGCAAGACCAACATTTATTGCCCATTCCTAATTGCCCTTGAGAAGGTGGTGGTGAACCATCTTCTCGACCCGCTGCAGTCCGTGGTGTAGGCATTTCCACAGTGAGGATTGGAAGTGGATTCCAGGATTTTGATGCAGTACCAGTGAAAGGTTAGCTAGTTGGGCCAACATTTATTGCCCATCCCTAACTGCCCTCCATTTCAGATCGAGCATTGAGAGTCAATCACATTAATGTAGGTCTGGAGTTACATATAGGCCAGACCAGGTAAGGATGGCAGATTTCCTTCCCTAAAGGACATTAGGGAACCATTTACATTTTTATGACAATCGACAATGGTTACATGGTCATCATTAGACTTTAAATTCCAGATTTTTATTGAATTCAAATTTCACCATCTGCCGAGCAAGCTTTGCCCTGCATAATATCCATTTATTATTCTACAGCCCATCATTTTAATTGACTCATTTTTAAAAATTTGTTGCCAATCAAATTTACAGTTATCCTATAGACATAATCTCAATAACTTCTTCCATCTTATTGATAACAGGGTACTTAGAATGGATCCATCTTAAATTTCATTATTAAAGGGAAAGGTTCAGTAGAGATATGCGGGGAAGTTTTTTTACACAAAGGGTGGTGGGGACCTGGGTGGCTAATGTAACTGCCTCGACCACTGAAGTGGTCAAGGCAGTAACGTTAGCCACATTTAAGACTTATCTTGATAGGCATATGAACAAACGGGGAATAGAGGGATATAAGCGGTTGGTTTAGATAGGTAAACGTGATCAGTGCCAGCTCGGAGGGCCAAAGGGCCTATTCCTGTGCTGTACTGTTCTTTGTTCTAATTCCTCACTTCTTTGAGAAAGTGGTGGGAGTGGGGAGAACGGGGGGGGGGGGGGGGGGGGGGGGGGGTGCGGGGGAGAGTTACAAGATTAGATATTTGTTTTTGGTTTGTATTGCAAACCCAGTTGTCCTCCGGCCTGTTAATTTGTTATTGATTTCAGACATACATTTGAACCTTTTTTGAAATAATTTAAATTCCTTACTTGTGGAACTTTACCAAAACCTTTTCAAAATCCAAGCATATTATTTTTGGCTTGTTTTGATTGAACCACAAAAAAATCAGGAGTTTCAGGTTTGATGCTCCGTTCAACCAAAATGTCACAACGCAACCTTTAAGTTGAATAAGTGTACACTGAAACCCAAGTTCAACCTTACTTTGTGCTAGAAAGCTTCATTATGTTGCCCACAGTCAGAAGGTACACTGACCTGGTGAACATCGCAGTGCTCCATGCCCACAGCTGCATCTACAAAGAGCAAGTGGCGTGATGAATTTTAATTAATAATTGGCTCACCACACCACAATATTACTGTCAAGGCTAGTAAGATGCAGGCTTGATACTGCCCTCTCCCTGTTCAGATTCAGATTTGATGTTTGCTGCAATGGGAAGGCACTGAGCAGAAGGCAAATGCTTCCCCACAGCTGGAAGAAGTGGAAGACAGTCACGGTCATCAATTACTGAGTCCAGGAGACCTTTGGGCATCCAATCAGAATGACCCGAATGATGAACCGTATCAACATTACTCACTCATGTAAAACAACCCTGATGTACTAGCAAGTCCTCAAAGAAGTGTTTAGGTCAACAAATATAAATGAAATAGACTATGGATGCAGGGCCTTTGAATAGTTTTAAGGCAAAGGTAGATAGTTATTTGATAAACAAGGGGGTGAAAGGGGGTAGGCCAGAAGTTACAATCAAGTCAGCCATGATCTTACTGAATGTCAGAGCAGGTTTGAGGGGCCCAATGGCCTATTCCTGTGTCTAATTTGTATGTTCCGATGTAAAAACAGAAGGCTGTCTGTGTAAAGGTTTTGTGAAAACTGTTGCCTGTGACAATGATTTCCCAAAGACTGCTTTCGTTTTATTATGAAAGGAGAAGGAAATGACTCATTTACTATAGTGATCCCATCATATCATTAAAATGCACAGGAAATACACACTCCTTAAAATTACAGGAATCCCCATCACTTTAACACACTGGGAAAGCTTACATACATATTCCTGCACCTCTCCTGATCTTGTCATCCAACATACTGACAAAAAATTGACTTGTTCACAATTACCCAAGTACGATAAGACACTGACATGCCACCAACCCACTAAGATATTCAATTCCACTTGCCACCCAGTAGATCAACCTGAAAATGTGTTTTGTGGATCATCCGTCAATAATGGCAAGTAATTCTCTCACTACACAATAGTGATTTTGATGTTTCTTTATTCTCAACATGTGGACATCACTGGCAAAGGTGGCATTCATTGCCAATCGCTGGTTGCCCTAAGAAGATAGAGGTGGGCCTTCCTTTTGAACTGCAACGGACTTGCAAGGTCACTTCAGAGGTCAATAAAGAGTTAATGTGAGCCTGGAGTCACATACAGGCCAGACCAGATAAGGGAGATTGGTTTCCATTTGTGAAAGGCAACTGGTGAACCAGTTGGTTTTTGCAACAATCCACCAGTTTCATGGTCACTTTTCCTGATATCAGCTTTATACCAGATTTATTTTAAAACAAAGTTTAAATTCTCAAATTGTCATGGTAGGATGAATAGTAAACCTGCAGGAGAAAGTTTGGAGTCAAAATAATTCAGGAAGTTGAGTCCAAAGACCTGTGTGAAATGACCAGTTGAACCTCTAAATTGTTATAAATGTGGGGCAGTACGATGGCACAGTGGTTAGCACTGCTGCCTCACAGCGCCAGGGACCCGGGTTCAATTCCGGCCTTGGGTCACTGTCTGTGTGGAGTTTGCATGTTCTCCATGTGTTTGTGTGGGTTTCCTCCGGTTGCTCCAGTTTCCTCCCACAGTCCAACGATATGCGGGTTAGGTTGGTTGGCCATGCTAAATTGACCGTCGTGTAAGGGGGCTTAGCAGGGTAAATTAGGGTTGTGGTATAGGGCCTGGGTGGGATTGTGGTCGGTACAGACTTGATGGGCCAAATGGCCTTCTTCTGTATCGTAGGGATTCTATGATTTAAATTTAAAGGCTGAAGTGAATGAATGAACCCAGAACCAGTCAAAACACCTGCCTGCTTATAGCTTCAGGTTGCCAAATAGAATTAACACATGAGTTTCACACACTGGCAGAAAGGTCACAAACTGCATATTGCCCACCTGTGCACATTCTGCACCATTTTACCCAGACTTTATATGTAGAAACACAGAATACAAATGCAGGAAGCTATAGTGAATCTTTATAAATCACTGGATTAGCTTGAATTAGAGTATTGTGCTGAATGTAACACTTCACTCCTGACAAATCTGAAGATGGAAGAGGACATTACTGGCAGCAAGAGAGACCCACGCCATAGGGCCAGCCTGCCCACTTATCCACTAGAGCCTGTGGAGGGTGGGGCTTGTCCCTCCTTAATAGATCCCTTGGACCTATTGGAGAGCCCTTTCAAGGTGTAAACCACACTTCCCAGGTTTATCTCCACATTAATTGTTCAGCCCAACCACCCCCCCACCCCCCCCAATTCCTCCACCAACCCTCTCACTATTGTCCCCGCCCTGCCATCCCATCCTGCTACACTTACCTCTCTCATGGGATGCAGCAGCAATCCCTGGTGAAGGCCCCAGTGTCAGCCTGGTACCTCTGATTGGCCAGGAGCTCTCAGAGGGGCATAAATTCTACCTTCAGTCTATTAATAACCAATTGGCTGTTAAATGGCTGTGGGGGAGTCACTCTTCCTCCAGTAGTTTAGTCAGGATGCGCGCGGGGGGGGGGGGGGGGGGGGGGGGGGGCAGTTCCCCACTTAATCCAGCACATTATGTCCAATTTTGGGTACCACACTTCAGGAAGAATGTGAAGACATCGTACAGGGTAAAGAGGAAATTTACAACAACAATTCCAGAGATGAAGAATTTCAGTCATGTGGATTCTTTGGGGAAGCTGGGACTGTTCTCCTTAGAGGAGCCAAGGTAGAAAGAAGATATGATAAAGTGATTGAAATAATAATGGATCTAGACAGAGTAGATAGGGGGAAACTGTTCTCCTTGGCGGAAGGGTCAAGAACTAGAGGACACAGTTTTAAAGTGATTGCCAAAGGAACCAGAGGCAACATTTGGAAAACCCTTTTTATGCAGCGCATGATAAGCATCTGGAATGCATTGTTTGAGAGCATGGTGAAAGCAGATTCAATTATGGCTTTCCAAAAGGAATTGGATGATTATCTGGAGGGCTATAAGTAAAGTGCAGGGGAGTGGAACTGGCTGAGTTGCTCTTGGAGGGAGTCAGCACAGACACAGAGGCCTGAATGATCTCCATTTGTGATGTAGCCATTCTATGATTCACCAGTGTGTTCAGATATGACTGATCTAAATTGAGCAAGAGGTCAACTCAGCTTTTGATGGAGGTTTGCTTTTACAATTCAATGCCTTGGTTAGTTGATGATACATGTAATCTGTAACTAACTGATGTTTCCTTTTCCTTAGCAAACTGTGCCAAGAAACTGTATCCAATGACAAACGAGTCAATGGAAATTCACAGATTCAACAAATTAAACAACAAGGTATGTGCAAAAACTTCAGTACAATAAAGTTCACAGATAATTCAATTTTCTGGTATAGAGAATTCACTTAAATTACTTGGAGTTCTCTCATGTAGCACACAACATCTTCAGACAGCATTTTTAATTCTGTCCAGTTAGCTTATCTGTGCTCCAGAACTTGTCACATCCCAAGCCAAATTGTTCCAGTACTGTCACAATGTTGGCATCTACCTGGCAATGAGAGAATGCCCATACAATCCCTGTCCACAAAAAACAATGGACTCCATCTAGCCAATTACTGTCCCAAAAGTCTATTCCAATCATCAGAAAAGTAATGGAAAGAGTCAGCAATACTACTCTCAAGAAGCAATATTCACCAAGAGCTTGTTCACTGATGCTGAGTTTAGTCTCTGCCAGGAACAGCTCCAGACCACATCACAGATTTTGTTCAAGAACTGAATTCCTGAGGGGCTGACCTTGACATTAAGGCCAAGAGTGTTACCAAGGAGCCCTTACAAAACTGAAATCAGTGGGAATTAGGTGAAAACTTCTCCAGTAGCCAGAGCTTACCCTTACATGAAAGAAGATGCTTGTTGCTGGACACCAATCATTTCAGGCCCAGGTATTATTATAGAATAGGGCAGTCTCGTAAGCCCAATTATCTTTAACTGCTTCATAAAGGGGCATTTTCTCCAATATAAGTTCTGAAGTGGAGTTGTTTGTTGATGATTGCATTGTGTTCACCTCTAATTGCAATTCCTCAGATAATGAAGCCATACTCAAATGTAGCAAAACCTATGTGGCATCTAAGCTTGCACTGATAAATGACATGTAATATTTGTGCCTCAAAGTGCCAGGCAATTACTATCTCCAATAAGAGGGAGCCGAACAATTTCCTGGTGATAGTCAATGGCTTTGCCATGGCCTGAAGCCACCACTATCAACATCCGAGTACATCAGAGGCTGGTTTTCTTGGACAGCGACTGGCTTCATGGGTCCCAAAATCCACTCACCTATGATGCACAAATTCGGAAGTGTAATTGGTTGGTTTGGCACAGCTGCAACAAGACTCAAAAAACTTAATGTCATCCAGGATAAAATAACCTTCTTCATTGGCACTTCACCCATTAGCTTAAATATCCATCTCCTCTGTCACTGGCACGGTGGCACAGTGGTTAGCACTGCTGCCTCACAACTCCAGAGACCTGGGTTCGATTCCCGGCTTGGGTCACAGTCTGTGTGGACTTTGCACATTCTCCCCGTGTCCGTGTGGGTTTTCTCCGGGTGCTCCGGTTTCCTCCCACAGTCCAAAGATGCGTGGGTTAGGTTGATTGGCCATGCTAAATTGCCATAGTGTCCCAGGATGTGTAGGTTAGAGGGGTAAATGTGTGGGGTTGTGGGGGTAGAGCCTGGAGTGGGATTGTGTCAGTGCAGACTCGATGGGCCAAATGGTCTCCTTCTGCACTGCAGGGTTTCTATGATTCTTATACTGTGGCAACAGCAATTAAGCAAGATATCAGCTATCACATCCAAACCCACAACTTCCACCTCCAGAGGGCAAGGGCAGAAGGTGCTAGAAAACTTCCAAATTTTTCTCCAGGTCACACACCATCCTGACAGGAATAAAGCGTAGCCACTACTTTTTAAAAAATAATATATTGTTGTAGGCTTACATTAACACTGCAATGAAGTTACTGTGAAAATCCCCTAGTCGCCACACTCCGGCGCCTGTTTGGGTATATTGAAGGAGAATTTAACATGGCGCGTCTTTCAGACTGTGGGAGGAAACCGGAGCACCAAATCTGAGAATTCCCTACCTCACTCCATGGTGGGAGCACCTGCATCTCGCAAATGTCGAAGACCTATTGCCAGCTTTTCAAGGGCAATTATTGTTGGGCAATAAAGGTGAACTTTTATAGTGATAACTACACATTAGTGTAGAATTAGTTTTTTAAAAGCTGCTAATCTTTTGCTTAGTTGTCTCTCCTCTCTGAGGCAAAAGATTATGGGTTCAAGCCCCAATCCAGAGATTAAGCACTTAATCTAGGTTGAGATTTTAGTGCTGCACTGTTAAAAATAGCCTTTCAAAATTGCCTCATCAGCCATTTCAGATAAACATGGTACTTTTTAAAGCAGAGACCATCTCCTAGTATCAGAGCAATGTTTATTCCTCAAAAGCGTCACTAAAATAGATGATTTCTGATCAAGTATCTTAATGCTGTTTACTGACCTCTTGCTGTGATCTAATCGACTACAGACTTCTCGATAGTGAAACAATGACTGTACTTCATAATTGGCTTGCTGGCTTCGAAACCAGATTAGGTGTGCAGGTTAGATGGATTGGCCATACTAACTTGCCCCTTAGATGTGTAGATTAGGTGGATTAGAAGGTAAATGCATGGTGTGACAGGGATAGTCATGATGAGCTACCTCTGCAAAATCGACACGGATGCCATCATCTCACGTGGAAACACCATCCACCAGGTACACGGTACATACTCTTGCAATTCGGCCAACGTTGTCTACCTGATACGCTGCAGGAAAGGATGTCCCGAGTCATGGTACATTGGGGAAACCATGCAGACGCTACAACAACGAATGAATGAACATAGCTCGACAATCACCAGGCAAGACTGTTCTCTTCCTGTTGGGGAGCACTTCAGCGGTCACGGGCATTCAGCCTCTGATCTTCAGGTAAGTGTTCTCCAAGGCGGCCTTCACGATACACGACAACGCAGAATCGCTGAGCAGAAACTGATAGCCAAGCTCCGCACACATGAGGTCGGCCTCAACCGGGATCTTGGGTTCATGTCACACTATCAGTAACCCCCATGACTTGCCTGGACTTGCAAAATCTCACTAACTTTCCTGTCTGGAAACAATACACATCTTTTTAACCGGTGCCTAATGCTCTCTCCACTCACATTATCTGTACCTTTAAGACTTGATTAGCTGTAAAGACTCACATTCCAATCATTATTCATGTAAATTGAGTTTGTGTCTTTGTGCCCTGTTTGTGATCAGAACTCCCACCCACCTGACGAAGGAACAGCGTTCCGAAAGCTAGTTGCTTTTGCGACCAAATAAACCTGTTGGACTTTAACCTGGTGTTGTTAGACTTCTTACTGTGTTACAAGGATAGATGTGGAGATGCCGGCGTTGGACTGGGGTAAGCACAGTAAGAAGTCTCACAACACCAGGTTAAAGTCCAACAGGTTTATTTGGTAGCAAATACCATAAGCTTTCGGAGCTTGCTGCTCCTTCGTCAGATGGAGTGGTCTCTACCTATGGTTACCTATGGTTTCCAGAGGCATCCAGAGACCACTCCATCTGACGAAGGAGCAGCAATCTCCGAAAGCTTATGTTATTTGCTACCAAATAAACCTGTTGGACTTTAACCTGGTGTTGTGAGACTTCTTACTGTTACAAGGATAGGACAGGGGGTGGTTAAGATGCACTGTTAAAGAGTCGGTGCAGACTTGATGGGCCACATGGCCTCCTTCTGCACTGTAGGGATCCTCTGATTCTATGAAACACTTTGGGACATTGTAAGGACATGAAAGTACTAAGCATATATAAGTTCCAAAAGACGTACTGGTTAGATGCTTTGGCCATGCTAAATTCTCCCTCAGTGTACCCGAACAGGCACCG
This sequence comes from Mustelus asterias, assembly GCF_964213995.1. Lineage (NCBI taxonomy): Eukaryota > Metazoa > Chordata > Chondrichthyes > Carcharhiniformes > Triakidae > Mustelus > Mustelus asterias. The sequence goes on along the minus strand of NC_135806.1, from coordinate 90,446,383 downwards.
GAGTGTGGCGATCAGGGGATTTTCACAGGAACTTCATTGCAGTGTTAATGTAAGACTGCTTGTGACACTAGTAATAAATAATAAGTTATTTATTTAGTGTACATTTAATTCTGTAGAATTATGCTACTGTGTGACAGTCAATCACAGAAGTAATTCCAAGTGCTTTTCGCCAGCTTTATCTCTGAATTTAAAATTACTCTCCCTTATCAATAGAACATCAAATAAAATGATAACAGTAATGGCACTTGCACAACTGACCATAAAGATTTGAATGCTGTTTTAGTTCAACATTATATGAGACAACACTGCCTAATATTGACACAATATGCAAAGTCACCCATGCTTTTTAAAAAGATGCCCAGGCTGTACATTCAAATTTAACAGGATAGGATTCCGTTGTTAAGTTGGTAAAAGTATTGCAAGACTCCTTAGTTTCTTGTTACCTGCCAAGAAAAAAATCTTAAATCTGTGTTTAATGTATATTAGTTTTTGCATCTTTGTTACTATCAACAAGGCAGAATAGTTAATATTAAGTACTGTGGTTGGGATAAAGTGTAGCAATATGGTTTGGAAGTTAACAAGCCTTAGCTCAGAATAATATCACATGAGTTAATTGGAACCAGAACTTCACAATCTACTGACTTCTGGGATCAGTTTTTAAATTGATTTTCCTCTGGTAATTCTCTCCACTCCTATCGTGAAGCTATTACTAGAATCAGATTCAGCAGGATCTGGGCACATTGAGTATTTTGTCCAAGACACAAGTAATTGAGTGTGGAGTAATTCAGTGGCAGCATAAGTTATATCCACATCACGCACTTTCAGCACAAGAACACAAGAAATAGGAGTAGGAGACGACCATTTGGCCCACCAATCCTGCTCTACCATTTAATACGATCATGGCTGATCTTGGACTTGAACTCAATTTTCCCACCTGCTCCTTGTATCTTTTCATTCCCTTTCTATCTTGACCTTAAATGTATTCAACAACAAAACATCCACAACTCTCTGGGTAGAGAATTCCAAAGATTCACAAACCTCTGAGTGAAGCAATTTCTCCTCATGAAGTTGCTGCAAGTGATGGTTAAGAGAACATTGCATGCACATAACTTCAGAGGTGCTCCAAGAACATTCGAACAACACAGTCTGGCTGGCATGAACGAGACACCTTCAAATGTGTGGCATCAAGAAATTTATTTATGATTTTAGCATAAGGGGCAAATGGTTTTGTCCTGATTATCCTGGAGGAGATAAAATGGCTGAAATTTAAGTCTGTCAAACTTGTGAACTTCTATTGGTTATATTGTCCAAGACACTTTTCTTTGAAGTCATGGTGACCAAGTGTCAGAAGACATGACAAGTGTTACCAGCCATTAGTTCTGAGAACGTACGGCATTCCTTCTTTCCCAATAACCACAATCACCTCCTTGGGGAGGTGGTGGTGTCCTCATATTGTCACTGGACTAGTAATCCAGAGACCCGAGGTAATGCTCTGATTACTCAAGTTCGAATCCCACCACAGCAGCTGATGAAATTTGAATACGATAAAAATCTGGAATTAAAAGTTTAATGATGATGATGAAACCAGTGTCGATTGTCAAAGAAACCCACCTGGTTCATGAATGTCCTATAGAGAAGGAAATCTGCCATCCTTACCTGGTCTGGCCTACATGTGACCCCAGAGCCACAGCAATGTGGTTGACTTTTAAGTGCCCTCAGGGATGGGCAATAAATGCTGGCCCAGCCAGTGATGCCCACATCCCATGAACGAATTTTAAAAATGAATCCTCATAACCATGCTAGCTTAAATATCCATGGTAAATGTATGTGAAAGCATCTGGCTGCCAAGACTGAAAGGGCAAAATGGAGGCTACGGTATTCTAAGAACAAGAGCTGGAAGGTTCCCATCCAAGTCACACACTATCTTGATTTGGACACGTACTTCCAATGCTTTCTCATCATTGGGTGGAACCAGTTGGAATACCTAACCAACATAATTCTGGCAACCCAATCACAATATGGACTGCAGCAGTTCAAGAAGAAGTCCCATCACCAAAGATTGTCAGGGTCATTTATAATGGACAGTAAAGATGGGCTTACAAATTTCACCCACACCTGGACAAACTGACACCTGACAGCAAATTGATCAATTGTTAAACCAAAAAAGAAAAAAAAAAAATCGCACAGAACTACAGTGCACTTCAAAGTAACACACAGCACAGGATTCTGATATCAACTAAAAGCTCAGCAGTAAATCAGTATTTGAACAAGAATGATAGGTTAAAATTTTGGTTGTGACCCTTCATCAGAAATTAAAATGAACTCAATCTTTTGACAATTAAGGGGCCACTGACAAAAAATACTCCTTTCCAGATGCTGATTATTCATGGAGCATTTCCACTATTTCAACTTTATTGTTTCACAATTCAATTTCAATTTTCTCGAATTTGAAATAATAGCCCAATTTCCTGGTACGTGTGACCATTGGGTGAGGTTTCCTGTCAGCAAAGTAAGCTTAGAAAGTCAGCCCTCATGGTGATTAACTCACAATTTGCCTTGCAATTTAATCCCATCGATATAAGCAAGTAGAGTCAATTTTACCGATGCATTAAAATTAATGAATGGATAATTCTGGGGAATCACAGATACAATTTCCTGACATATATTCCAGGCAGGCATGGCTCTCCACTGAAGGTAAACATTCAGAATATTAACTGTTGTGCGTTATCCTATATGGGCGGCACGGTGGCACTGTGGTTAGCACTGCTGCCTCACAGTGCCAGGGGCCCAGGTTCAATTCCGGCCTTGGGTGACCATCTGTGTGGAGTACGTTCTCCCTGTTTCTGCATGGGTTTCCTCTGGGTGCTCTGGTTTCCTCCCACAGTCCAAAGATGTGCAGGTTAGGTGGATTGGCCATGGTAAATTTCCCCTAAATGTCCAAAGATGTGTAGAGGAATTAGCAAGGTAAACGCATGGGGTTACGGGGTTAGGGCAGGAGCTGGGCTTGGTAAAATGTTCTGTCAGAGAGTTGGTGCTGACTCAATGGGCCGAATGGTGTCTTTCTGCACTGTAGCAATTCTATTCTATGATATGTCATGGTGGAAGCCATAATGGTCATGAACACTTAACCATTCAACAAAAAACTTAGGGTGGGATTTTCTGGCCCCCAGGGCATGTTTTCTGGTGGAAGTGGCAGCTCAGCATTGGCCATCGGTGGGATCTTCCAGTTCCACCAAAATTAATTGCAAATTGTTTTGCTCACCAGATACCCAGCCGGGGAACCTGTCCCGGGGGTTCAGCGGGATCAGAAGATGCCGCCAGCGGGAAAGGGGCCAGAAAATCCCAGCCTTAGTTTTTATAAATGATGGTATTCCAGTCTGATAGAACACAATTATGCTTCCTAAATGTAATCATTGCAAGTAAAATAAAAGATATCTTCTCGTGTCTGTAGTTTCCCCAGGGTCTGAAATCATTAAAGATTAAGAGAAGCACTGTGGAATGACAGGATACATTTATACTTGCAACACCAACAGCAAGAAACTTTTATAATGAGTTAGAATCAATGGGCCATATTTTGCTGTCAAAATATCAGTGAGATTTATGGTGCTCACTATTGTTTTATGCACAGTTGATACAGCAAGAGGCAGATGTTAGTTACACTCGCTCTTTGAGTTTGCTTTTTGAAATGTTTTATCTATTTAAATCCAAATTTTTTGATTTGATTAATTTTGTCACATGTATTATACAGTGAAAAGCATTGTTTCTTGCGTGCTGCACAGACAAAGCATACCGTACATAGAGAAGAAAAGGAGAGGGTGCAGAATGTAGTGTTACCCTTTTAACATCGTGAAATGTTTTAACTACTTCCAGTCAACCACTCTGGCACTAAAAAAATAAATTATTTCAAATGTGGATTCTCACTCTGTCAGTGAGACTCAATGAGTTTTAATTGTTGGAAATGTTAAAAATACAAAATGTAACATTTAGGAATTTTGTTTTATTTTTCCATCTCTTTTTTCTCTCTTTATCCAATCTTTCTTTTCCTCTCTTTATTTATGTCTATAGCTGATTTGACATTGAATTTGCCCAATTTAATTTACATGCCCTTCTCAATCCTTGCACTGTTAATCTCATAATCGTTCACTGTGATGAGTTAAGGAAAAATGGTTTCTGACCCTGTTCCCCTTCACTGGACTGTTATCAGCTCATACATATTGGGCAGCATGGTGACATATAGTTAGCACTGCTGCCTCACAGTGCCAGGAACCTGGGTTCGATTCCCAGCTTGGGTCACTGTGTGGAGTTTGCACGTTCTCCCCGTGTCTGCGTGGCTTTCCTCCGGGTGCTCCGGTTTCCTCCCACAGTCCGAAAGATGTGCTGGTTAGGTGCATTGACCCGAACAGGCGCCGAAGTGTGGCAACTAGGGGAATTTCACATACGAATATATGAAATAGGAGCAGAAGAGGAGAAATGGGCCATTTGGCCACTCGAGCCTGCTCCCCCATTGAATAAAATCATGGCTGTTCTGTTAGTGCTTCGAGTTCCACATTCCTGTCTCCTCCGATAACCTCTGATTCCCTTACCTAACAAGAATCTATCTACCTTTGCCTTAAAAACATACAGTGATCCCGTTCCCATCACCTTCTGAGGCAGAGAGTTCCAAAGTCCAAGGATGTGCGTGTTAGTTTGATTGGCCATGCTAAATTGCTCAATTAGTGTCAGGGAGATCAGTGGGTAAAATACTTGGGGTTATGGGGCCTGGATGGGATTATTCTCGTTGCAGGCTCGATGGGCGAAATGGCCTCCTGCTGCACTGTAGGGATTCTATGATTCTGTGAAAGTCACACAACCCTCAGAGAAAGAAATTCTCCTCATCTCTGTCCTAAAAGGGCATAATTTTAAAACAATGCCCTTTAGTTCTGGATTCACCCACAAGAGGAATTATCCTTTCCCTATCCACCTTGTCAAGACCATTCAGAATCTTATATATTTCAATCAAGTCACACGTCACTCTTCTAAACTCCAGTGGAAACAAGATCAGCCTGTCCATCCTATCCTCATAAGACAACTCACTCATTCAAGGTAGCAATCTAGTAAACCTCCTTTGAACAGCCTCCAATGCTTTTATATCCTTCCTTAAATAAGGCGATCAAAACTGCACACAGTATCTGAGATGCACTCTCAATACCCTGGATAATTGAAGCATTACATCCTTAACTCTGTTTAATTCCCCTCTTACCAAATGGTAACATTCCATTAGCCTTCTTGATTATATGTTGTGCCTGCATACAAACCTTTTGTGACTCATGCACAAGAACACATAGATCCTTCTACACCTTGGAATTCTGCAGTCGTTCTCCATTTAAGTCATGCACTGCTTTTTTATTCTTCCTGCCAAAGTGAACAACTTCACATTTTCCCACATTATACTCCATCTGCCAACTTTTTGCCCATTTACTCAACCCATCTATAGCCATCTGCAAACTTCAAGGCCGGAATTCTCTGACTTTGCCCACGGCTGGGATTCTCCAGTCCCGCTGCAGTGAATGGAGATTTGGCTGAGCGCCAAATTCTCTGTTCTCATTGACAACAGTAGCGGGCGTACGAGACCAGAGATTTCTGGCCCATATGTCTTCTTCACAATGTATTTCCCTACCTATCTTTGTGTCATCTGCAAAATTAGCTACTATGCCTTTGCTCCCCTCATCTAAGTCATTGATATAAATTGTAAAAGGTTTAGGCCCCAGTACTGATCCTGACGGTAAACCACTTGCCACATCCGGCCAATCGGAAAAAGACCCATTTATGCATACTTTCTGCTTTCTGCCAGCCAGCTAATCTTCTACCCAGGTTAATATGTTATCCCCTACATGATGAGCTTTTATTTTCCTTAATAACTTTTGGTATGGCAGCTTGTCAAATGTCTTCTGAAAATCCAAGTAGAGTACATCTGCAAGCACATGTTACTCCTTTAAAGAATTCTAATAAATTGTTGAACATGATTTGCCTTTCATGAAACCATGCTGACTCTTCTCGATTACCTTGAATTTTTCTAAGTGCGCAGCTATAACCTCTGGAATGATCGATTCTAACATCTTTTCCATAACAGATGTCAAGCTTATAGTTTCCTGTCCCAGCTCTTCCTATCACTGCTTCCCTCAGTATGCTCCCCAGGACACATCTATTTTCGCTGCAGACCCTGCCCCTCTGACTCTCTTTTCCCTCTTCCACACAATGCCCATTCAGACCTGCACATCCTCACCATCAGCCCCAATGCCTGTACAGCCCTTCCCACCTTAACACAAGCCGACTAAAAGCTCCTTTACCTGAACAAATTGGGTATTTTTAATTTTCCTATTAAAATAACCAATTGTGTTTCAGTTTGGGCATGTGAACATGTGGGTAAATCCCTGTTGTGAGTTCCTATCCATCTGAAATTCAATGAGGACATCCCAAATGAGTATAGTATGGAACACCAGAGAAAAGAGACATTCACCTTATCACTCAGTGTGATCCTAGGTCTCAGAGGTGAAAGGGTTGTGTGCTAAATGTCTCCTGGCTCCCCCAGAAAGCATTAAACTTTATTCCCCTGCCCAGTATGATTAACTGTTACCTCCAAAATAAAATCCATGAAGTGGAGGAAAAACTGGTAAAGCTCCAGCTGTATTATTGATGTTCTTATTTGGAAAGTATTATTGATTATACGAAAGGAATTGCATGATTTGAAAGTTTAAAGTTTATTTATTTGTGTCACAAGTAGATTTACATTAAGACTGCAATGAAGTTACTGTGGAAATTCCCTGGTTGCTATACTCAGGCACCTATTCGGGTACACGGAGGAAGAATTTATCTTGGCCAATTCACATAACCAGCACGTTTTTCGGACTGTGGGTGGAAACCGGAGTACCCAGAGGAAACCCACGCAGACACGGGGAGAACATGCAGACTCCGAACAGTCACCCAAGCCGGGAATCAAACATGGGTCCCTGGCGCTATGAGGCAGCAGTACTCACCACTCTGCCACTGTGCGCCAAAAATCAGTAAATCTAGAAAAATGGTGCATTCGTACCCAAAACTGTACTATTCCACTTGGTACAATTGTTCATGTATAACACAATCAGAAGAAGAATGTGCTTTTTTTCCTCCCTGTCCAGCAGATAACCAAACAGCTTGGGACTGTTGACTCTTATTCTATTTTCTGATGGTGTTAAAGTTAAAGTTTATTTATTCGTGTCATAAGTAGGCTTACATTCACACTGTAATGAAATTACTGTGAAAATCTCCTAGTTGCCACACTCCAGCACCTATTCGGGTACACTGAGGGAGAATTTAATATGGCCAATGTACCTAACCCTGCACACCTTTGGACTGTGGGAGGAAATTGGAGCACTTGGAAGAAACCCATGCAGACACAGGGAAAATGTGCAAACTCCACACAGACAGTGACCCAAGCCGGGAATCGAACCCAGGTCCTTTACGCTGATCCCCCTGACACTAATTGGGCAATTTAGCATGGCCAATCAACCTAACCTGCACATCTTTGGACTTTGGAACTCTCTGCCTCAGAAGGTGATGGGAAAGGGATCACTGTATATTTTTAAGGCAGAGATAGATAGATTCTTGTTAGGTAAGGGAATCAGAGGTTATTGGGGGAGACAGGAATGTAGAACTCTAAGCACAAACAGAACAGCCATGATTTTATTCAATGGTGGAGCAGGCTCGAGCGGCCGAATGGCCCATTTCTTCTCTTCTGCTCTATTTCATATATTCGTATGTTTGTGCTCTTGTGAGAGTTAAAGGGGCAGTGAGAACTGGTAGGGTGGGAGGGTGAGGATGCAGGAATGGTAAGAGAAGGGGGGCTGAGCGTTATCGGAGGGGATGCAGAGGAGAGACGGATTCTGGGTGGCACTGTACCACCATGCGCCCGGTAGATGATGTTCTGAGGATACTTCAGATCTGACCCTTACCTGATGCCAATGTGTAAAATGTGAATTGATTCAAAGGGTTATCTCTACTGCGCATTTTCATATTTCAGGTTTCTTTGAATATTCTTCCACAGAAAGGATTTAAAAGAAAAACACGTTCATATGATTTTTTAAAAAATAGACATCCAGATGAAGCGTGGTTGATATGGTACATGGAAGTTGTTTTGTTTCTCACAGACTAAACAACGAATGATTCATTAACTTGTCTGGAAAACCAGAAAGCTCCTTTCACCCATTGTGCTGAAAACTCTTTGATCTCTATCTGTGAAGCATGGGTTAACAAGAAAGTGATAAGACACCTAAAAGGAAGTCAGACAGCAAGCTGACATGAAATGATTAAAGAAGAATAAGAGACTTCAGAGAGACGATGTTGTTTCCTGGATGTAGGGCAGAATGTAAAGGAGTAATGGTGATGTAGAAGAGGAAACGGGAATGAAACTGATTTTCGGTATTAGCATAGAAAAGTCGACTATATACCCATTGAAGTTATTTTCCATCAAAATCAATAGAAAAGAAAACAATGTTCGGCAGTGGTGTGGGGTGTAAAACAAGTTGCTAAATTCTGCGTCACTACTGAGTAATAAGCTGAACAATCCAGCGAAGTGGAATAGGGTACTGACTCCATTTTTTCCACATCACTGCACAAAGATATCTTAGTAAGAACTTTAACAACACCAGGTTAAAGTCCAACAGGTTTATTTGGTAGCAAAAGCCACACAAGCTTTCGGAGCTCTTAGCCCCTTCTTCAGGTGAGTGGGAATTCTGTTCACAAACAGAGCATATAAAGACACAAACTCAATTTACATGAATAATGGTTGGAATGCGAATACTTACAACTAATCAAGTCTTTAAGAAACAAAACAATGTGAATGGAGAGAGCATCAAGACAGGCTAAAAAGATGTGTATTGTCTCCAGACAAGACAGCCAGTGAAACTCTTAAATGCTAACTTAAATGTGTAAACAATACACATCTTTTTAGCCTGTCTTGATGCTCTCTCCACTCATGCTGTTTTGTTTCTTAAAGACTTGATTAGTTGTAAGTATTCGCATTCCAACCATTATTCATGTAAATTGAGTTTGTGTCTTTATATGCTCTGTTTGTGAACAGAATTCCCACTCACCTGAAGAAGGGGCTTGCAGCTCCGAAAGCTTGTGTGGCTTTTGCTACCAAATAAACCTGTTGGACTTTAACCTGGTGTTGTTAAAGTTCTTACTGTGTTTACCCCAGTCCAACGCTGGCATCTCCACATCAAAGATATCTTGCCAGTTAAAGCAAGGAAATTTACTCATAAATGTCAATCTTAAATACACCTTACTGTTACAAGCCCAGTTGTGCTCTCACATAAGTAGATACAGAGAAGAGTGAGGCAACACTCATAAAAGTCATTCAGATTATACAGAACAACTGATGCCACCAAACACTACAGGTACATGAAGCAGTAAAGCGCTACGCACACGCATGTTTACCACACAAAAAGGAAGGGAGTCTCCCAGAGAATCTGGCCACATAGAACTTAACAAGGTAAATAAGTAGCTGTTAGAAATTAAGCTGCTCATTATTTCAGTAAGAGGACTTGAACCCATCAGAGACGAGGACATGTGAAAGAAGGTGGAACATTACAAAGGAGAAAAGAGACAATGAGGTAAATGGGGATGATTACTTTCATTTCCTCAATAATTTATAGAATCAGAGAGGAACTGAATAAAAGGAGCTCAACCAGTGAGCTATTTTTCGGATATGAGATGAAGAACTGGTTCGGGAAGCATTTAAAATTGCTCGTCAGAAAAGGCAGATAAAAATGTGTTACTAGCTTTCACACCCTTGTTGTTAAAACTGACATTCCTGCATATTGCATTTGTACCAGTATGTATGCTTTGTGATACGTTTCCACCACTGTAGATCATTTGTATTAATTTTTTGATCAAAAGCTATTAAAATTAATGAAGATATGGGAAACAGAACCATTTATCAATGTTAGTTAATATCTGCACCTATATTTTAGTAAAAAATACAGATTTGTAGAGGTTGATGAAATCAATGACTGCATTATGGTTCATATATTGTTATCATTATCATGTATAAAACATGATAACTATGCTTAGAAAACATTTACCACACGATCCTCATCATCCTCCCAATTCAATGTGTGAGATTCTGCCATTTAGTTGAAATTTCAAATTCATGACAATATCATTTCTCAGTTAATTAAAGTCAAACTGCTTTTCCAATGGATTATTTTCATGTTTAAATCATGAAGTGAAGAAAAATGAATCACAAATTGAAGGGAGTGTAAAGCGTATTTATCAGTAAACAACCTGACTTCTCATGTGGACCAAGAAGTCATGTCTATAAAGTACAGTTAAAGCAGTTTCCCTGCCACATTAGAACTACAAATTAAGTCACAGGAAAGGGGTGGAACATCCTGTTGCCCATTGCTCTGGAGTTCACCTACCCTACTTTGTTTTGTCATAAAGATTTGAAAAATCTCCAAATTCAGAATTCAGATAAACACTGCCAGTTATCATATCCAAATTAGACCATAAGACACAGGAGCAGATATAGGCCATTTGGCTCATCGAGTCTGCTCCACCAGTCATTGAGATCACGACTGATCTGATATGATAATCCACTGCTCCACTTATCTCCATAACCGTTGATTCCCTTACTGATTAAAAATCTGGCTATCTCAGCCTTGAACATACTTAACAACCCAGCTTCGGCAGTACTCTGTGGTACAGAATTCCACAGATTCACTACCATCTGAAAGAGGAAATTCCTCCTCATCTTAAATGGGTGACTGCTTACTCTGAGATTTTTCCTGCTAGTCCTCGCCTCTCCCAAAAGGGGAATCAACCTCTCAGCATCTACCCTGTCAAGCCCACTGAGAATCATATGTGTCTCAACACGGTCACCTCTCATTCTTCTCGTTCCAATGAATAGAGGCCCAACCTCTCCTCATGAGAAAATCCCTCCACACCTGGCATCAACCCAATAAACCTTCCCTGGACTGTGTCCAATGTCAGTATGCCTTTCCTTTGGTAGCAGGACCAAAGCTGTTCACAATATTCTAGATATTGTCTAACGACCGCCTTGTATTATTTTAGCAAGACTTCCCTATTTTTACACTCCATTCCCTTTGAAATAATGACCAACATTTCATTTGTCTTCTCTATTAATTGCTGAACTTGCATGCCAGCTTTTTATGATTTATGTACGAGGACCCCCAAAATCTGTCTGTGCTACAGCTTTCTACAGTCTTTCTCCATTTAAATAATATTCAGCTCCTTTATTCTTTCAACCAAATTGTATAATTTTACATTTTCCTACATTATATTTCATATGCCAAGTTTTTGTCCACTCACTTAGCCTGTCTATATTTCTCGAAGATGAGGCCAGTTCTTATTTTCGGTCCCTTATTGCCATGGTGATGTTAGGTGGAGAGGACTTTAAACCAGTTAAAGTGAAGGAACCACAATAAAATTCTAAATCTAGATGTTTGTGTGACTTGTAGGGGAACTTGCAAGCGTTGCTGTTCCCATGCATCTGTCATCCTTGTCCTGCTAGGTAGTGGGGTTTGCACATTTGGAAACTGTTGTCGAAGGAGATTTGCAAGTTGCTGGAGTGCATCTTGCAGATGACACACATTCTTGTCAATGTGTTCCAGTAGTGGAGGGATGGAATGTTAAAGGTAGGATGGGGAGGTATAGGGTGTTGATCAAATGGGTTGCTTGGTCCCGGATGCCAAGCTGCTTGAGTATTGTTGGAGTCGCACCTATCCAGGCAAATTAAGAGTATTCCATCATACTCCTGACCTCAAGCCTTATAGATGGTGGAGAGACTTTGGGGTTTTGGCGAGTAAGTTAGTCACCGCAAAATTCCTGGCCTCCTACTTTTTTCACATTTCTTTTGCATATACATAATGAATAAATAAGTTTTTAAAAATCGTAAACTTAGAAATTTGACCAGGCACTAAACAGCCACCAATTACAAGCTGGAAGTGTGTCACCCTCAATAATAGTATGAAAAATTGACATGCAGTGCACATAGGCAAAGAAAGGCCCCAACACTGTTTGGTGCAGTCTAATTGTTGGTCCCAAAAGAGACATTTTGTTAGGCCACAACAAACAAGGTAAATATTTTACCTCAACATGAAGCCAGGAAGAATATTCCTGTTCCTCCTAACCCCAAATATTTTGTTGCCCCCTAATCAGGGCCATTCTTCTTATTGACAATCAATCACTGCCACTCTCCAGGTCCTCAATTACCTTTTCTGTCAGCCATCAGTCCCATCCATCAACTGCAGAAAGTACCATCAACAATTGTGTGAACAGTGGTAGAAATTCAAACACTCTGCAAAGAATCCACTTCTCGATCAGTTGTGGAGAATGTCAACCAACTTAAGAATAACCTGAAGCTAACAAGCTTAAGCATCTTCAAGATCTTGATATTTATGCTCATTATGTACTCCATCTCTAATAAGCTTTTGAAGAGTAGTCATGAATATTAACCATGCTGAAAACATTTGCAGATCTTTGATGTCTAATTCTCTGAGCTTTTCTGCATTGAATCCTTTTCACTAAAAGATATCAGTATGCAGGGGATTTCTTCAGAACTCAGCAAGCACTAATGTATAATCTCCCCACTGTATGAGGGCACTTTATAATGCTGATCTTCTTTCTCATAAAGTTTCTGGACACAATTTTACATAGTAACCTAAGGCAATTGTAGCATCTATTAATTAGACGCATCTGCCTCATCATCAACGGTGTATACAGAATATACTGCCAGAATATTATATCTTCCTGAACATTTTCTTGGAAAGTATGGATATTTATACAGGGTAGTGCACATGTAGTGCACAGGGTAGTGCACATGGATTCATGAGGGGAAAGTCGTGCTTGACGAACATGTTGGATTTTTATGAAGATGTGACGAGGGCGGTTGATGGAGGAGAACCGGTGGATGCGGTGTTTTTGCATTTCCAAAAGGCGTTTGATAAGGTGCCCCATAAAAGGCTGCTGAAGAAGATTAGGGCACACGGAGTTGGGGGTAGTGTGTTAAAGTGGATTGGGGACTGGCTATCCGACAGGAAGCAAAGAGTCGGAATAAATGGGTGTTTTTCTGGTTGGAGGAAGGTAACTAGTGGCGTGCCGCAGGGATCGGTACTCGGGCCGCAACTGTTTACCATTTATATAGATGATCTGGAGGAGGGGACGGAGTGTAGGGTAACGAAGTTTGCAGACGACACAAAGATAAGTGGAAAAGTGAATCGTGTGGAGGACGGAGAAGATCTGCAGAGAGATTTGGACAGGCTGAGTGAGTGGGCAAGGATATGGCAAATGGAGTATAACGTTGAGAAATGCGAGGTTATACACTTTGGAGGAAATAATAACAAATGGGATTACTATCTCAATGGAAACAAATTAAAACATGCTACCGTGCAAAGGGACCTGGGGGTCCTTGTGCATGAGACGCAAAAGCCCAGTCTGCAGGTACAACAGGTGATCAAGAAGGCAAATGGGATGTTGGCCTATATTGCGAGGGGGATAGAATATAAAAGCAGGGATGTCTTGATGCACCTGTACAGGGCATTGGTGAGGCCGCAGCTGGAATACTGTGTGCAGTATTGGTCCCCTTATATGAGGAAGGATATATTGGCATTGGAGGGAGTGCAGAGAAGGTTCATCAGGTTGATACCGGAGATGAGGGGTTTGGATTATGAGGAGAGGCTGAGGAGATTGGGTTTGTACTCGTTGGAGTTTAGAAGGATGAGGGGGGATCTTATGGAGACTTATAAGATAATGCGGGGGCTGGATAGGGTGGAGGCGGAGAGATTCTTTCCACTTAGTAAGGAAGTTAAAACTAGAGGACACAGCCTCAAAATAAAGGGGGGTCGGTTTAAGACAGAGTTGAGGAGGAACTTCTTCTCCCAGAGGGTGGTGAATCTCTGGAATTCTCTGCCCACTGAGGTGGTGGAGGCTACCTCGCTGAATATGTTTAAAGCGCGGATGGATGGATTCCTGAGCGGTAAGGGAATTAAGGGTTATGGGGATCAGGCGGGTAAGTGGTACTGATCCACGTCAGATCAGCCATGATCTTATTGAATGGCGGGGCAGGCTCGAGGGGCTAGATGGCCTACTCCTGCTCCCATTTCTTATGTTCTTATGTTCTTATGTGCAGAGGTGGACGTGATAGCCGCAATAAAGTAGACAGCTCTGAGTTGTGTGTGTGAAGCTTTTTTGATACAGTTATTGGGTATGTGTGCCAGTCTGTGAATGTGTTGATGTGGAACTTATGGTGTCGACATGTTTTAAATGGTTCTAAAGTTACATATGAGTGCATGCTGCTGGATTTGTCCATGGGTGTGATCAGTTTACCTGCAACACATTCCAAAAGTACCAGAATCTGCGCTGTCTCCAAAATAAAATGTTTAATTTCATGGAGCAAATTTGACCAGAAATAACTTTCATTTAGGTAGCACCTTTCACAGCCTCAGGATTGCCCAAAACCTCATGCAATCAATTAATCAGTTGCTTTCTGATTAGCTGCCTCTGCCACTTCCTTATTTTCCATTAGTCCACCCGAGCAAACATTCTCTAAAGTTCCCTGTCACAGCACTGAGCTTGCACCTTTCTCTAGTGTTGCTCCTATCTCCTTCCATTCCTTCTCCAAGCTCATCTTGTCCACCAGACCCGCCTCCTGTTCCCTCAACCCTCTTCGCAATAAACTGCTAACCACCCGATTTGCCCTTCTGACCCCCATGTTTTCTAAATTTGTCAACAGTTCTCTTTCCCTTCACTTGCTGTCTTTCTCACTCGCCTTCAAATTTGTCTTCTCCCTAAAAATCAACACTGACCACCACCATCCTTTCAAACTGTATCCCATTTCCAAGTTCCCATTCCTCTCCAAAGTCCTTGAACATCCTTCCAAATCCAAAACTCCATGTTTGAATCTGTCCAATCAGATTCCATTTTTATCCATCTAATCAAGGCCAGAATATTATTTGCAATGGGTGTCATCCTTTTCCAGTATGATGACCACTGGTGGCCCCCAAAAATCTCACTTTGGACTTCTCCTATTTCTCACTTAAACGCTGCCTTTTTGTGACATAATCCAAATGTACACGGAGGGAACCCAGCTTTACCTCAACATCAACTCTCACGACTCCTTCACTGTGCTAAATTATCAGTCAGCTTAGTGGATGAGCAGACATTTCTTCCAATTAAATATTGGGATGACTGGAGCCACTGTCCTTGGTTTCTGTTTCATGCTCCATTCTCTAGCTACCAACTCCATCCCTCTCACTGGCAATTTTCTGGTAGTAAGCCAGTGTTAACAATCTTGATGTCATATTGGAACCCAATAAGACCTTCCAACCACATACTTGCACTATCACAAAGACCAACTATTTCCACCTCAGTAAAATTAACTGACTTCACCCCTGTCTCAGCTCATCTAATGCTGAATCCCCACCATCCATACCTTTGTTCATCCTGGACTAGACTATTTCAATACTCTCTTGGATGGTCTTCCACATTTGTCCCCCATAATCTTGCGATTACCCAAAACTCTACCACCTTTGCCTTAACAACAATCCCATTCATCTATCATTCCTTTGCTTGTTGAACTACATTGGCTCCTGCCAAAGTAATGCCATAGTTTTAATGTTCGCACTCTTGTTTTGAAACCCTCCATGGCCTCATGTCTCCCTATCTAAGTAATCTCCTCCAGCCTCACAACCCTTCAAGAAATCTGTGCTCATCTAATTCTGGCCTATTCAGCAGCCCCAATTTTAATCACACCACCATTGACAGCCAAGCCTTCAGTTGTCTGGCACTAAGCTCTGGAATTTCCTCCCAAAGCCTCTCTGCCTCTCTAACTCTTTCTTCCTTTTAGATGCTCCTTAAAATCTACCTTTTGACCACAATTCCAGCCTACTATTAACTGTGTGACTTGGTGACTAATTTTGCTTTATAACACCCCTGCAAGACAACATGGAGCACTTTATTGTGTTTAAGATGCTACAGGTTGTTCCTCTTGTTGTTGAGGTAATTCTGAAGTGTAATCACTTGTGCAACATAGGGGGAATGCAGCAAAAAAATATTGCACAGAACAGTCCCACATACAAGACAGTAACCAGATATCTGCTTTAGTGATGTTGGTTAAGGATAAATATTGGGAACAATATCTGGAGAACACTTCTTATGTTCTTTGAATAATGTCATGTCATAGAAATCATAGAAATCATAGAAATCCTACAGTGCAGAAGGAGGCCATTCGGCCCATCGAGTCTGCACCGACCACAATCCCACCCAGGCCCTACCCCCACATATTTACCTGCTAATCCCTCTAACCTACGCATCTCAGGACTCTAAGGGGCAATTTTTAACCTGGCCAATCAACCTAACCCGCACATCTTTGGACTGTGGGAGGAAACCGGAGCACCCGGAGGAAACCCACGCAGACACGAGGAGAATGTGCAAACTCCACACAGACAGTGACCCAAGCCGGGAATCGAACCCAGGTCCCTGGAGCTGTGAAGCAGCAGTGCTAACCACTGTGCTACCGTGCCATGTAGCACATTTTAACCCCACTTGATAGGGAAGTGACATTTTAACCCCACTTGATAGGGAAGAAGGGACCATGTTTTAACATCATTCAAAAGAAAGCATCTCGAATAGTACAATGGTATGACTAGTGCTACTGCACTAAAGCATCAACCTAGATAATGACCCAGATCTTCGCTCCTGGGTTGGGTATGCAGAGACAGGAGAATTCCTTGTTCCACAAAACCAACCTTTAAAAATAGCTGTCCAGACATCACATTTTCAGTCCATGGAGTCAGATTGGATCACAAACTGGGACAGGCAACCCAGCATGTCAGAGATTTGCCTAGCAACAACAGTAACAATAATTTAAAAAGGCCTGAAAGATGTAAATTTGCCTAGCAACATTAACAGCCAGCATTTCCAGGGCAAACAAGCAAGCCCCTAAAAGGAATCAGGACATTCCAAAGGCATGAAAGCATCCACAGATGATCAGGTCTGAATTTCTCAAGTGGTAGAAACAGATTACTTAGATGACTGCTATAGAAATATTAAATTCCACAAGCAGATTTAGTTTAGTTAAGTTACTGGCTGCTTCAGGGCCATAGAAATGCTAAGCTCCACAAAAGGAAAGAACAGCTGACTCTCAAATTTAAAATAACAAAAACTCCAGAAGCAGAGGCCAGTACATACCTCACAGCCAGAACTCCCAGCCAGGAGACCAGGACCCATTATTTCACAGCTTAAGGGTCCTGTAACATCTCAGAGCGTTGCATCCAAGTCTTAGAGCCAAGGCATTGCAAGAAACCTTCGTAAAGGCAGTTTAAATATCTTCGCTGGACCAGGTACCTTTTATCCACATTCACGCCTGCTTTTATCAATTACAAATGGCATCTATCCCAATCGCACCTGTCATCCCTCAAAGGGCATTTTACTTCCCCCCCATGGTGTCCCAGGACCAGATTCAATGGGATGTCTTACTTCTGCAAAGGCTATCCAAATGAATCCACCAAGTTTAGATCTGCTGTTACCAGGTTAATCAGCACACATTAGGTTTCGCACTCCAAAATTCCACTTCAGTGGAGGCTGATGATTTAAATGGCCTGCTGCCTCCTTAAAATGCACACGTGCAAAATGTGAACCACCACGATTCCCACCCCTGCTAAAATAGGAATTGTTATGTTCAGAGATGGGACCTAGGCTTTTTGACGTGCTGCCCATTGTGCCAAAAATCTAAGCTAATGTGCTCAAGTTTCTGGAGTGGGACCTGAACCCATGACTCAGAAACAAAAATGCCAGCACAGGATCAATACAGGGCTCCAAATAAGAGAAAGGCCGATCAAACAATTGGGAGCTAAGATAAGGCAACTCATCCAATCAGTAAAATCAGTAACAGAAATTTTGGGATTCAAAGTCAATGACATTCTGTCCCCAATTATAGGCTTTGTTCTCCGGTGGAGTGAGGCTTTACATCAGGAGCAATAACTTAAACATATTATTATAGCTAACCAATATTTCAAAGACTAACATTACTAGAAACAAAGCTTTCAAATTCTTTGATAAATGCAAAATACTTTGGTTGCCAGAGTACAAATTCTTTCAAATTCTGTTTGTTTTCCTGTGTCCAATTGGGTTTAATTTAGGTATATTCAGCTATGTAGTGGTTTAATTAAGATGGGTCATTTGGGCTGAGAGTTGGTATACGTTATTTCATTTCCAATTGTTTGGAAAGAGAGGAATATAAATAGCTGAGATAAAAGCAAAATACTGCGGATGCTGGAATCTGAAACAAAAATAGAAAATGCCGGAGAATCTCATGTGGAGCATCTGTGGAGAAAGAGTAAAGCTAAAGTTTTGAGTCTGGATTACGAAGGATTATCCAGACTCGAAACATTGGCTCTATTCTTTCTCCACAGATGCTGTCAGACCTGCTGAGATTTTCCAGCATTTTCTGTTTTTGAATATAAATAGCTGATTCTCCTCATGCAAGAAGATACTTGAGCATCGCCATTTTATCATGGGAAGAACTATGTACCAATCCTTGGTTCTTCAACTGTAAGATTGTACATAGCTATCAAATTCCTAAAGCTGTAATGTGAAGGGAATACGTATCTCCCACTGAATATGTAATTTATCATTTCTAATCGACCGCAATTTGCATGCCAATTCATGTTTAACTTATGGCGATTCTGGGATGTAGCATATCAGTAGTTAACTGAAACAGTATTTAGTGTGAAATTTAGAGTGAAATTTCTTCTGTTTTTAAACCGTGAAATCATGCGGCTTCATTATTTTAGTACATAACTGAGATTTTGGATTTTCTTTAAAGTTACTTACTGGTCTCTACCGAGATCATAAGAAAGGTTTTCTACTGAAGGAAGTTCCAGGTAATTTTCCCCACTGCCATTTTGGTAAAAAGGGAAATAAAGGGGTGAAGGTACATAGATATCCAGGAACAATGAAATAACCCGTAATATCTTGACATGAAGCATTCTTTGTACGTTTCCCCATGCTTACAAAATGAAGTTCCTCCCATTTTAAAATGGGTGCTTTCTTATGTTTCTATTTTTCTTTTATAATTAGGAACCTAAATAAAATCTATTTATTGTCTCAAACAAAGGAAATCAAAATCATAACAATTGTAGGAACTGTGCACAAGCTGTAACTGGCACAAGTAATAGTTTCTTTAAGGTATGACTTCCTGTCTGCACTAACAAACCATTTCAATACTGGAACAATACATGTATTTCAAAGTCAGCTTTCTCGGAGATGCCCCGTTCAAGTACAACTTAAATATTTTTAAATTCCAACCACTAAATGCTTAATCTGGTTGGGTCCTAATCAAAGTTCTTAAACTCTCAATTCTTATTTCACATACTCAAATGGACAACTTTATTGGTCTCTGTACTTCATAATTACACAGTAAGAAGTTTAACAACACCAGGTTAAAGTCCAACAGGTTTATTTGGTAGCAAAAGCCACACAAGCTTTCGAAGCTCTCAGCCCCTTCTTCAGGTGAGTGGGAATTCTGTTCACAAACAGAGTTTATAAAGACAGACTCAATTTACATGAATAATGGTTGGAATGCGAATACTTACAACTAATCAAGTCTTTAAGAAACAAAACAATGGGAGTGGAGAGAGCATCAAGACAGGCTAAAAAGATGTGTATTGTCTCCAGACAAGACAGCCAGTGAAACTCTGCAGGTCCACGCAACTGTGGGCGTTACAAATAGTGTGACATGAACCCAATATCCCGGTTGAGGCCGTCCGCGTGTGTGCGGAACTTGGCTATCAGTTTCTGCTCAGCGACTCTGCGCTGTCGTGTGTCGCGAAGGCCGCCTTGGAGAACGCTTACCCGAATATCAGAGGCCGAATGCCCGTAAACATCCCATAATTACATACAAGGAGGGAGGAAACATGGGAGGGATGTTCGAGCCCTTTCCACCAGTTAGGTCTTCCAGACCGCACACCCCCCCCACCCGGCAGCCAATGGCGAGCCATCTCCATCGCCGGAAACTATGCCACAGGAGGGACTGGAAAATCCTGGCCATTCATATTAATGCATCTGTATTTGTAAAATTAAAGGACCTAGAAATTGCATGAGGATTCTAACTTTGGTGGAAAGCAACAGGGAAATGCTTACATTGGATCGGCACTGTTTCTGCAGTTTTCTTTTTGCCTTGTAATATGTGGAACGTCCATCCTTCTCTTGCATGGCAAACAGTGGACCAGAAGGTAAACCTGGGCAGAGATGAGCAAAAATCGCTAAAGTGTACTAAGCCTCAGTCACAATCCAATGTTTCTGCATATGCTGAGAGAGGTGAGGTGTACTGGCCTTTAGACATGTAGGTACATGGATTGCCAGCTGAATCTGGGACTAGCTAGCAGTGGGTTGCTTTTCAGGGGATGGGTGCAGACTTGGTGGGCCGAATGGCCTCTTTCTGCACTGTAGGGATTCTATGGTTCTATTGCGATGAGCTATCTGCTTTGAAAGTAAAGAATGAGGTGCAGACCCATCCTTCTCATCTGATTCCCAAAGCAACGGTGATGGATGACACTTGATCTGATTTGTGAGAACTAGTTTGAACATCCACCAAATAACTAAAGTAAAATGCAGAGCCTGGCATGGAAACAGAATTTTTGGTTGGACTTTTCCTTCAGTGACAGCAAGGTCAATTATGCATTGCCCTGAAATATGCAAACCCTTTTAAACAGACACAAATCTCTGAGAAAGATTTATTTAATCAAACTGCAGAATGGATTGGGTAAGCAGAACTTTAAAAATTCCCTATTTCCTTCTCTGATTCAATCCCACACTGAATATTTACACAAGGTTTCTACTCAAATGTGTTGAAACAGCATGCCAATTTGAAAATATTAATAATATCTCTGTAGCACAAGCTTACTGTTTGGAATTATTATCAGAGCATCAGAATTAATGGAATGGGGGGGGGGGGGCGGATGCTGCTGTCTTTGTTGGGAAGCACACTGACTAAAATTGTATTGCAGTCGATTCTGTTTCTACAGAGATAATAATGAACTAGAGTCTGAGACTCTTGAAAATTCACAAATACACGCAAGTGATTTCGACACATCTCCTGCGGCAGTTTTATGCAGTAATAATAGTTCAGTTAAATGCTGAGACGCTACACAACAGGGAGAAAATGGAGGGTGTAGGGCGAGAGATGACAAATTGTTATGTCCTACTGTTTGGACTGGCTGCCCTTGAGTGACATTCAATGCACACCATTGTGAAAGTAGTCATGTTAATTTCTTTAAAAACAAGCTGACATTTGAGTGTTGCCTTGTGCATAGTGCATTGTGTGAAACATATCTGTATCACCATAGGGGAAATTGGCTAAAATACTGTATCATTAAACTTCCGATCAAACATTATGCAGTGCTCTTATTGTGTCAAAGGCTCCAGGCTAAAGACACCCAAGGGTAAATGCTTCATGTGTGCTGTGCTACACTGTAAGCTGGCCAAGGGAATTAGTCAGAAAACTGCCCTGAGCATGTTGCTCTAATTACGACAGCTGCTTCAAACTAACATTTAAATTTTTCTAAATGTTAGATAAGCCAAGAATTCTTCATCCATAATGTCTGCTTTTACTGTTCCAAATTTGTTTTTTTTTAATTCAAATTTATCAAAACTTTCAGACCTCGATTCATCGCTAAATTGAAAGAATCAATAACAAAACCTGCCTCTGCTTTTTAACTGGCGCATAATGTGATTTGTGATCTCATTTTTGTAATTATTTTATTAGAAAAGAGGTCTGCCATTTATACTACAGCCATGCAAGAGCAATTAAAGATGGGCAATAAATGCAGGCCTTGCCAGAGATGCTCACATCCCATGAGCAATTTTTAAAAAGAATTACAATTCTGCTTCCCTCTGCCCTCCTGGCTCGATGCACTGGACCCTAGGAAGAAACTAATAGGAGTGAGACAGAGGTCAATTGATAGCAGAGATAACCTCAGGGATTTGGGGAAAGATTCATGATATTAACATTCACATTATTATATTTTCAGATTTGGAAATATCGCCAATGACCTTTCCTTTAATTAAAATTTGTGATAGCTAGAATTTGGGTGGCTCACTGAGCTACATTTGAATGTAATTTAAATGTGAATAGCGGGTCCGGGACTGGATTCTCCGGGCCCGCTAGCCTCTCCCACCCCACCAGAGTGTTTCACTCCAGCGGGGATTACACTGGCTCCCCACATTTAGGGAACTATCGGGACAGCCCCGCTGGAGTGAAGGGGGCGCAACTGGAGCCCCCCAGGAGGTCGGGCGGCGGGGGGTTGCCCCTTGGGCATGGACATCCTGGCAGTGCCATCCTGGGCACCCTGGCACTGCCCAAGGGGCAAAGTGCCCATGCCCAGGAGTCACCTAGGCACTGCCCACCGGGCATGGGGCAGTGCCAAGGGGTGGGGTATATTGGTGGATGGGGCCAAGGGATGATTGCTGAGGGTGGGAGTCCTGCTGCCACTCTGCATTGGGATCGATGGGGGCAGGAGGGAGGCCAGCGATCGGGGCAGGCTGGAGGGAGAGGGGGACTGTTTGGGTGGGTTCGAGATTGGGTCGGGGGAAGCAGGGTCGAGGCTGGCCCGGGAATGGCCATGGGGGGTTAGGTGGGGCAGTACTGCAGGTATCCCCATCTGGCCAGCAATTGAGCTGGCCGGTGATCGAGCTGGCCAGCAAACAGGAGGCTGACAGTTCAGGGCCACTGTGCATGTGCAGAGGCCCGCTGGTTTCAGCCTTCTGGGCGAGAATAGGTCTCGCCCCCTGAAAGCTAATGATATTCACACTGGTGGCCTCTGCATTGCACAGAGTGTGGGAGATTCTAGTGCGAACTCCCACTGAAAAAAACAGCATGAATTACTCCAGTTTTCCTGTGAATTCGACACTTAGAATTTTCGGGAGAATTCTGCCTTAATTGTTGCAGCAGTTAATGAAGATATTGCCTCTTTAATTCAAATCTCAATTAAATACCCTGAATCCAGTACTGCAACATATTCATGTCCCAACTCTCACTTCCAAGGTTGCGGAATTAAAAGTGGATTTGTGCTATGGGTTCATGCCCATTACCAAACAAATTGAGATTGCCCCAAACTAATTTCATTAAAGGCAGTTATACACATAAAAATGGGTGTTTCAACCCATCAGTCATTCTTAGTTTCTCAACCATGACAGAATATGAAAGCTTTTTCACTTAGTGCTGGAGATTTGATTGGTAGATTTTGACAAGCAGTAGTCTAATTCACTGCATCACCCAGTTCCTCCAAAGCACCCAGTCCTTTGAAAGCAAATTTCTTTCAATTCAATGATCTGGTTATATTTTTTCTCCTAGAGTCATACAGGCATAGAGGTATACGGCATAGAAGATGCCCTTTGGCCCAGCGCATCTGTGCCAGTCAAAGACAAACCACATAACTATTCCAATCTCATTTTCCAGCACTTGACCCGGAGCCTTGTATGCCTTGGCATCCCAAGTACACATCTAAATACTCCTTAAATGTTATGAGGGTCTCTGCCTCCACCATCTTTTCAGGCAGCAAGCTCCAGACTTCCTGTTTTTCCCCACACTCCCTCTAAACTTCTTGCCCTTTATGTTACGTCTATGTCCCCTAGTCAGTGATCCCTCCACAAAAGGGAAAAGTTTCTTCCTTTCTTCTCCAGCTATGCCCCTCAAAATTTTATACATCTCAGTCCATGCCCCCACTCAGTCCAAGGGAAACAACCCCAGTCTATCCAGCTCTGATGAAGGGTCATTCAGACTCGAAATGTTGCCCCTATTCTCTCTCCACAGATGCTGTCATATTTGCTGAGTTTCTCCAGCATTTTCTGTTTTGTTCCAGCCTATCCAATCTCTCTTCATAATTAAAATTCTTCAGCCCAGATTACATCCTGGTCCTCTGCAACCTTTCCAGTATGATCACATCCCCCCCTATAATGTGGATTCCAAACTGCACACAATACTGTAGCTGTGGCCTAACCAATGTTTTATGTAGTCCCAGCATAACCTCCCAGCTCTTCATCTTGGAAATATGATAGAATTTCAATGTCAATTAAACCAGATATATTAAATTGAAGCAAAAATACTCACTAAGTATGTATTCAGAGATTTACTTCCACAACTATTAACAGTACCTTGTGAGGGAAGAAAACCCATTCATGATCATGGATAGTCAGAAGCTTTTTCCCAGGGTGGAAGAGTCAATTACTCGGGGGCATATGTTTAAAGTGCGAGGGGCAAGGTTTAAAGGAGATGTACGAGGCAAGATTTTTATACAGAGGGTGGAGGGTGCCTGGAACTCGCTGCCGGGGGAGGTAGTGGAAGCAGATATAATAGTGATTTTAAAGGGATATCTTGACATATACATACATAGGATGGGAATAGAGGGATATGGGTCCCTGGAAGGGTAGGGGGTTTTAATTCCGACAAGTAGCATAGTCGGTGCAGGCTTAGAGAGCCAAAGGGCCTGTTTCTGTGCTGTAATTTTCTTTGTTCTTTGTTCATATTTAGCACACAAACAAAAACAACAACAATTTGTATTTATATAGTGCCTTTAACATCCCAAAGCAGTTAACAGGAATTTTACAAGTAAAAATTGGCACCAGACCATGTTAGGAAATATTAGGAAAGGTGACCAAAAGCTTGGTCAATAAAGGTAAGTTTTCAGGAGGGTTCTGAAAAGAGGAAGAGAGGTGGAAAGGTTTAGAAAGGAAATTCCAGAGCTTAGGACTAGGCACCTGAAGGTTCATCTGACAATGGTGCAGCAATACAGGAGAGTTCTGGAGTTGGGCAAGGATAGAGAACTTGAAAACAAGGATGAAAATTATAAACACAAGGTGTTATTTGAAAGGTAGCCAAGGTAGTTCAGTGACTCCAGGGAATTTGAGTTAATGGGTTTTAGAAGGAAAAATGGCATAGACAGCAGAGTCCTGAATGATAGAAGTTTACGATGGATAGAGTATGGGAGGCTGACATTGTATCAATCAAGTTTAGAGATGACAAAGGCATGGGAGTTTCAGCAGTATGTGGGCTAAAGCATGGGTGGAGTTGGGTGATGTTTGAGAGGTAGGTGGTCTTAGTGAGAGTGTGATCAGATCTCAGCTTGAGTCAAATATGACACCAAAGTTACAAACCGTCTGCTTCACTCCCTGACAATGCCAGGGAGAGGGATAGAGGCGGTGGTGAGTTTGTAATGAGGACCCAAGTCAATGATACATGTGAATACTGATGCTGTGTTTTCAGATGATGCCGCCCGCTAAAGGGCAGCGTGGAGGAAGGGGTCAAGGAGAGATCCTTGGGGGACACCAGAAATAATGGTGTGGAAACAGAAAGAGAAGCCATTTCAGATGATTCTCTGGCTGTCACTAGATAGTTAGGAATGTAACCAGGCAAGTGCAATCCTATTTAGTGGGATGACATTAGAGAGGCACTAGAAAATGCCTCTGGTGAGATCAGTAATGTCAAGGACTGAAGACTGGTAGAGAAGGTAAAGGAGACTTAATTTGCCATCACATAGGTTGTCATTTGTGCCAATACTAAACTATACTGGTAATGTGGCAGAGGTAGAAAGCTGACAAGAGGGAAAACTGAGCATTGGTTTGGGAGGTGCCAGGAAGTTCAAATGTTTTATAAAGAAGAACAAATGTGCATTTGGTCGATCTGACAGATATCTCAGTATTGCAGAATTGAAAGCTTCAACTATCAAATGTTGGAATTAGTAATAATTGTTAGAATCATTGAATCCCTATAATGCAGAAGGAAGTCATTTGGCCCTTCGAGTCTCTAACAGACTCTCTAACAGAGTATCTTACTCTGACCCCCACCCTGTCCTATCCTCATAACTCCACACATTTAGCATGGCCAATCCACCTAACCTATATATCTTTGGACTGTGGGAGGAAACCAGAGCACCCGGAGGAAACCCACGCAGACACGGGGAGAACATGCAAACTCCACAGTCACCCAAGGCCAGAATTAAACCCGGGTCCCTGGTGCTGTGAGGCAGCAATGCTAACCACTGTGCCACCGTGCTGCTCATGGGGTGGAATTTTCCAGCCATTCACGTCAGCGGGATCTTTCAGTCCCGCCAATGGTGCACCACCACCTCAGGTTTCCTGGAGGCAAGGAATGCATTCAACAGGAAATCCCGTTAACAATGGCGGGACCAGAAGACCCTGTCACCAGCCAATGACAAGTTGCTTCCGCCACCGCAAAACATGTGGCGAGTAGCACAGAAAATCCTGCCCACAATTTTCAGAATTATATCGGCACTGATACACAGAGTGCAAAAATGAGTTTTGGAAAAATTGTGATTAGTGTACACCTGTTTAAATTACTCTGCAAATCTTGAACCAGAACCAAAGCTTATACCTTTCATGTTGTCCTAGTTTCCATAGAAATTGTACATTTAACAGCTGGAGATAAAAAAACTGAAGTGGCTCAAGGCTCATTATCATTTTTAGATCTTTTTTATCAGATGTTATTAGAAAGAAAAGCTTGAGTTTATGACTTTTCATGGCCTCAGGACATCCTAAAGCTCGCTAGATAAGTATGTTTGAAGTGCTGTCACTGTTCTAATGTACAAAACATGACAGTCACTTTGCACACAGCAAATATCCATGAAATAAATTACCACATAATCTGTTTTAGGTGTTAATACTGAGGGATTAATATTGGCCTGGACACTGCAATACGCTCTCCTACTCTTCTTTGAATAACTCCATACAATCTTTTGCATCCACCCTGAGAAGCCAGATGGAGTTTCCTAACAATTAATCTGAAAAGCTGCATCGCTGACAGCATAGTATTCTGGCCAGTGGTCCCCAATTTTACGGGGGTATGGAATATCCACCAGCCCCTACTAAAAAGTCCATTGGCGGCATGCCGAACACAAATGCTGCTGCCCCGCAGCGATAATATGCTGGGGTGGCATTAATTAATTTGAAGCAGGACTTCAGAGCTGGTAATACTGATAGTGAAAACAATCTAAAGGTCTTCAAGATTTCAAGAGATGGAGCTGTGACTATTTCCTTTGGCAGCTTGTTCCATTGTGGGATTGTTCTTGGGAAGAAAGAAAGTTGATGCACTGTCTCAGAAACAAATGTTGTAGTTGTGTGGATGGCTGCCTCATGTTCTGTCATTGCCAGAGGAGACTGGAGTCAATACCCACAATTCAGTCCATATTTTATAAAGCATGGTTGGACTATTTTTCTCCCTCTTTTGCTATAGTGATTCTCATTCCAAATTAAGGATGTGACACTGGTATATTTCCCATACTGATATGTGCAGCATTGTCTTTGTTCTGTTCAATGTTATTTATATCTCTCGAAAGATTAGAATCCCACACACAACTTTCATACTCCAGCATTGGACAAGCAATACATTGCTTATGTACAAAGAATAATTTCGCATCCATTGAGAGTTAAGAGCTCTTTGGCACAAAGTGGTGGCAACTTTAGTCATGGAAATATGGGGCGGAATTTTCCTGTCCCGCCCGCCAAGGGAACCATAGCGGGCAGAGGCGGACCATGAAAGGTCCATTGAACGCAGGAAAATCCTGCCCCTTGAATCCCATTTAAAGTTGGAGGGGATAGTGAAGCCAAAATGCTGGCAGATGAGGAAGGACTAGGAACGGAGTTATCAAAGGTGATAGCTATTGGCTAGACTTGAGGATACAAAAATAATCTATGTTACTAACGAAAATAGAAAGATCAAACTTCCTCATTGAAAGGCATAATGAAGATCACAGAACGGGAGAGTAACTTGCAACTTCGGCAGGGGCAGGAACTTGGCACTATTGGATCAACTCACGCACACCTAACCAATTAGACAAGTCAGTACTGCCAGTTTTATACTCCGGCACAGGCACTATTACCCCCAAGGTAACTCAACTACTCACAATAGCGGGAGTCTTGATACAAAATATAATCTAATGAGGTCTTTTCATTTTCAATGTTATGATTTAATTGAAAAATAATGGATATCGTTAAATGTTTTTCAAAGGAAATTACCCTCATTACCATTTCATTTCCAATGATGTTACGCACATTGAAATAAAGTTAATAATAGTGCACTTCTGCATTACAGAATAATTACATACAACACAATTGGTCTAAATGAAAACACTGGTGAATGATTGCATGAATCCCTTTTTTTATTCTTTCAGGGGATGTGAGTGTCACTGGCCAGGCCGGTATTTATTACCCATCCCTAATTGCCCTTGAGAAGGTGCTGGTGAGCTACCTTCTTGAGCCGCTGCAGTCCATGTGGTGTAGGTACACTCGCAGTGCCGAGAGGGAGGGTGCTGCAGGATTTTGACTTAGTAACAGTGAAGGAATGACAATATAGTTCTAAGTCAGGGTGATGAGTGGCTTGGAGGGGAACTTGTACCATGTAGATGGTGGACGGGTTTTGGGGAGTCAGAATTCCCTGACACTGACTCGCTCTTGTAGTCACAGTATTTATATTGCTGGTCTAGCTAAGTTTCTAGTTGATGGTAACCCCAGGATGTTGACAATGGTAATGCCATCGAATGAAAATGGGAGATGATTAGTTTCTCTCTTATTGGAGATAGTCATTGCCTGGCATTTGTGAGCTGCAAATGTTACTTGCCACCCAAGACTGAATATTGTCCAGGTCTTACTGCATGAACTGCTCCAATGTCTGAGGACTCACAAGTTGTGCTGAACATTGTGCAATCATCATCAAACATCTGCGCTTCTGACCTTATGATTGGAGGTAATTGATGAAGCAGCTGAAGATACTTGGGCTAAGGGCACATCCCTGAGGATTTGCTGTTATAATGTCCTGGGGCTGAAATGATTTACCTCCAACAACCACAATTACTTTCCTTTGAGCCAGGTATGACTCCAACCAGCAAAGAGTTTTTACCCTGATTCCCATTTATTCCAGTTTTGCTAGGGCTCCTTAATGCCACACTCATTCAAATGCTGCTCTGATGACAAGGGTAGTCACTCTCAACTCACCTCTTAAGTTCAGCTCATTTGACCATGTTTAGACTAAGGCTGTAATGAGATCAGGAGCTGGGTGACGCTGGCAGAACCCAAACTGAATGTCACTGAGCAGGTCATTACCGAATAAGTGTTGCTTGATAGCACTGTTGATGACCCTCTTCCATCACTTTGCTGATGATCGAGAGTAAACTGATGGGGCAGTAATTGCCTGGGTTGGATTCAACCTGCCTTTTGTGGACAGGCCATACCTGGGCACTTTTCCACATTGCCGGATAAATGTTACTGGTGTAGCTGTACTGGAACACCTTGGTTAGAAATGCAGCAAGTCCTGGAGCACATGTCTTCAGTACTATTGCCAGGGCCCATAGCCTTTGAAGTGTCCAGTGCCCTCAGCCATTTACTGGTATCACATTGAGTGAACTGAATTGGCTGATGACTGGCATCTGTGATGCTGGAACCTTAAGAGGAGGCCAAGATGGATCATCCACTTGGCTCTTCTGGCTGCAGACAGTTGCAAGTGCTTCAGCCTTACCTTTTGTTTGATGAGCTAGATTCCCCCTTTATTGAGGATGGAGATATTTGTGGAACCACCTCCGACTGTTTAATTGTCCACCACCATTCACAACTGGATGTGGCAGGACTGCAGAGCTTGGATCTGATCCATTGGTTATGGGATAATTTTTGCTTTGTCAATCACATGCTGCTTCTGCTGTTTGGCATGTAGGTAGTCCTGTATTGTAGCTTCACCAGGTTGACCCATCATTGGTATTGCTCCTAGCCTGTCCTCCTGCACTGTTCATTGAGCCAGAATTGATCCATTGGCTTGGTAGTAATAGTAGAGTGGGGAATATGGCAGGCCATAAGGTTACAGATTGTAGTTGAGTACAGTTCTGCTGCTACTAATGGCCCATGGTGCCCTGGAGGTGCCCAGTTTTGAGTTGCTAGGTTTGTTCGAAATCTATCCCATCTTCAACAGGTAAACTGGTGAGAATGAGATCAGAAAGGTTATTCCCTCTTGTTGACTCCCTCACTACCTGCCGCAGATTCAGTCTAACATTTTTATCCTTGAGGACTCAATCAGATCCATCATTTGTGGTTCAATGAGCCATTCTTGGTGAAGGGCATCGAAGACCCCACCCACAGTACATTCTGCACCCTTGCTACCCTCAGTGCTCCTTCCAAGTAGTGTTTAATACTGAGGGGAGATGTGGTATGTAGTAATCAGCTGGAGGTTTGTTTGATTATGTTTGACCTGATGTTATGAGACTTCATGGGGTTTGGAGTCAATGTTGAAGGCTCCGAGGGCATTCCTTCCTGACTCTATACCTTGTGCCATCACTTCTGATAGGTCTATCCTGTTGGTGAGACAAGATGGTGATGGTCGTGTCTGGGACATGACTATGTCAGGCTGTTGCTTCATGAGTCTGTGGGACAGCTCTCCCAATTTTGGCACAAGCCCCAGTGTTATATTGCAAGGAGGATATTGCAAGGTGGACAGGGATAAGTTTGCTATTGTTGTTTCCGGTGCCCAGGCCAATGCTTGGTGGTCCCCCTGGTTTCATGCTCTTTTGACTTTGTAGCAGTTTGATACAAATAGTGGCTTGTTAGGCCATGTCAGAGAGCATTTAAGAGTCAACCACATTGCTTGGGACAGGACCAAATAAGGACAGTGGATTTCCTTTCCAAAAGTACATTGGGTTTCTATGACAATTAACACCATTACTGAGAATGGTTTTTAATTCCAGACATATTAATTGAATTTAAATTCCATCAGCTGTCATTGTGAGATTTGAACCTGTGTACCCGGAACATCTAGGCCTCTGGATTACTGAACCTGTGTACCCGGAACATCTAGGCCTCTGGATTACTGAACCTGTGTACCCGGAACATCTAGGCCTCTGGATTACTGAACCTGTGTACCCGGAACATCTAGGCCTCTGGATTACTGAACCTGTGTACCCGGAACATCTAGGCCTCTGGATTACTGAACCTGTGTACCCGGAACATCTAGGCCTCTGGATTACTAGTGCAATGACATGGCCACTACACCACTGACTCATAATTGAATCATAAAGTTATTTTGATCTTAATGATAATGGAAAAAGGCAAGAGGTTCAGATAGTAAAGAAGTATGACTGTCAGAAGAGTCAAAGCAGAAGTTTAATAAAAATAACCAGAGTTGTCATAAGCCACAAGCCTGAAGCTTGAGTGGTTTTTAACCACACATTTTATCATCTGAACCTCAATGAACTCAAGGGGTGGAAGTCACGCCAGCTTCTGTATTGTGCCCGTTAACGTACTTTTAAAAAAAATCTACACCTCCATGGGATGTGGGCATCGCTGGCTAGGCCAGCATGTATCGCCCTCCCTAATTGCCCTAGAGAAGGTGGTGGTGAGCTACCTTCTTGAATCGTTGCAGTCCATGTGTTGTTGGAACACCCACAGCGCTATTAGCAAGTGAGTTCCAGGGTTTCTATCCAATGCATTCTGTGTATACTCTGTATTTAGTATACTGTGTGTACGAGTTGTATTCAGGTTTGGTTCACTATTTCACTGGCAGCAAGCTTCCAGCTGATGTCAATTTTCAACGAGTTTGATTTTTGAGACATGGTGACCTTTACATGAAGAAGTAATATTTTCTGTTTTAATTATTGCAAACTTAGCCATTAACATTTGATTATTCTTCCTTTTAAAAATGTTAGCAAAACTCATGATGAGCAAACACCAATTAATATAGTTTACTGAATCCACAAACTACACATTAAACAGTCTTACAATTCCAGTCTGATAGGAATTCATTTTAAAATTCAAGGTAACATCTTATATCATTGACATAATTTAAGCAATGGGAGAGGAACACCCAAAATTAGAACCCATACTTCATAGCAAACTCAGAAAAGTAGCATAAACTGACCAAAGGCTTCTGTGAAGTTTATTTATTAGTCATGAATAAGGCTTACATTAACACTGCAATGAAGTTCTGTGAAATTTCCCTAGTCGCCACACTCTGGCGCCTGTTCGACTAACCAGCACGTCTTTCAGACTGTGGGAGGAAACCGCAGCACCCGGAGGAAACCCACGCAGACACGGGGAGAACATGCAGACTCCGCACAGACAGTGACCCAAGCCGGGAATTGAACCCAGGCCCCTGGCACTGTGAGGCAGCAGTGCTAACCGTGTACAAAGCTGACAGATCCCCAAAAGGATCGGCCCGTCAAGAACAACTTAAGCCTCTGGACTCATGACATGTGAACAGAAAGGGATAAATTTATATCTGTACTATCTGGGCACAAAGCACTGGAGTGTGCACCTGGACCGCTGCACAGAAGATCACAGAAGATCAGGCAGGAAAGAATTGCACATCACAGTTCCAACCTAACTTTCCCTCCATTTATGTGAATGGAAGAGAAATTTGGGTGGGCTCTGTGAACACCTTGTAGACACCTCAGCACATTTTCCTCCTGATGTTCCAGTCAGGGTGCAATTCACATCAAGTGATACAGACTAATATCTACCCCAAGGACAGTAAAACTGACACTGCAATGGTTTGGCAAAACCTATGCTGAAATATAACCAACATTCCATCATTTTCAGTGCAGCACATAAAAGCACAGATAACAGCAGTGGCGATTCTGAAATTATTGAAGACAGAGATGCAAAATGTTTTTATGGAGCAGGATATTTTGATTTTGACACCTAATTTAATGCAATTATTGACATTTCACAGCCTACTGTGGTACTGAATATGAATCTTTGTTCAAAATTAATTAAAATACATCACTCCAACTCTTATTTTATTTTTGAGGATTAGCATTTCCACAAATAGTGTGTCAGGAATTGTCACAAACAAAGCCAGTTTAATGCATGCACCAGCGAACATCGCCTTATCTCAAAAAAACAGCTGCAAAGTAGAAATTAAACCTTCACAGAAGACAACAGCCAGGCAAACTTCAGAATACATAAAAGCGAACCTCGGCAGATACTGGAAACTCTGAAAATATTGGAACTACCTATCAGGACTTTCTCCATATCCAGTGAAGGCCGAGGAGGCTGAAGCTCTGCCACCAGAACCCAACTCACTGCCCATCCCGGAGGAACTGCTGCTTCTTGACAGTAAAAGCCCAAAACTGCCTTTCCAGTTGAGGCACAGTGACCCGGAGAGTACCTGAACAGGCGCCAGAGTGTGGCGACAAGGGGATTTTCACAGTAACTTCATTGCAGTGTTAATGTAAGCCTTCTTGTGACACTAAAATAAACTAAACTAAACTTCTAATTGGGCTGAATTTTACGAGGAGGATCAGGACCCCAACAGCAAGGTGAAAAGTAGATCTGGCGCCCACACCCGCTGCCTTGATTGGCAATTTCACTTATCCTACTTGGGGTTCCCCATGCTGTCGACCCAATCATGTGGCCAGCAGCTCAAAGATTCAGACACCACATTGGCAGAAGTGGTTGCTGCTGAGTAAAGCAGGGGACCTGGAACCTTCAGCAGATATATGAAAAAAACCTAAAACACTTCTGGAGTGGATGGGTGGAGGGGAAACCCTTCCGTTGAGGTCATTGGGAGCATTGGTGCTGCCTTCTCTTCCCAGGGCCCTTTCTTTGACCTGTGAGTCCTTTCTGGCTGGGCTGCCACTGGGAGGCCATCTCCATTTAACTGGCGGTCCCCCCATGTGGTGGGAAGTCGCTCCGCCATCAGCATTATATCAACAGCAACATAAAACAGGTCCCTAAGTAGATACTTGATGCTGTAAATTAATTTCCCTACCTCTCACCCTGCCTACCAGGGGCCACTAAAATTGTGACCAGCAATTCTGTTTCTCTCTCCACAGATGCTGCTTGATTTGCTGTAGATTTCCAGCAGTTTATATTTTTATTCATGCTTTTAAAGAAATATAAGGTTTTTTTGAAGCTGCTAAGTTGTTACACAAAATTGCTTTGGGAAAATACTGCTCCCGTTATTGGGATGCTCTGAAATCAGTAGCTCATTTTAATTTTTTCTGTTTCGATTTAACAACCACTGAGAAAAAATTACATCTGAGTGTCACTGTGCTGCCATCAAACCTATCTGCTTCTTTTGGGCATCTTCCAAAATGATCCAGTGGTCATATAAAGTTTACTTATTAGTCACAAGTAAGGCTTACATTAACACTGCAATGAAGTTATTCTGCAATTCCCCTAGTCGGCACACTCCGGCGCCAGTTTGGGTCAATGCACCTAACCAGCACGTCTTTCAGGCTGTGGGAGGAAACCAGAGCACCTGGAGGAAACCCACGCAGACACAGAGATATTGACAACTCCTCTTGTTCCAATGCTGACAAACTGACATTGGGGGGTTGAAATGTTGATGTCAAGTTTTTAAAAAAACTGACAGTTGATATGTATTTGCTGAAGAAAAGCAGAGATTGACCTCAGTGGTAGGAACCCGAGTCGGCCATTCAAACCTCAAATCTTTTCCATCATTCAGTTATATGATGATTGATTGGTAGCTAAACTTCACATTGCTCATTATCCCAATCAACTTTGGAGAACAAGAGTTGACCAAGAGATTACTGATAACCCACAAAAATCTTTGCTTTGGGAAAACTAAGCTGCTTCTCTGGCTTCCTCCAGTAAACAGCAATAGAAGTCAAGTCTAGAAGTGAAGCCAAAAGAGAAAATTCTGGAAAATCTTAGCAGGTCTGGCAGCATCTGTTAAGGAGAGAAAAGAGCTGATGTTTCAAGTTCAGATGATCCTTTGTCAAAGCTTTGATAAGGGATCATCTGGACTCGAAACATCAGCTCTTTTCTCTCCTTTCAGATGCGGCCAGACTTGCTGAGATTTTCCAGCATTTTCTCTTTTGGTTTCAGATTCCAGCATCCGCAGTAATTTGCTTTTATTTGGAAGTAAAGGCATCTAAAGTTTTGGGGATGAACTTACAAGTCCCAAACGAGCGCGGAAATGGGAGAGTTACAGAACCGTTTTGTTGGCGAGGCCACAAGTCCACTTTTATGCCACTCTGTTTAAATAATAATGCTAAATCTGTTTCCCGCCAGTAGGCGCAGGGTATGGGGCCTAAGCTCGCCGGAAAGCCAGCAGCTGACAGTAGAGGGGCAATGGCGCATGTGTAGCACTACACAAGGGGCACTGTACCCCTTCCCCGAACCTCCCTGGGGGTCTCAATGGCCGCTGGTCCTGCCGGTGAGGCCATCACAACAGGCCCCTGTTGTTGGATACCATACATGATCTTGGCCAGTGAGGACCTTCATGATTGCATCCCAGGCTCACTGGTAATATTTAAATTCTATTTAAAATAGATTTGAATATTGAAATCAGCCTTGCACTGCCGGTCTTGCCGGATATCTGGGCCCAGTAAGATCACAATAGGTGAGAAATCGGGCACGAACCCAATTTTTTGCTTCTCTCGTGATCTTACGGCTCGCCCCGGCGGGACGAGAAGGTAAGATCGTGCCCAACATCTTGTTCATTGCTTCGACTTTAAAATAAAGCTCAGATTTTTATAAAAAACAGAAAATGCGTATTGCATTTCACATTAAAGCCGAGAGCAAACTGGAGTAATTAAACTAATTTCACATAGAAGTTAATTAGTTAATCTTTAAATTTTCTGCTGCACCCAATGGTGTTTTCCTCATGGGAGAGATATCTTATATATGCCATGCTCACTAATCACTGCCTTCTCTTACGGTTTCACAGGATATGGCAAGGAAATTTTAAAAAGGTTGCAGACTTTGGCTTTGAAACACATTTACCACAAACACTAACACATTACTAATATCCGCAATTTGCCCTTGGAACAAAATCCTGCTCTCCATACTTTGAACACAGATCTCTCGGACCTAATTTAACATTTAAAATGACTTGCAGTCTAAAGCTATTATTGTTGTACCAGGAAATAATGACTGTGTCAGAAATTATTTGCTTAAAAATTTCACTCCCAAAAGCCTCTCCTTCTGTTTTAAGTTGTCTGATACATTGAAGGGCTCTTGTCTTTTAGGAGGCAGAAGACATTTAATGTAGCTATGTCACTAAAAGAGCTTTGATGCTTGTACATCATGGTGGGTAGACTAGCTGCAACACACTTTTTTGCAGTCCTGTTATCTAGAACTCAGCAACTGTGTATTGCTGTTTATGGTACTAATGACACCAATATATGCATAACACTTTAATTGTTCTCTTATCTTCACAGGCTACTGAATATAATTTCCTTGTAACAACATTGAAATTGTCTACTGAGAATCACATGGAACCACTTCACAAGGAATTATGAGAACATAAGGAGTGGGCCATTTAGCCTCTTAAGCCTGTTCCACCACCCAGATTAGATCCTAGGTGATCTGTGTCCCAACTCTATTTACTGGCCTTGATTTCATAATCTCAATCCCTGTGACAAACAAAGATCTATCCATCTCACTTGAGAAATTTTCACTTGAATTAGCCTATACAGTTCTTGTGAAAGAATTTCAGAATCCCTTTGTGCTTTGTTGAGCAAACACTTCCTGACACACAGGCTAGCTATTGTTCCCCTTGTTCTGGACTCTCCCACCAAAAGCAATAGTTTCTCTCTACCTACTCTATCAACTCTTCTAATCATGTGAAAATGTCAATTACATCACCCCTCAATCTTCTATACTCAATACAAGCCTAGTCTAAGTATCCGATTCTTATAAGTTAACCTTGTAGCCCCTGTGTCATTCTGCTGATAGGTGCTGCAGCCTCTCCAAGGCCAATATATCCTTCCTAATATAACAGCAAACTCATATAGATACTGAAAATATAAATTAAAAACAAATGTTGGAAAATATCACGTACCACCTATGGAGAAACAGTTAATATTTCAGATTGATAACTCATTAGCACTGGAAAAAGTTAAAGATGTAAAAGGATTTAAACAAGAGTCAGGGAAAGGGACGAAGGGTAAAGAAAAGAAGGAAGGTCTGTGATCAAGTGCCCTGCACTTTCCTCCATTTTTAGTGTGATGCCATTATTAAACATATCTCCCCCTCCCATCCACTTTCAGTATTCTGAGGAGACATTCCCTCCATGACACTCTGGTCTACTCCTCTATTCCTTGAGCATGTATTCCCTTCCCCATCAAATCTTCCCAAGCAAGCGTAGAAGATGTAACACCATCCCACAACCGAATATCCAACCTGTGGGTGGATTTTTTTAAAAGTCGGGTTCGACAAACTGGGAAATCTCTTGACTCTGTGAACCTGATCCCAATGATGAAAACCTGGGTCTGTGTTTCTCGTTCAGCTGCCTAGTCTGCTGAGCATTTCCAGAAATTACAGCTTTATACCCTTCCTGAGATGCGGTGTCCAGAACTGAATGCAATACTGTTAATGTAGTTTTGCCCGAGGTTTCTAGAACTGCATTATAACTGCCACCACTTTGGAGTCCTGTACTTAAGATGAAGACCAAGATTCCATTAGCCTTTATAATTAAATTTTGTACCTGAACACCAGCATTTAGAAATTCCTACCCTTAAATCTCTCTTCTAATACTCACCTAACATCTTACAATGTAAATAACGTTGTGATACATTTGCCTTAAATCCAAAGTGAATGCCCTCACGCTTCCCAACATTGAGCTCCATTCGCCACAGCTTTGTCCATGCACTTAATTATTCAGCCCATTTGCTACTTTCTCCTCCCAACATATGCTATTTACTGTGCCAACTTGATGCTCCCATAAAATGTGGACATCTAGTTTCCTTCATTTATGTCATTTATAAATATAGTGAAGAGCTGAGGACCCAATACGGATCCCTGGTCACATCCTGCCAATTGGAGTACATACCCATTAACCCGACTCCCTGTCACCTATCTCAAGACCAATTCCATACCTAAGGCAATAGATTGCCTCTAATTTTATGTGCTCTCACTTTCATTTACAGTCTCTTATGTGGAACCTTATTGAAAGCCTTCTGGAAGTCCATATAAATAACATCTGTACACATTCCCTTATTGACATCATCAATTACTAATTCAACAATTCAGTTCATTACACATAAGTTGTCCTGAACAAATCCATGTTGCCTTCTCTCTTCCATTCGGTTAACCTGTTCCAAATAACATGTTCCAGTACTTTCTCCACATTAGACCAATGGGCTTAAAATCCCCTATCTCGCCTCCCAATGTAAATAATGGGGTGATTATGTAGTTAAATGATATAAAATTGCTGTTTTTCAAAGTTAATCATCTGAGAAACAGACCAAATAAAATCTACATATTACTACTACATAGAACATAGAACATAGAACATTACAGCGCAGAACAGGCCCTTCGGCCCACGATGTTGCACCGACCAGTTAAAAAAAAAAACTGTGACCCTCCAACCTAAACCAATTTCTTTTCGTCCATGAACCTATCTACGGATCTCTTAAACGCCCCCAAACTAGGCGCATTTACAACTGATGCTGGCAGGGCATTCCAATCCCTCACCACCCTCTGGGTAAAGAACCTACCCCTGACATCGGTTCTATAACTACCCCCCCTCAATTTAAAGCCATGCCCCCTCGTGCTGGATTTCTCCATCAGAGGAAAAAGGCTATCACTATCCACCCTATCTAAACCTCTAATCATCTTATATGTTTCAATAAGATCCCCTCTTAGCCGCCGCCTTTCCAGCGAAAACAATCCCAAATCCCTCAGCCTCTCCTCATAGGATCTCCCCTCCATACCAGGCAACATCCTGGTAAACCTCCTCTGCACCCTCTCCAAAGCCTCCACATCCTTCCTGTAATGTGGGGACCAGAACTGCACACAGTACTCCAAGTGCGGCCGCACCAGAGTTGTGTACAGTTGCAACATAACGCTACGACTCCTAAATTCAATCCCCCTACCAATAAACGCCAAGACACCATATGCCTTCTTAACAACCTTATCTACTTGATTCCCAACTTTCAGGGATCTATGCACACATACACCTAGATCCCTCTGCTCCTCCACACTATTCAAAGTCCTCCCGTTAGCCCTATACTCAACACATCTGTTATTCCTACCAAAGTGAATTACCTCACACTTCTCCGCATTAAACTCCATCCGCCACCTCTCGGCCCAACTTTGCAACCTGTCTAAGTCTTCCTGCAAACTACGACACCCTTCCTCACTGTCTACCACACCACCGACTTTGGTGTCATCAGCAAATTTGCTAATCCACCCAACTATACCCTCATCCAGATCATTAATAAATATTACAAACAGCAGTGGCCCCAAAACAGATCCCTGAGGTACACCACTTGTAACCGCACTCCATGATGAATATTTACTATCAACCACCACCCTCTGTTTCCTATCCGCTAGCCAATTCCTGATCCAATTTCCTAGATCACCCCCAATCCCATACATCTGCATTTTCTGCAGAAGCCTACCATGGTGAACCTTATCAAACGCCTTACTAAAATCCATATATACCACGTCCACTGCCTTGCCCCCATCCACCTCCTTGGTCACTTTCTCAAAAAACTCAATAAGGTTAGTAAGGCACGACCTACCTGCCACAAAACCATGCTGACTATCACCTATCAATTCATTACTCTCCAAATAACTATAAATCCTATCCCTTATAATTTTTTCCAACATCTTGCCGACAACAGAAGTGAGACTCACCGGTCTATAATTCCCGGGGAAGTCTCTGTTCCCCTTCTTAAACAATGGGACAACATTCGCTAACCTCCAATCTTCTGGTACTATACCAGAGGCCAACGACGACCTGAAGATCAGAGCCAGAGGCTCTGCAATCACTTCTCTTGCCTCCCAGAGAATCCTTGGATAAATCCCATCCGGACCAGGGGATTTATCTATTTTCAGACCCTCCAGAATATCCTGCACATCCTCCTTATCAACTGTAATACTGTCTATTCTACTCCCTTGCAACCCAGTGTCCTCCTCAGCTATATTCATGTCCCCTTGCGTGAACACCGAAGAGAAATATTGGTTCAATGCTTCACCAATCTCCTCCGGTTCCACACATAACTTCCCTCTGCCATCTATAACTGGCCCTAAACTTGCCCTAACCAACCTTCTGTTCTTGACATACCTATAGAACGCCTTAGGATTCTCTTTAACCCTATCCGCCAAAGTCTTCTCATGTCCCCTTTTAGCCCTTCTAAGCTCGCTCTTCAACTCCCTCTTAGCCAATCTAAAGCTTTCTAGTGCACTACCCGAGTGCTCACGTCTCATCCGAACATAAGCCTCCTTTTTCTTTTTAACCAACAAAGAAACTTTTTTGGTGCACCACGGTTCCCTAGCCCTACCAATTCCTCCTTGCCTGACAGGGACATACCTATCACAGACTCGCAGTAGCTGCTCCTTGAAAAAACTCCACATGTCGGACGTTCCCAGTCCCTGTAATCTCCTAGTCCAACCTATGTTTCCTAATTCTCTCCTAATAGCCTCATAATTACCCTTCCCCCAGCTAAAACCACTGGCCCGAGGTTCATGCCTATCCCTTTCCATCACTAAGGTGAACGTAACCGAATTGTGGTCACTATCACCAAAATGCACACCAACTTCCAAGTCTAGCACCTGGTCTGGCTCATTTCCCAGCACCAGATCCAATATAGCCTCACCTCTAGTTGGCCTGTCTACATACTGAGTCAAAAAACCTTCCTGCACGCTTTGAACAAAAACTGACCCCTCTAACGAGCTAGAGCTATAACAATTCCAGTCAATATTAGTCAAGTTAAAATCCCCCATAACAATTGCCCTATTACTTTCACTCCTAAGCAGGATTGACTCCGCAATCCTTTCCTCAACCTCTCTAGAACTTTTAGGAGGTCTATAAAAGACTCCCAACAGGGTGACCTCTCCTCTCCTATTTCTAATCTCCGCCCATACTACCTCAACAGATAAGTCCTCATCAAACCTCCTCTCTGACACTGTGATACAATCTCTGACCAATAATGCTACCCCTCCCCCTCTTCTACCTCCTTCCCTACTTCGACTAAAACATTTGAACCCCGGGACCTGCAGCATCCATTCCTGCCCCTGCTCTATCCATGTCTCTGAAATAGCCACAACATCGAAGTCCCAGGTACTGATCCACGCTGCAAGTTCACCCACTTTATTGCGAATACTCCTGGCATTGAAGTATACACATTTCAAACCCTGCTCCACCCCACCTCTGCAATGCCGTGCATTGCAGTCCCCATCCATGCATCCCTCACTTTCAGCCCCACTACTCAGGATCCCTCCCCCCCCCCGAATCAGTTTAAACCTCCCTGCATGGCCTTAGCAAATTTACCCCCCAGGATATTGGTCCCCTTCTGATTAAGGTGTAGACCATCCTTCTCATAGAGGTCACACCTTCCCCAGTACGAGCCCCAATTGCTTAAGTACCTGAACCCCTCCCTCCTGCACCATCCCCTCAGCCATGAATTCAAACCTTCCCTCTCCCTATTCCTCTCTAAACTATCCCGTGGTACAGGCAAGAGTCCAGAGATAACCACTCTGTCAGTCTTGGCCTTTAGTTTCCACCCCAACTCCATAAATCCCTGCCTAATATCCCCTTCCCCTATCCTCCCTATGTCGTGTGTCCCCACATGTACAATAACTTGTGGTTTATCTCCCTCCCCCCTAAGAGTCCTGAATACCCTGTCAGACACATCCCGGACCCCAGCCCCTGGTAGGCAACACACCAACCCTGAGTCCCTACCTTTAGTTCCGACCCTCCTATCTGTCCCCTTAATTGTGGAGTCCCCAATCACAAGGCCCAGTCTTTTACAGCCCCTAACCACCTGAGCTTTCTCACTCGGCTCACCCCCAGAGATCTGCTCTCTATGCTCAGTTGATTCCTCCTCAACTGTAGCCTCCAGCACCGAAAACCTATTATGGAGGGGAACCGCCCCAGGGGATTGTCTTCCCGATTGCTTCTTACCCCTCCTCCTGGCATTGACCCAAGCCTCATTTCTAGGAGTTACTATTTCTCTATAACTCCTATCAACTTCCACCTCCGCCTCCCGAATTATGCGGAGTTCCTCTACCTCCCCCTCCAGCTCCTTTACACGCTCCTCCAGAAGCTGCAATCTAATGCACTTCTTACAACTAAAATCTCCTGAAACACTACTGGATTTCCTCACCACATACATCCCACAGGAGATGCAGCATACTGCCTGAACTGCCATCCCTGAAGCCATTACCAGCAAGAAAAAAAGAAAACAAAAAACTTCCCCACACTTATAATTAGGTTAGAGGAGGATGGAAGGGTGGGATCCTCTACCAGTGTAGAGGATCGGGTATCTCCTCTGCACCAATTTATAGGGCTAGGGGCCCGAGAGAAAAAAAAAAACTACTACTGAGGGGGAACCTCCCAGGTAACTGACTTTTAAAGTTAAAATAAAAACCCTTCCCAGACTCCTTTGCTGCCCACTTCTAGTTTTCACTTTAAACTTGAAAAACTGCTGTTAAAGTAAAGGCCAAAAAAATACACACACTAGCTGACTAATTAAATAAATAAACAATTCAATTAATCCAATTAATCTCTTACCAGCACTGCTGCTTTTCAATCACCCCTCTCAGCTTGCTCCAGTGGATCAATTCCTATTCGACATACTTTCCAAGAGGTATTTTTTAAAGGGAAGGTCACTCGTTTAAAATGCTACAATTTTAAAATGCATTCAGAGTGATGTTTAATATGGCAGGCCAACATGTTATTTAACAGTAATGTTCTTGGATAGCTCTGTTTCTTAGATCACTGATTTTGAAATAATTTTATGCTTATACTTAAAATATTCTTACACTTATAAATTAGGCTTGCAAAGGATCATGGGACAAGGTTTCAACGCACTCAAAACCCAATCTCAAAGTTAAAATCAGGCTTATTATGTTTGGAAAAAAAACTGATAACTGCAAGCTGAAGACAAAATTTATTTTCAGTTTGACTATTGGAGTCCAGGAAAAGGGAATGAGCAAACACATGAAACAGAGTTAGGTGCAAAACTGAAACAGCAAACATTGGTAACACTCAGCAAGTGAATCAGCAGCAGGAGCTAAGAATGGACAAGTTAGGGACCCACATCTGAAACATTGACAGATGCTGGATCACCTAATAAATATTTCCAGCATCTTCGGTTTATTTTTTAGCAAAAGGAAGTGTTTATTTCAACAAACCATCTGTGTAATCATTGAACA
The DNA here is from genome assembly GCF_964213995.1 of Mustelus asterias. Classification (NCBI taxonomy): domain Eukaryota; kingdom Metazoa; phylum Chordata; class Chondrichthyes; order Carcharhiniformes; family Triakidae; genus Mustelus; species Mustelus asterias. The sequence goes on along the minus strand of NC_135806.1, from coordinate 90,403,222 downwards.
TGCAGCAATAGTTTCCGCGCAGACAAGACAGTCTGCCAATTATTTCAAAACGTATGCTGCAGTTGTAGAAAATGCCACTTGTGCAACGTAACATATTTTTAAAAGCTATGAGAGATAGCCACATACTTTTTCCTTGCCACAGGATCCCAAATTCTTCTTCTCTTTCACCATTTTATCCATACCACGATTGGAAATATCCACCTAAAATTTCCTAGCAAGATTTAAATATGTCATTCTGCATGACATCTCTCTCTCTGTATCCTCAGTGCATTGAAATGAAGATGCATGCTCCAGCCTTCTCTAACTTGCTGAAGTTAATACACATGGAATCCCTTTTCATCTTCATTTCTTCCTTATGCTTATACTTAAAATATACTTACACTTAAAAATTAGGCTTACATAGAATCATGGGACAAGGTGTCAACTCACTCAAAACCCAATCTCAGACTTAAAATCTCTATTTGTAAAACCCAGGTTTGAGTTCATCCAATTAGTACTTTGTAATTTAACTCACCTCCATGACTCTATGCAGTCTTGGTAAGTCCTACATTGTGGGTCTTAATTATTGCCCTTATCCTGAGGTGCTCACTTCTCAAAAATAAATCAGTGTCATTGTGACTTCCACACCAAATTCAGAGCTTCAAATTTTAAACCAATGTGAAAGCTAAAATCTGAATTTTAAGCTTTGAAGTCACGGGGTGGAATCTTGTAGAGGCAACAAGGGATGCAGCCATTGGCTGGAGAGCTGGTGGATGCCAGGTCTGTTTGTTAGGCATCGAGTGTCTTTGAAGGAGGAGCCTCCCTGGGAGCCCGTATGCAAACACGCCAGGGTTTGCTAATTGTACGCTCTGATGATGATCTCCCCCTGCCTGCCACTCCATGGGGGTAGGATGAGGCCCTAAAGTGGGCTTCAAATGCACACTTAAGAACATCAATTGGTAAGTGTGGGTAAATTGGCAAGAAGAGTGCCCAAAGGCCTTCACATTATGGGCATAATCGGGGTGGAGGCGTGATGGTGGCGGGGTCCCCACCAGCCATCCTCCTGAAAGAACAAAGAACAAAGAAAATTACCGCACAGGAACAGGCCCTTCGGCCCTCCATGCCTGCACCAACCATGCTGCCCAACTTAACTAAAACCCCCTCCCCTTCCGGGGACCATGTCCCTCTATCCCCATCCTATTCATGAAAGACCGATTAAATGCCCCCCACCACAATACTTATCATGGGCAGGGAACAAGATTCTGCCCAATGTGTGTGGTCTGAGGTTAAGATATAACTCCCTGATAAAGAAAATCATTATTAGTATTGTTACTTATAAGCCACATTTAGTAAAAGTTATTCTGACACAAACAGAAATCACAAACTGTCTACCCGCATTTTCACTCAGATTATAAGATAAAATAAGAATGGTATCCTTTTAGTGAAAGAAATGCAAAGCCTGAGTCCTATTTCTCACCAATAAAGTGGCAATTGATTCAATACGTTTGATAAAATGGGCTTTTCAATCAGCAGGCATGTTTCCAACTCGTGTGCTCGCTCACCAACAATCCAGGAGCCAATTAACTTAATTCAAAACCAATTGTCTAGGATTTAACATCACCCATCTGCCTTTATGGTTCGTGGGCAGGTCGACTGGTAAGGCGGCCTTCACATTTAAACTACAACCTCGATCCAGGACAGGATGAAAGGTCAGGGTTCAAATAAAATTAACAAATGTCTCTGGGGACTGAGGTCTGTGCACGATTGTGCTGCCTGGACACTCGTGGCATAGTTTTAGCATCCATATTTATTTTTCACAGGTCAGTACCTTCCTCTGACAGCGCCGCAGCAGCTGTACCCCTGTGGGAGCACATTGGAAATGCCAGCCTGCAGTCTCCCTTTTCTCGGCAAGTGCCCTCATCCTACCCTCCTCAGCAGTGTTCAGCTTTACACAGTGCACATTACACACTGGATGGCCATTAACTGGCCAGCCTGGGTGAAATTGCACTACAGGGCCGATCATGGCTGGGAACAGATTTTGCGCCCATTTCTGGACCTGCCATGTGTGCACAAAAATTTAGGCCAAAGGCGGGAGACGGTTCGGGTGAAAATCGGGTTGTGACCCCACTCACAGTAACTGTGACGTTTGGGTCGCCATTGACAGATCATGGGGAATTTGTACTGCACAACCCACAGTATTTTTGTTGAATTGGATGGGTTTTGGAAGCCTTTGAAAAACCCACCAAGTGAGAGAGTTCAGGAACCTTGGGAGAAGCCTGATGAAGAGTCAGAAACATTCTGACAGTTAAGTGTCAAATATTTTGACAGTTTCAAATGTTATTATTAAATGTTGTCTTGTAAGTTAAGTATATTTTTTTGCTGAAGTGATTGATCATAGAATTCTGTTCTTCAAAGGTAAGTTGACCATTATTAAGTGTTGAGATGCATTAGAGTACCTATCTAACTGGAAAAAGTGCTAATATGCATTTAAATCTGAAGTAATTAATGACTTGCAAACTCTCTGGGCATGATCTGAAAAGTGATTTATATGTCTAGTGCTTTAACTTAGACAGGCCGCCTGCTTTGAAATGGATAAAATAATCTGCCATTTCAGTTTCAATAGGCTCTATTGTTTGGTGGTGTCATCATTTGTTTTGACAGATGAGCCCATTATGAATGCTTGCTGAGTTTCAAAAGCTAATGAAACACTTGGCTGAGCAGAGAGTTTGTTTACACAGTTGTTCAGTAGACTGAGAGCATGGTTTGACTTACAGTTTTAAAATATTACATTCGGATTATCTGTCTTTGGTGTGGTATCTGAATAGATGTTTGTTTGTTTTCAGAACTTTACCATTCAAGAGAGTGTAACTTTTATTCAATGGGACTGGAGAATTTTTCTGTCCACTATAAAGGGTTGTGTATCTAATTGACAGTTTAATTGGATTAATAGCAGTTAAATATTTTTAAAGTCCATTTCAAAGATTTCACATTGCTATTACATGGCTCATGAGGCACAGTGGACATTGGGTGAGTGGCTATAGAGGATACAGGAGGGTATTGGGGTTATGAGGGACATGGAGGGAACAGGGGGATATGAGGGAGGTGGTTGACAGGATTAGAGGTGAAGATTAGGGTTCAAAAGAATAATGCCAGGTGCTTAGCCAATGTCCAGGAGAATTCAGACGGGCCTGTTAACAGCTTGCCTTGGCACCCACAATCCTCCAGCGCTGTCTGTGGATGAAAATATGGCGGATGTGGGGTCCAAGTTGGTGAAGGTGGAAATGCTCCAACTCACGTTTTCCAAGTTTGAAATGAAAATCCAGCCTATGTTATTAAGGCAGGGAAGTGCTTACATTTAAGTGCTTAATGTTGGCATTCCATATGAAATATAGAAAAACTATACAATTCCAAAGCATTGGCATCCTTCATCATAAAGAGCACAAAATACATCTCAAAATAATGCCAAAGTACTTCAACAATCTAACTCACATTGGAGCTTTCTCTTAATCCAGCTTTGACTGCAGCTAAGATTACAAAATTGATAAAGTTCTGTGAAATGTCATACTGACCCTAGCTTATCAGGCTGACATTACAACCAAAGTCATTCAACTGTAATATTATATTCCAATGATTCAAGCACACGGAAACACTGTTTCCTAGATTATTTACTTATCTGTGTCAATATTGGGTCTCATAGCCTTTATTCCTACTCCTATGTACAAACGTAGTTTGGTAGTTCATTTTGATCTTTAAGTCAGAAAAAACCATTGGTTCAGGCCTCACTCCATGACTTGGGTCCACAATCTATACTAACATTTCAGCCCAGTACTGTGGGTTTTAAAAATTTATTTGCGTGGTGTGAGCATCGCTGGCTAGGCCAGAATTTATTGCCCATCCCTAGCTGTCCTTGAGAAGGTGGTGGTGAGCCGCCTTCTTGAACCATTGCAGTCCCTGAGGGTGCAGGTACACCCACAGTGCTGTTAGGGAGGGAGTTCCAGGATTTTGACTCAGCGACAGTGAAGGAACAGTGATGTATTTCCAAGTCAGGATGGTGAATGACTTGGAGGGGAACTTTCAGATGGGGATGTTCCCATGTGTCTGCTGTCCTTGCCCTTCTAGATGGTAGCAGTCATGAATTTGGAAATTGCAACCTGAGGAGCCATGCTCAGTTCTTGCTGTGTATTTTATAGATGGTGCATATGGCTGCCACTGTTCATGGTGGAAAGAGTGAATATTTGTGGATGTGGTACCAATTAAGTGGGCTACTTTGTCCTAGTTAGCCTCAAGATTCTTCAGTGTTGTTGGAGCTGCACTCATCCAGGTAAATGGAGAGTATTCCATCACACTTCTGACTTGTGCCTTGAAGATTATGGACAGGCTTTGGAGGTGAGTTACTCATCGCAGGATTCCAAGTCTCTGACCTGCTCTAGTAGCTACAGTATTTATGTGGCTAGTCCAGTTCAGTTTCTGGTCAATGGTATCCCCCCTTGATAGTGGGGGATTCAGTGATTGCCATTAAATGTCAAGAGGTGATGGTTTGATTCTCTTTTGTTACAAATGGTCAATGCCTGGCACTTGTGTAGCACAAATATTGCCACTTGTTAGCCCAAGCCTGGATATTGTCCAGGTCCTGCTGCATTTGAACATGGACTGCTTCAGTATGTGCCCAGGCCAACAAATACTATCAAACCCAGTTAACTAGCCACTTATGTCATCTGTTGCTTTTTTATTGCACACAAAATGGCTGCTGCGTTTGCAACATAAAGGGCAAAAATGAATTTCATTCACATTATGCTACTTAGAGATTATGAAGATGTAAAAGGCATTATATATATATGCAAATTATTTTTCTTTACATCGATATTAAAAGTATTTTATTGGCATAAACCTTGCAGACATTTACGCCAGTGGGATCTTGTGGTCCCGCTGTTGTCAACCAGGTTTCCCGGTGGTGAGAGGTGTGTTCAACCCAGTTGACAGCAGCGGGACCCGGCATGCCACCTCCCGTCACCTCGAAACACACTGCGGAGGGGGAGGAAAATCCCACCCATAGACTGGAATTCTGTACCCATTCACACCGGCGGGATTCTCTGGTCTCACAAGCAGCACACACCTGCCCACAGGTTTCCCGGCAGCGTGGGGTGACAGCTTTGGGAAATCCCATCGACTGCAGCGGAACCAGAGAATCATGCCACCAGTGAATGACACGCTGCCTACAGCCCCGGTGAAACATGTTGCTGGGAGGCCGGAGAATCCCACCATAAGTCTATTCATAAATTGCACCACAGGAAATAAATTAGTCGCCAATCTTTTTGAATCTTGTTAATTTTTGTGCTCGTGCCCTTTAGTGATTTGGTTATAGCTTCTTTTTGTCTACATTATCCTTACATCTCAGCATTTTTAAAAAACTGAGTTTCCCTTCTGAGGAGTGAAACACTTCCCAGTTCAGGCACCATGTCAGCATCTCAGGTACAATACAGTTTGATACAAAGTAAAGCTCATTTTCCTCTGCCCCACAAAGGGCTTCAGATGCCAATGGCAAAAGAGCAATCCTTCTGCCCCCATTTGACAATTATCAATTCGCAGAAAATCCCATAGATTACAAATTTACTGTCCAATAGGAACTCGACTGAAATATTTATTTCACAGAGGAGACTCACCTCATCACTCCAGCTGCATTTGATCCAAAAAGCAAAATGGTGGTAGCTAAGTCACTTACTTCGTAATCTACCCACCCCACCCCCTCAGCATTGTTCTTGTGGTGCCTATAGGAACACTCTACTCCCACTCATCTGCCCCACAAAACTAACTCAACATTGACCTTTACAGACTTGCTTGGCCTAGAATACCAGGTGTAAAGGAATGGTGTAAACACAGCAAGTGCTCCATGCCCCTCATACCCACCATGCCCCTCAATTCATGCTAATTGAGGCACTTAAGAGCTTCGTCTCAGTGCCGCTGGTATTCAACCAGTGACAGATGCAGGATTCACCACACCGGAAGTCCAAAAAGCATACCCTTGTTGGGTTTGCTTGTAAACTCCCAGGCAGATTTACTTGTTCAAAGGCACTCAGTATCGGATCGAGGGACTCAACATTGGAAAGGTGGATGGCCGCTAAAAGGCTCCCCTTGCCTTGTCTCAACCATCCCCCCTCACCCTCTGCCCTTGCCTCCTGCCCCCTCTTCTACTTCTCCTGTAATCTCCACATCATGACCCCTACCCCACTCTCACTCATCCTTAACCTCAGGTCCCTCATGAGTCTGAGCCTCTGGTGGGTGCATTGCCAGCAACTGCAACCACTCCCTGTGGCACTGCCTGCAATGGAGAGCTGACAGCCTCAGACTGGCTAGCTGCTCTCATGGAGCAGATCTTCTACCCCCAAGCTCCTTAATCCCAGGGAAGATCTGATGGTGACCGCTTAACTGCCTGATACGCTCTTAACGTGCCAGGCCTTTCTCAACAAAGGCGACACGGCGCTCCTACTGGCTCTTCAGCCAATGGGCCAGACTCCCATCACCTGGATTCAAATGTACCCAATGACTTTGCCCAATCTTCTTTTTACTAATGATTTTCAATCCAAGCTTTTTGAATCAACCAAAGGAAAACATTTTTAAGATCACTATTGTTTCCGACACAAATCACTTATTTCACTGTATAAATATTGAACACTATGTGCCAGCTTGGCTGATTTGGTAACACTCTTGTCTTTGAAAATGGTCTGGGATATAGCTTCATAGTAAGAAGTTTAACAACACCAGGTTAAAGTCCAACAGGTTTATTTGGTAGCAAAAGCCACACAAGCTTGTGTGGCTTTTGCTACCAAATAAACCTGTTGGACTTTAACCTGGTGTTGTTAAACTTCTTACTGTGTTTACCCCAGTCCAACGCCGGCATCTCCACAATATAGCTTCATGCCAGCACTTGAAGGTGTCGGGTAGATTAGCACTCCACTGAGTATCAAGGAGTGACACAATGTTAGCTTAAAGACATTTCTGAGAGATGTAATGCAGTGCTAAATAAATGTATTAAATAAGTGCCTCTTTCCTTAATAATGTTCACCTCTCACTGCCGTTGTTACTGCCTGCACCATGTTTAGACTCTTGGCGTGCACTATTTTTACCCGAGGCTTTTCAACAAAGACCACTAACAGTTCTGATACTGATGTCAACCTTATATGAACCTAATTAGCATCATCCGGTCAGAAGATCCATACCATGTGTCTGAATATATTATTTTTCCATGACAGCACATTGAACAAAATTAAAATGGTTTTCACATACTGTGCTCTGGTGACTTTTGATTGTTATTATTTTTCCCTGAGCTATTTTTCATTGTATGCAACTTTACTAGCAGGCTGCTCAGAATAAATCAGTAAGCACCTGTTCTTCAAAATTTATCACATTCATTATTCCCTGGGTGACAAGGCAAAGTCAAAGCAACAATTCATGTGCTGAAGTTCTGCATTTGGTTACATTACTGGTTTTGGTGAAATGCTTCTTTTGGGGATTTTTAGTGATGCTTTTTATTCATTTGTGGGACATGGGCGTCGCTGGCTGACCAGCGTTTATTGCCCATCCCTAGTTGCCCGAGGGCAGTTGAGAGTCAACCATAATGCTATGGCTCTGGAGTCCATGTAGGCCAGACCAGGTAAGGATGCAGATTTCCTCCCCTAAAAGACATTAACGAACCAGATGGGTTTTGCGACAATTGACAATGGTTTCATGGTCATCAGTAGATTCTTAATTCCGGGTTTTTAAAAAATTGAATTCAAATTCCACCATCTGCCGTGGCAGGATTCAAACCTGAGTCCCCAGAATAGCTGAGTTTCTTGATTAATAGTCTGGCAACAATACCACTCGGCCATGGTATACTTTTCGGCTTTAATAAACTTGTGAACGTTTGGTTAAATATACCTTATCCAATCATGGATCTAAATCACTGGGTGTGAATGGCACAATTATTCATTTCTTTTTGACTATTCGCTCTGAATAATCAGGGGATGTTGATCAAAGGTGAGGAATTTAATATTTGGATTTCTTAAATGTAGTTTGGTGCAGAGTAGTTCTGTACTTAAAATGATAGAAACGACAGAGTCCATTATACCTTCAACTGGGGGCACCTATGTGAATCCAACTACCCTACTCTCATGATGTTTGATATTCTTCACTTTCAAATAATTATCCTGTTCTTTGTAAAATGTATTTTTATTTGTTCTCAGGATGAGAATGATAGTGATATAATCACATTTATCATTTACCCTAACCGCAATGATGGAAGATATTAGCCTCCTGCCTTATTTCAATTCTTTGTATAAAAAGGGTGGATGGCTTGCTAGGCCTTGTCAGAGCACATTACGAGACAGATATCACATGTAGGCCAGACGAGACACATTATGGAAGGACATTAGTAAAGCAGTTAGGTAATTGCAGCAATTCTTCAATTTTCATAGTCATTTTCTGGTATTGGACCACAGATTATCAGAGTTAAACTGAATTTATCAAATAATAACCAGAGCGTCTAAACCTTTTCCTCTAATTTGAATAATTAAAATTATACTTACTGAACGCATGATCTATAGACATGACACCACCACTCCGACCAAGCATCATGTCCTGTGTAAATAATGGTACCATTTCTGCCTCAGTGTGGCAGTCCATCCTCTAATAATCATGTGCAAAAATTAATACTTAAAAAGGTTCCCTGAGTTCGTTTAGTGATGGTCTTCAATCTGTACCCTTAAGTTATCAATTTGCCAACCAGTGGAAATATCTTTTTATTATTTATGATTTAAAATCTTTCATAAATTTGATAACCTCTGCTGAACACCCCTTAACCTTTTCTATGCCAAGGGAAAAATCACACTTCTTTAAGTCTCTGTTTTATATTTAAGCATTGTATCTCGGTATAATTCTAGTGAATCTTTACTATGTCTTTTCCACATCTCTGATATTCTGTCTGTAATGGGATACAGATCAATGCAAAATATTTTAATGGTGGCCAAACCAATGTCTAACACAAATACAACATAATTTTCTCACTTTTATCTCCACTGCCTCTATGTATAAAACCCAAGGATCTCCTTTCTTCTCCTGGCCTTTTCCACCTGCACTCCTCTCCTTTAAAGAATTGGGTACTCCTTGATCTCTCTGTTCCTCCATTTTATTCAGAATTTAGCCTTTAAGGATTTGGGCAGAATTCTCCGGCTGTTCACACCAGCGAGATTCTCCAGTCCCACTGGCAGCGCACCCCTGCCCGCTTGGGTGTGCAGGTTTCCCGCCGGTGTGGGGTGACGTCAATGGGAATTCCCATTGATAGTGGCAGGACCAGAGAATCCCACCACTAGCAAACAAGGCACCACGTCCTGCCAGTGGGAAACATGTGGCTGGGAGGTTGGAGAATCTTGCTTCACGGTTCTTCTCACTGTTCCTTTTCCTGAAATATACTTTCCCACATTTCTCTGCATTGAATTGCACCAGCTAACTACCCACTCACTTCATTAACGTGTTTGCATCCCTCACAAGCTCTTGCATTCTTCCTGACAGTTTGCCACGCTCTATAGCTTGGCACCAATGTCAAATTATTTATAGAAATAGAAAACAAATGAGGTGCCACATCATTCTGTAGGACACAGCACAGCCCTCATCTTATCTGTCTAAAATACATCCACTTAGTCTTACTGTTTGTTTTCTGTCTTCTGATCATCCTTCTATCTACATGGCTACATTCCTTTTAACACCATGTGCCTTTAGATCTTTATGGTGCCTCATCGAACACCTTCTATAAAAGGCTAGTTGGACTAAATTAAGTTGTAGGTTAATTCTAGGGAATGACTTTCATGTCCTTTGTACACAGGGAACGCTTATTCCCCAGGCACAATGCACAGGAAAAAAAGGGATGAAAGACCCATAAAGAGGACTAGGATTTATTTTCTATTTTCTGGAACTTTGGTTCATTTCTTATTCAAAATATTTTTGGAAAGATATGGCTAAAAACACTGCTGTGTCTACTCCATCTTTCTTCGGTATTCTTACACCTTTTAACCTTTTTTTCTTTTGAATATTTTATATCCACCAGTCACTTTGCCACATTCTACTTTTACCTCCCTCTGTGAAAATGAATGTAAAAGACTTAAGATCAAGGTTCCTATTAAAAGATCTGGACATACCAGCTGGTTACCTCAATGCCTTAGATACTCATAGATTCATCTGTTATTCATCACTTATGTATCAGTAACTAAATATAAACACATATTGTAAATAGTTCAACTTCTTTGGAACGTATGTTTAAAAAGAAAGGGGGGATGTTGTAATATGCCTTTAAAGAACAGCAGCATGACATTACAGAAGGAGTTGTGTCGGACAGTCCAGTCTTAGTTTCATGCTTGTTTTTGAGCAAAGCACACACAACTCTGCTGCTGATGTCTTCAAGCTTTCTATCTTTGTATGAATGTTCTTATGTGCCTATTCTAAATAAATGAACACACAAGACATTTATCCAATCACTTGTGAGTGATTGGTAGTCTTTATATCATTACAATAACTCAACACTTACAAGTTTCAGAAATATTAAAAACATTTCTATCATCGAAGGACTCCGTCACAAAAAAAGATGCAACTGTTTTGCTCCCTAGTTCAGAGCTTTAATACAATATTTGTAAGTAGGTAAGTTGACTAAAATATTGTATAGACTAAATGCTTATTATCAATGTAACATATTGAATCATCATAGAATGATGATTTACTCTTTGGCTCTCAATGACCATGGTTTAGATAGATTTACCTTGCATTTACAGCACAGGTATAGGCTGTTTGGCCCAACAAGTCTCTACCAGTATTTTAAGTTCCACACATGCTCCCTCCCATCTTACTTCATCTGATCCTATCAACATAGACAGACAATGAGAGGGATTTTACAGTCTCGCTCATCCGTAAAATATAAAATCCCGCCCAAGGTCAACGGACCTTTCCACGCTCCACCCCTCGCCCACTCCAATTCTCGTGGCAGTAAAATTCCAGCCAATATCTCCGAATTGGAACAAGAATTCCATGTAAAATGATTAGACTTCGTTTTAGATTTGTTCAATTTTAGCTCTAAGAATATCGCTCTTCATCATAAGCTTAGGTATATTGCACTGGTACCCTGTCTGTGGAAAGTATACAAGAGTTTAGCCTACAACCTCATAATAGATACCACAAACATTTCCTGCAAAACACTATCAAGGCGTTGCCTTGGCCTAGCTCTGACTGCTGCTCTTAACCACCTGACTGCTGACAGCTGGAACTCATCAGCTAGTTTAGCTCCCAGCAGTTGAACACTCTCCATCCCACTGTTCCAACTCATCAGTTTGAGAGGGAGAAAGAAAACAAACAGAATAAATATAATGCTCAAAGCAATTTAGAACTGATAAAATTACAAAGCAATAATGTAAAAATGAAGGAAAAGGAAACGTGAAGAAAAGCCAAGGGTGAAAACATAACTTGATTGGGTCTTTCATTTATGACAGGAAACCTGGCACAAATCTTCCAGAAATGGTTTAATATTGGAGAGATGCCTATGACTGGCTAAACACAGATGTTGCTCTCACTTTTGAAATGAAAAAGTAGCAAAAATGGTCCAGAAAACTACGGGCCAATATGATGCACCTTATGGATAATATTATGGAAAGCCTCATTAAAGAGAAGATCGTGCAGCATCTTAAAAGACTGATAATATGGATTCATGAAGGAGAAGTTTTGTTAATCTAACTGCTTGCTTTTCTTTAAGGGTCTGACAGGCGTAAAACAGATGAGGCTAACACTGGATTTCAATCAATCCTTTCATCTGAAAGAACGGTACCATAAATAAAGAAAGCAGCAGCCAGTGGAAAGATTTTACAATGGATATGTAATTGGGTGACCAGAAGATCACACAGGATTATCAACCTCCTAAAATAATATTAGCAGTGGGATTCCATTGTTTTGACAGGGACCTGTTTTGACACCTCATCTAGCCACAAATACAATCATTAAATCTGCAAATGAAACTAAATTAGTGAACGTGGAACTCTCTAAAGCTGAACAGGGCAAGCTAAAAGACGAATTAAATGTACTTGGGAATTGGACAGACAGTTGGCAGATAAAACTTGACAATAGAAGTTAAGCAAAAACAAATCCAAGGTTTATTATGTAATTGGAAAGAAAATAATATGCATGGAAAATCCAAGAGATCGAAAAGTTCTGGTTTTTCTTTTGGCTTTTCCCCTTGTTACCTCGGACACCACAATGCTGGTTGATCAGCTTCATATCGACCCTAATTTTTGACTTTAGTGAATGTTTTTGTTACATTCAGATGTCCTTCTTGCCACTCACCATTTACCCGGGCTGGAGACCAGTACCGACACACACTAGCTGGCCTGCACTAGTACTGGATTATCAAAGGGTCCTGATTAACATTAAGTGAAACTATCACAACGCTCTGTGACAGTAAGTAAAGTAAATTAGATGCTAAGATGTATTAAAGAGCCAGTATGGAACCAAAATAGTGAGGTAATTCCTGCACTGTATAAATCATTGGTGAATTGGGGCGGCACGGTAGCACAGTGGTTAGCACTGTTGCTTCACAGCTCCAGGGACCTGGGTTCGATTCCCGGCTTGGGTGACTGTCTGTGTGGAGTTTGCACATTCTCCTCGTGTCTGCATGGGTTTCCTCCGGGTGCTCCGGTTTCCTCCCACAGAACAAAGATGTGTGGGTTAGGTTGATTGGCTATGCTAAAATTGCCCCTTAGAGTCCTGGGATGCGTAGGTTAGAGGGATTAGCGGGTAAAATATGTAGGGATATGGGGGTAGGGCCTGGGTGGGATTGTGGTCGGTGCAGACTCGATGGGCCGAATGGCCTCTTTCTGTACTGTAGAGTTTCTATGTTTCTATGTTTCTAATTGTAGCCAGGATACTTTCTATAGTTCTGGTTATCCCAATGCAAAAGGTAATTGCAGCTGTTGAAAGGATATAGAGATCAAACAAAATGATGAAGGGATTGAATTATGAGGAGAAGTTATATTGTCACTGGAAAAAAGCTTGTAGGTGATGTGATTATTGTTTTTACAAAAGGACAATATAACGTAGACCATGGCAAGTTGTTTCACCTTGGTCAAAACCATGCGACACAGCCTTCACTTAAAATAGTGGTACGCACAAAAAGAATCTGCTGAAACATTGGCCCCAATTTTATCTCAATGGGGAGGAGAGAGAAGGGGAGGGTAATTTTGCAATCCTGTCAATTTTAATGGACCTCGGGTGGAAACTCCACCTCCTGCCATAGGTTCTGTGTGGGATGAGAAAGTCAGTTCATTCTAAGAAGTGCATATTCATTAAATTATTTAAGAGTCCAAACTATCTCCTGCAAGCAGATTGCGTGCCTGCTCCATCATGTCCGCATTAAAACCCAAAGTGGACGAGATGGAGGCAAGTTATATTTGCATTATTGATCTTTACTAATATTCCATTCCACCCAACTCAAGCATATCCATGCTTGGAGATAAAATTCCCTCACGTTTCATTGAGCGAGTAGTAAGTTTGTGGAAAAATACTACCTTGAGAAATAGTAATAATAGTTATTATTTAGACAGCCAAATGCAAATTAGATAGATTTTTGCCAGAAAATATTTGAGCAATTAGCAACATGAAGATTGCGATATGTATTTAGATGAACAGATAACTTTGAACCTATAACTCCCAAAACTCCCATCACAGGGATTTCCTCAGCCTCATGTCTCGTCTTTGTGGACTAATTGAGGAAGACTTATTGTCTTCATTACTCAACAACTCCATCGTCATTGTATCATGCAAGTACCCGGATGGTAGAGGGAGAGAGATGAACCTTGGTCTAGCAATTTCTATGTTGTTAAAAATATACAGTCATGAATTTATCAAGGAATGAAGGTTTGTGATGTTTATGCAAAAAACATTTGGCTGTGTTCAAACATATAATGCACGTAACTTGCAAATAGCATGTAATCCGTAAAATAAAATCATCATACAATGCATGTAAACCTCAGAGAAAAACATGTGCGGCAAAGTGTCTGATCAAATATCAGTTTCTCTTCCTACAGAATGAGGTCCTTTTCTACTTTGTCGTCTTCACCCCTTGAAACCCACTCTTCTTCATGTAAACAACCATGACATATCCAAAAGAAATTCCACAATTAACAAGCAAGATAAAACAATCTATTTTTACGATTTATTTCAAGAAAGATACCACGTGCAAATATATGCACTTGTATAACTGGAATGCTCTTAATCTGCTATTTACTGGAGGCTACCTTGACAGAACAGTTTTGGACATGTGTGCAGTGTTTTTCTTAAGTTGTCATTGCTTGTCTGTGACTAAGACTGATCATGATAATGTCTCGCTCACACTGATAATATTTCGCGGACTGCTAAACCAAAGTAAAATCCCAGTTAAAGATGTAAACAATCTAATTTCAGGAAAACAACTGTTCAAATTGTTGCATTTCAAGCTCTGAAATGAAGATTCAGATATGAAAGACAAAGCTATCCAATTAGATAATCTGATTTCCTTCTCACTTCCCAAGTGATTTAAAAACACGGTATGTAACAATTTCAATTAAATCCTGGAAAGGTTGCAGCTCTGTAAAATCTCTAATACACTGAGGACGCAGATAAGTTGAAGGACAATATTATAAGAGAGGTATCTCAAATGTAATAAAAGAAATAAAAGAAATAAAAAGACTTGCATTTCTGTTCTGTCTTTCATGACCTCAGGACATCCTAAAACACTTCATAGGCAATTAAATACTTTTGAAGTGTAGACACTATAGTAACACTATATTCAAAAGCAAATCATTGATTTTGGAGTACTTTGGGATGCCCTGAAGATGTGATATCACAATGCAAATGCAAAGCAACAGCACTAGTGTAACGAGTAAATATTTTAAACAAAACTTAATTCCATTGTCAATGAAAGCATTTTCATTTTCAGTTTGACACAAAAGTGGAATGAGGGAAAGTGATGTCTGGAAGTGAAGACCTTTTTTTAATCTTCACTCTTATGCACCATAGTAATTTTAAAAAACTTTCATTGGTCACTTGTCCCAAGTCGCACTGTTAATTTTCTTGGAAACTTCCTCAGGCCTAATAATGATCTGTGGATAACTGTAATTTTAAATGTCGTCACTGGCCAAGTACTCAAGACTGAGCTACAATTATGGTCACCAAGAAGTTTTCTCTGCATATAGTAGAACTATCAATTATCATGACCCAATTGCAATATTCTTTCTTTGTCCATTGCGGTTGTGTTTCTACTGGTATAGTCTGATAGAAACATGTGGAGTAAGAAGTCTCACAACACCAGGTTAAAGTCCAACAGGTTTATTTGGTAGCAAATACTATAAGCTTTCGGAGCAATGCTCCTTCGTCAGATGGAGTGGTCTCTGTTCTCAAACAGGGCACAGACACAGAAATCAAATTACAGAATACTGATTAGAATGCAAATCTCTACAGCCAGCCAGGTCTTAAATGCACAGACATCTCCACATCAGAAATATGTGGGCCAGAATCTTCTGATTTTGGTGGACGTCTCACATAATATTCCAAGTGGTGAGAGATCACAGAGCTCCAAAGTTCGCAGGTACCTGAGTGCCTTAGTGCCTTATAAAAGGCTAGTATTCAGGGACAGCAAATAATTAGGGAGCCCCACTAGAATATTATTGCTATTGCAAGGGGAATTGAATGTAAAAGCGGAAAGGTTATGCCTCAGTTATACAGGACATTGGTGAGACCATATCTGGAGTACTGTGTACAATATTGATCTCCTTATTTAAGGAAAATGTAAATGCATAAGAAGCAGCTCTGAGGAGGTTTATGAGGCTAATATCAGGAATCGGCAGCTTGTCTGATGAGGAAATGTTGAACAGGCCAGACTTGTATTCACTGGAGTTTAGAAAAGTAAGAGGAGACTTGATCGACACATTGAAGATCTTGAGGGATTGTGACAGAGTGAATGTGGAAAGGATGTTTCCTCTTGTGGGAGAATCTAGAACTAGCAGTCACTGTTTAAAAATAAGGGGTTGCTCATTCAGTCAGAAATGAAGAGAATTGTTTCCTCTCAGAGAGCAGTAAGTTTTTGGAACTTCCTGCCTCAAAAGGTGGTGGAAGCATAATCTTTGAATGTCCTTAAGGCAGTGATCACTAGATTCTTGATAAACAAGTGGGTGAAAGGTTATTGGGGGCAGGCGGAAGGTTACAGTAAGATCAACCATGATCCTATTGAATGGCGGAACAGGCTTGAATGGCTGAGTGGCCTACTTCTGCTCCTAATTCATAAGTTTGTGTGTAATTGTTCATCTTCAGTGCCATGGAGACTGTTTGGCATTAGTTAACATTTATCACTTCATTAAAAGAGTACTTACACTTGTAAGGATAATACTCAACTCTCTTTGCGATTAGTCCATATTTATCAGACAATACAGCATCTTCATGAGATGCAACACATTTCAATGATGCGGACAGCAAAATATTGTTTTCACATAGCTCACTCAGAAAGCAGCTTTTGGACATTCACATTTAACCATACGTTGCCTGAAATTGCTATTCCATTTATGCATAACAGTAAATGCGATTAGTCACACCATTATTTTGACATCAAAGTCTGGTCCATTAATGTATGCACACATTACCACCTTAATCAGATTTGTGTATCAATTCAATGATATAAACACAACTATTTGGATTGTCAAGTCTCTGAAGTTTCTCTATTTGCACACCCAGATCTATACAGAAAGCGAAGTTCTGACAATAGTGTCAGTCTCAAAGAAATGATATACAGCAGTGCATATGCAGGACAATCATCATCTGTCAGTTGTAAAATTAATTCCAAAGTACTATTAGACTCCATTATCAATTAAAACAAGTTTTCAGCTCAACTAATAAATGGAAAGGGCTAAAGAAAAGCTGGGAAAAGCTTGGCCCCATAAATTTTACCTTTCAATTTGGAGGGTTCTGTACCAACGTGTAAGCATGTATGTCTCGAATTCTCTCACAGGGAGGTGAATTCTTGTCAGTCTAAATTCATAGTCATCAGAACAGAAAAGGATGACCTTTTTGGAGGGGAGTCAAGTTAAATGCCATAAAAGCAGCATGAGGACTGGTTGACAGATATGGGGCCAAATTTTCCTCTGGGTTTGGGATATCTGACCTGCAAATGTTTGCGACTCGCAAATGCATACCTGACCCATGTGTGACTTTACAAGAGATTTTCACTTTTTCACACAGGGATCAGATTCACAGTGCATTTTGCAAGCCACAATGGAGTGGGTGAGGAGTGTAGGTATGGAAGGGGCCAGTTAGAA